>NC_143519.1:22928702-23247387 GCF_031878675.1 Megascapheus bottae
AGCAGCTTGCATATGTAGTCAGTATATTCCTATAATAAGCTCTGTAAAATGAACTAAATTATATACTTTACCTTTCTCAAAGTATATATGAGGATTAAATGAACTAATATACAAAACTAACGTTGACGATAGTAGACTAGCCCATCCTTGGCAATGTTTATTTCATTAAAAAAGAGCTTGTCTGGATGATTTATCCACAGGATAATGTTGTTTGTCTATAGACTACACCACATTATTAATGTTGAAAAGATGATAAAACTATTCAACTCTCAAACAAAGTGGTATGATTGCATAGTCAGAGTCCAGGGAAGATGGGGTGGGTGTCTATAGAGCTTTCAGAAACAAATGGGACAGCAGGGCTTGATGAGGTTTAGGACTCTTTACAGACAGCCAATGAGCATTTAATGAGCATCCCACAGGAGTTTAATGTTCCATACCCTTACTCAAGGACCTTTTTTCTATGCCAAGTTTACTCTGAAGTGGCTAGTTGCCAGAGTTCAAATAGTCTCTCTCTCTCTTTCTCTCTCTCTCTCTCTCTCTCTCTCTCTCTCTCTCTCTCTCTCTCTCTCTCTCTCTCTCTCTCTCTCTCTCTCTCTCTCTCTCTCTCTCTCTCTCTCTCTCTCCCCTCTCTCTCTCTCTCTCTCTCTCTCTCTCTCTCATCAGTTCTTCCCTCCCTCTCAATGTTGTCCGGAATGGAAAAGAGGAAATCAAATGAGACAGCTTGCTCATCTCCACAGGATTCAAGCACTATTTCACCATAAAAATGAAACTCTCCACTGTTCTTAAAGAGATGAAAACTTTTCTGCTTAGAATTCAAATGACTCATTCTACTTGGAGAAAACCACATTCTTTCTAGGGCGGAAACCTTGAATTTGATTGCAGCTGGCCAAGTTGGAGAAAGAGCTTGTAGCCAGTTCTGGGAAAGAACTTCAAGGCTTTTCACTGATTATGAGAAATAAGTTTTGCTCTTTGCAGAGGGCTATAAGCATGGATGTAGCCAAAGAATATTTGGGTGGTACTTTGATAACCACTAATGTTTTTGTTTTTGACTTTTCAAAGTTAAACTTCTAAGTTCTCATGCTTCTTTTTTTATTGATACATTTAATTTTGAACAACCACAAAAGAAATAAAAAGTACAGACTCCAGTAAAAATAGAGATAGAATATCAGATATCTATAGTAAAAAAAAGGTATCATTTTATTTTTTGTCATCTCTTTTGTACTGTTTTAAATACATGTAATGGAGAATAGCTACCATGTATGTGAGCTTATTACACGCCAGAAACTAAACTGTGCTCTCAACCTAAATTCCTTTCTTTGTCTCCTAGATCCTAAATATATGAACTATGACTGTTAAACTAAGCATATACTGTTGTGTAAGAACAGAGAGCGTTTACTTAGCATGATTTAGGGACTAATACGTAATTGAGACAAAGTAGAAAGGTTCAACACTTAGAGGAATCCAGTACTTAATAGAATCTCAAAGGAGGGGGGGATTTTGAGGATAGAACACTGAGGCAAAATTCCCTTGGGATCTCTTCTATCTTTTATACATACAGAATATATTTTATTCTAAGCTTTTATGGCATGCATGGTTTTAGAGATTGGCAGGTCCTAAGGAATCACTAAACCCTCTGCTCTCATTCAGGTTTAGAGGAAACTCAGAAAGAAAATAATTAGCTTCATTTTCTAACTGAAAATGGATCTACAGATTTCTAAGTGCTTGCTATGATTTAAAGTCCCAGAGGGCATTAGTTAAATAGCCAAGGTAATCTTTCATGTATATCTTTTTTGCCCAAATCTCTTAACAATATCTATACATATTGACAATTTGCTGCAAAAAATCCTTCTCAAGTGAAAAACGAGATAGGGTTTAAAAAAATCTATCCTTCTGTTTTGGAAAGAATTCCAGCTGTCTGTTTTCTGCATTCCTCCAACGGAAAGAAAACAAGGGATCTCATCCTTTTACAGTCTATAAAGTTTGATCTGTGTGCTGTCTAACAGGATGTGTTCCTTTCTGTTGTATTTCCTGCTTTGCTAGCTCTCTGTCTCCTGTATAATCCCTGTGTTCCTCAGTGTGTTCCCACATTCTTTGCTGTCTCTGGCTTCATTATTTGTACTATTGCTGTTGCTTACAAGTTGGGTTTACTTCCAGTCTTATGCTTTCTCCCATCCACAGCAACTTTACTGTGCTTCCACAGTTACCTTTGCAAAATATACCCCAAGAGTGGTCTCATCTTTCCTGATTCTGAATTAATTGTGAAGTAGATTCATATATATCAGATGGGATGAAAATAAAGTATCCAGTTCTCTTTAGACAAGACTACATTTGGGTTTGGACCACGGGATGTTGAAATGTGATTACTTTACCATTATTCTTCCTTCAAACTTGTCTAAGTTCAGGAAAAACAAAAAACAAAAACAAAATCTGTTGTACTCCATGTTCTTTTGGAAGAATTGTAGGACTGTTGGAGGGTTTGAGGGATCTTTGGAAGCCCTCTTCCTCTCCCTTCCTCCTCGTTGTCCTCTTCCTCTTCTTGTCTCAGGAAAAGAGTAGCTCATTCAATGTTAAAGACCCAGTAAAACTAGTCACTTAGAACAGGAATTACTCCAATGCATTGTCCTAAAATCCAGTCTTTTGAAGGAGTTGCTGTTAATAGTAAGTCTTCATCTGCTTGTCTCTTTGTCTCTGCCTTTAGACCAGTGGCTGGGTTAGTGAAATAAGGTTGCATTCCCAAGAATATCTTATAAAATGGGGACATTATAGCCATTTTTTCAGAGTGGAAAACAGGTGACCAAGGTTTTGGTTAGGACTTAGGAAATCAGATTCTACCAGGGTTCCTGTTGTACCCACATTCTTTCAGAACAGAAGGTTCACATTTGGTATCTCTGTAAGGATTGCTGGATGGGGGGGAGACAAAATAGGGTCTTTGGTATGCCTATGTAGGTCCTTCCCTTTCTGCTGTTAGAGAGAGGCACAGCTACTGTCAAAGATTCTGGATTAATAACAAGGGCAAAAAAAAAACCATGGTCAACTCCTTTGAGCTTTGTTACCTGGATTCCCCAGACTCATGTAAGTAAACTAGTTAAGTCTCAAGGCGTAAGGAAAGCTTTGCTGCCAATTTAAATGAGCACTGCTACTCTTCCCATAAGAAAGACGGCAGTGAATGCCCACACTAATGACTTCTTTTCAGTCCAAGTTGCATATTGATGTTTGTCAAACACTAACTTCCAGCTGCTGAGCTCTGCATTAGGCTAGATCACTTCGGGTGCAAGTAAGAGAAACTCAGCTCAACCTCTTTGATGGCTAGGAAAGGAACAAAAGTTTCTTTGGCCTCAGTATTGGCTGCATCTAGTGATGTACATTTCATTAGGAAGGATTTCTCCTTTCATATTCTGGCTGTCTTTTAGGTAGCCTGGCTTCAGTCTATATTTTTGTAATTGTTACTTGAACTAGAGAAAGAAAGACTTCTCATTCTAGTAGTCTTATTATCAAGTACGACAGAGAAGTTCTAGTTTAGTTTGGAGGGGCAGTCAATGTCTGTTGATCAATTAAATAGCTCATAGGTTAGATTGCTCTAAGTACTCAGTTTTGGACCACATGCTATGTGTCTACTTGGGGGACATGATGAAGTGATGTGGTGAAGATAGAAGAAAGGGGTCTTTTTTAACCACATTAGAAAGAGGTTGAGGTTCTCAGAAGGTAGAAAGTAGCATGGATGAGAAACTTGTGTTTACTATATGCCTGATTGCATCCTATTGTAATTTTTTTAGATGTCTGACATAGCCTTATACTCAGGGCTGCTATGTGATGAAGACGATCACAATCTGGCACTCCCCAGAATTCAGAAGGAGCTAGCTAAGGAGCTAGCTAGGTCTAGATTTCACTCTTTTAAAAGGGGAGAAAAGAAAATCATCAAGTATTAGACCCTTGTGTACACATGACAATTTGCTGTTAGCACTGGGGTAGTTGGAGCAACCACTTTCTTATCACACTGAGAAAGGATGTCGCCACAGTTCTTGCTTTGTGTGCCCTGGTACCTTTTCTGTTCCTTCAGAAGCTCAGTGTGCTGAGCCTTGGAGGTCTGCAAACATCTAAGCATCTTTGCACTGCTCCCCAGAATAATTTCCCTGGCTCACAGTAGTTTCTGAATTTAGGATGGAGGTTCCCCCAGAACTCAGAACTGACAGTACTCATTCAGGGAAATAGTTTCAATACATTTTATCTAGCTCACAGCTATTTTCTCACAATTATTATTTTTGTCTTCCAGGATACCATACCTTTCTTAACCAAGTTTTCTCTTTTTAAAATTTATTCACAGGACTCATTCATGGTGCCAGTGGCTATGGTAGAGGGAATGGACTGTCTTAATGGTATGGCTTTATTATCCTTCCTTGTAATCTTGTTCCTAGCAGCATGAAACTTAAGCACTCCCTAAGAAAAGATGGAGTCTAGTTTCCTACCATGATACCTGGGCTGGTGGGCAGGTAGGAATTGGTGCCCAGTCTAAGACTGGATCCCAACAGGTCCTGCTCATTCTCGTAAATCCTTCTTTTCTCTGGGACAGGGCTTAATAGCTTATAGGAATCAGGCATGAGCTATCAGTATCCCAGCTAAACATGGAAGCCAGTGAGGCCAGGCAGTCACCTGTGGAAATTCTGGAGGATGTAAGATCAGTCAAGTTAAGATAATTCTACCACAGATTATCCAGGTAGACTGTAAACTTGTAGGCAAAAATACATATGGTGGTAGCACACTTATAACTTGTGGTTGTATTTATCTGACAATATTGCGGGATACTACCTCAGTGAGGATAGATTCTGCTACTGGTCATGTTGTAACTTGTAATTAGCTTAGTGACAAGTTCTTAAAAGAGCTATCTCTGATGCCATAGGTTTTAATAGTTAACCTATGTGTGTAAAATTGTTTCTCCCATAACACCAACAAGTCCCGGATATTTCCCTAACCATTGACATGATTGGTTTGTGCATATTGACTGCAGTGGGGGGCTACGACCAAATGTCTTTCACGTTTATCCCAAGGACAAGAAATCTATGCTTATTTGCTCTTTGTCTTTGCTGCTTGTAGGCATTTTCCAAATAAGCTGTCTTTATTGGCAGAGTTTTCTGCTGACTATGGTAGGTACAAGTCTGGAATTTAAATTTGATGTCTTCAGCCCTCTTAGAGCTGAAAAAAATTTCTTTTCCATTCCAAGAGCAACCAGTGTCACTTTACAAAAAGTTCTCTCAAAACGGAGGGATGCAGTTGCAAGGGAACAGCCAGGATTTTATCAACCATTATATTATGCAACCGGGCTAATGCTTACTAATCAGTTTGCTTTCTTGGTCTTAGAACTAAGTTCTGCTTTCCCTGGAGAAAGTTCTGGTCTTCTCTTTAAGAAGGTCCAAGTTTACCCTTGCCCTTTTCATACTCTTGGATTGATTCCTTCTGATTCCTACTGGGATAGTGAGAGTTTTCCCAGGATTGCAAAGACATAGGCAGCGGTCTCGAGTTTTTGTTATTCTCTCTCCAGAGAATATCTAACTTCTAACTTCCTTGCAGGGAGTGATTCAATATCTAGTGTATGGGAAAGCAAGAGAGAGAGAGAGAGCTGCAGTGTTTCTGAGCTCTGGCAAGCAGAAAACCCAAACATAGCCGACATGTAATGTTGCTACCTTTACCTTTAATGTCTAGCACTGCTTTGGCAATATAGGCAGTATCAGATCAGAAAAGGCACCCTGCCCTAAATGCTGCTCTGGTAACACATCAGAGATGGGCCAGCTTAGGGCAAAAAGGCAACTTATTTCCAAATGAGTCAGATTTCATATGAACTAGAATTCTAAAGTTCTATTTTTCTACAGTACTTCATGTATCACAAATAGAGCGTTAGGGTAGAATTTCAAGAGATCTCTGAGCCTACTTCAGCCACAAGACAAAGGAAGACACCCACCCAGGGTCCTTTCCATGTCCTCAGTCTTTTTGAGATGTTTACAAATGAGTTGCAACTGTAACTCTGTTATTTTCCATTTTCTCTACCAGATGCAGGTTGATGTATTTATTTTGTGACTGTTTGGGATTCTTTTGTCTAAATCTCTAGTACCTTGCCCCTTAGTGGCATAGAAAGAATGCTGTCATTTGCTTCTGGCAACTCTGCAGGACTGTGATGTGGCTTTTCCATTGTTAAATTCTCAGTAATGCTGATATTCAGCCTTCAGGATATAAGTATGCCTTTCAGCAACTAAAGATTAGGAATTTGGGATTGTCTCTAAGCCCTGTCATTTGTGTGCTAATCAAGTGTGACTATTTTTCTAGGCTTTATCATTTTGTTTCCTTTCTGCTTTTTCATACTTGTGTTTTACTTAAGCCTTTCACAAGATATTTAATCCTTTAAAAATTAAAACATAATGCAAAAAATGAAGATGGATAAAAAAAATCCCTGCCAAAAGGAGCTGTTCTATAGTGGAATGCCTGAAACATTTAGTCTGAATGCTTCTCAAAACATTTAGTCTTTACAAATATAACAATCATAAAAGCCAGATTTAACAGCCAAGTAATCCCCAAATGCTTACAACCCAAAAGAGACTTCCTTTACTTCACTCCTTCCAACTCCTGAGTTCCAAGTCTCAGAAATTATTTATCAGCTTCTTTAGGAGTCTTTCCCCAATTTTCAGCTCATTTTAATTTGGCTGTATTGAAGTACATGTAAGGAACTCTAGGGATAACTGGAAGGCTTGAGTTCATGGGTAGGAAAAAGGCTTATAGGGCACACAGAAAAAAATGAGTTAGGGCTTAAGGATATTGTTGGGTCTGCCCCCAGAAGCCTTGTGTGTTGGCTTTTTGTCTGAGGTTCTTGAGGTTGTTCAGTAAATAATCCTTTAAGCTTCCACCTGGGCACTAAGCAGAAGAGAAGATGGTATAACCAGTGACATGTGTTCTGGAGAGTTTTAGTGCTATTCATTCTTCTCTTTCCTCCATTGTTCACTCCTTTTACATTTCATCTTCTCCTAGGGCCACAGTGCCTGAAACAGCTTCTTTCCACCAGTTTTATGAGCATTCTAAAAATGGTTTGCAACGGGTAACCATGTTAGAAGTGATGAATTGTGAGTCATGATAGCAGTTGATGAATTGTGAGTAGCTAAATATCCTGCTAAGCATCAGTTGGATATCCTTTTGACTGAGATTCTTCATAGAATGAATCTCTAGTCTCCTGTTGGGGCCAAAGGAATACTCCTTATTTTTGTTATGTTAAGTAGTACTAGGGTTTGATCTCAGAGCCTCAAGCTTTCCAAGCAAGCACTCTGCCACTTGACCCACGTCGTCAGCCCTCTTTATTTGGCAGGAGATTGTGTGCCAAAGGCTTGACTTGAACAATGATCTTCCAGGTCTTTGCTTTCCAAGTAGCTGAGATTACAGGTATGAATCACCACAGCTGGTGCTGGATTTTCTTATCACCATCAATACTTTCAAAACTTTGATTTGTATCATTTTAACTACCCATTTCCCTCCTAGGTGTAATAAGATTAGCAGGAAGTTACACAAAGGAAGCAGCTGTGGGCTGCCATTTTACTACTGAGAATCTGATCCTGCCTACGATAACAAGGGTAAACTGTGATAGTCACATCATATATTAAGCTCTCACATGCAACTATTGTTTTTTCCAGATCATTGCACACACTTTTGTAACTTGCTCCTTTATCTTTTATTATGGGCTTTTTATTCATGTGTCAGCACATAAAGAGATAAAAAAAAATCTCAGAGTGGTCTTAATTTTTCTTCATATTCAAAGCAATGTTGTAATAAACATGTTTTGATATTTACTTGTTTGCCCATTTGTTTACATGTTTCTTTATTATTTTCCTCTTGGAAGTAGAATTGTAAGTCAAAGAGTTGGCACCCTTCATGTTTTGACAGCTAGGGCCACACTGCCTTTCTAAAAGCTTCCATCAATTCATGTTTTCATTCTCTCTCCAATAATTCATTTATTTTTCCCTCCTTTAAATTTTTTGCTTATCTTACACATAGTATTGTCTTAGTTCATTTAATTGATCATCAGAGTGATAGTGTTTTCTTGCTATTTTACTCATCATGCCCAGAGACTTCCCTCCCTTTTCTGATAAATGGTTGAGGAGTTATTTGCTCAGCTCTAGCCTTTTCAACAAATCCAGAAATGTTTATTAAAAGGCACTTGTCCCTGCTATCTGAATGGCTTGAATAGCTGACCTGTTTTTTTTTTATCACATGGTTCTATCACTCTTTGTAGCACTATAAAATATATCAGGTCAAAACTCAAAGGCTCTCTCTCAGGTACCTCTTTCCATTGTTTTGTTTTGTTTTGTTTGCCATAGGAAAAAATAGGCTTTTATGTTGCCTCTCTTGGTGATTTTGTTCAATATTTGTAGATGTGTGTGCATGCGTGTACATATATGTATGTATGTATGTTCAATGGTGTGTTCTTTATGGTAATCAGTAGAGATAGAAACTAGCTAAAGTTGTTTATGGGTTTAGATGATTACTGTGACGTGGGTACCTCAGATTTTGAGAGGTGAAAATTTTGTACCTTAGCTCATTGTTTCCTACTCTGGGGCTTCTTTGAGACTATGATATAGGATGTCATAGATCTCTACTGGCACATGATTTCTGTACTATGGATAAATTATCACCCCAAGATTAACCTTCTTCAATAAGTGGTGATGTTGCTAGATAGCTATGTTTCCCTTCCTTCACATAAGTGAATAGTTCTTGATGAATTTCAGGTATGAAAAGGAATGAGCTGCCCATGGCAATAGCCAATGCATTTATGGTAGCTGAATAATGACCCAATAAGAATGCCCAAGCTCTAATCGCTGCAATACCTAAGAATGTGACTTTATAAAGGAAAGATGAGTTTTCAAGTATGATTAACTTAAGGATATTGTGATAGGTAGATTATTCTGGGTAATTCCTATAGGCCAGTGTTTTGAAAAGGGTCCTCATATAAAGGAGGTGGTAGAGTGAGAGATAGGAGAAGGTAAAAGTGAAAGATGTAAGCAAGGGATGCATTGGACTGAGGAGTGATAACATCCTGAATCTGGGAAAACCAAGAGAAAGGATTCCACTTTTAGAGGCTCCCAATACTATGGTTGTATCCCACAGACCCATATGGGATAAAGGGACTCTGGCCTTCAAGAGGATGGGATAAGAATCTATTAAGTTTGCCAGTGTTGCTGGTAATAAAAACTAAAATGATACAACATTTCCTTCTTTCGTTCCTTAGGATCACGATTTTTCAACTAAGTGCTCATGTAGATAGATGCTATTGTTTCAAACTGTACTTTGTGTGTGAGGGCAATTTTGGGGGATCTCACCCATGTCTACCGATTACATGATCTGAGCCCACACTTGTGAAGAGGAGTTTAGCAACTGACCTCTCAATGAATATCTGATTAGGACCAACACCAGCAGCTGATGTATTGGGCAAAGGTAATGCCTGTTCACCCAGCCTAGTCTGGGTGGCATCCTGAGAAGAACACACATGATAACAATTCCAGTGGACCTCCACGTCTATCTATAGAATACAATCAAGAGTAGAAATGTTCTCAGGCAGGTGGATATGGAGATGTGGAAAAACAAGTCCTCACCTCTTGATGTCACTGAAAAAAATGGACACAATTTTCCCCAGATCAAGGTGGGGCATGTGAAGATAGAAGCACATGGACCATCTCTATTAAAACAAAAACATTTTCTGAAGTCATTTCCAATCTCATAAATCACATTGTTGTAGAAAGAACAAATTTATAGTTTACTTTGCTTTTGATTTCTAAGGAAGCTGTAGTATAAAGATGTCACCAAATGACTTCTGTCATTTGCATTTCTCTCTGAGTGTATCATTTGTATTACCTCCACAATCTCAGCATTCAAAAATGTCATCTAGTGATTTGTAAGTGTTAAATAGGGAAACAACATTAGTGTCCATCCATTGATGGGTGGATGAAGAAAATGTGATATAGATATACAGGAGAATATTATCTTGTGAGGAAAAAAAGAATGAAATCTTGTCATTTCTGACACCATGGATGGACCAGAATATCATTAGGTTATGTAAGTCAGGCACAGAAAGATAAGCACTGCATTAGCTCATTCACAGAAGAAATATATTTAACCTGATTTAAGCATGGCCTAATGTGTATATAATGTATGGAGAGAGAGACAGATGGGGGGGGGGAGAGAGAGAGAGAGAGAGAGAGAGAGAGAGAGAGAGAGAGAGAGAGAGAGAGAGAGAGAGAGAGTACTTTACACAATACTCATTAATATGTACTTTTTTCTTTCATATATTTTATTAAAATTAATAAAAGGGTTACATTATATTTGCCAGATAGAAGGTGCATTAATTCACATACATTGATACCCTTTCTTATGTCTTGGTCCCCATTTCCCTTCCCACTACTCCCACCCCTCATCTTGTTTTCCCCCTTCCCTCTCCAATTTCAAATGACCAAATACAAATATATCCAATATATCAGATAACAAAGTTGAGATACTGTAACAATATGAGATAACCAAGGGACAGCAAAAGAGATGACAGATAACATAGTACATTAAGGACAACAGTCACTCATTATATGGATTTTGTTTCTATATCTTAGAGGTCCTTTCATTTAGTGTCATACTATATGGCCTTATGTATCTAGGTTTTGCCCTATTGCAAATCTCTGGTAGAAGAGTCCAAGGTTTCTACTGATTATGACAAATGAGGGAAACCATTGAGCCTATGTTCCTTTGAGTCTAGTTTACTTCACTTAATATGATTTTTTCTAAGTCTTTCCATTTCCTAACAAATGGGGCAATGTCATTCTTTCTGACAGCAACAGAGAATTCCATTGTGTACAAATACCACATCTTGTTGATCCACTCATCAACTGAGGGACATCTAGGTTGGTTCCATATCTTAGCTATGGTAATTAGTGCTGCAATGAACATCATTGTGCTAGTGGATTTAGTATGTCCTTATTTCTGGACAATTGGGTAAATGCCTAGTACTGGAATTGCTAGGTCATAGGGGAGTTCTATGTTTAGCCTTTTGAGGAACTGCCATAATGCTATCCATAGTGGTGGAACCAGTTTGCACTCCCACCAACAGTGTAGTAGTGATTCCTCTTGGCCACATCCCCTCAGCATCTGTTGTTATTAGTTTTCTTGATCCTGGTCATTCTAACTGGAGTGAGGTGGAATCTTAACGTTGTTTTGATTTGCATTTCTTTTATGACCAGAGATGTTGAGCATTTCTTCATGTGTCTATAGGCCATTTTTGTTTCTTCTTCAGAGAAGACACTCTTTAAGTCTCTGGCCCATCTTTTAATGGGATGGTTGTTACTTTGGAGATTAGTTTTGGAGTGATTCAATTTTTTTGAGCTTTTGATATATTTTAGATATGAGGCCTTTGTCCGTTGTATGGTTGATGAAGAACTTCTCCCACTCTGTAGGCTTCCTAATTAATTTACTAGCTATGTTCTTTGCCATACAAAAGCTCTGCATTTTAATGCAGTCCCACTTATCCAGCTTTTCTCTGATTTGTTGTGATTCTTGGTCCTTATTAAGAAAGTTTCGACCTGTGCCAAGGAGGCCTAGTGTATCTCCTATTCCTTCTTGTAAAGTTTTCAGTGTGTCGGCTTTTACCTCCAGGTCTTTGATCCATTTAGAGTTAATTCTAGTGCAGGGTGACAAAGAAGGATCCAACTTTATTTTTCTGCAGGTGCTTATCCAGTTCTGCCACCACCACTTGTTGAAGAGGCTGTCTTTCTTCCATTCTATTTTTTTGGCTCCCTTGTCAAAGATTAGGTGGCCATAGATCTCTGGTTTAATATCTGGGTCCTCAGTTCTATTCCATTGGTCTTCGTGCCTGTTCTTGTGCCAGTACCAAGCTGTTTTGAGAATTATAGCTCTGTAATAGAGTCTAAAGTTTGGTATTTAAATTCTTCCTGTGCTGTTCTTTCTGGTAAGAAGTGTTTTTGCTACACGGGGTCTTTTATTGTTCCATATGAAATTTTGGATTGCCTCTTCTATTTCTTTAAAGAATGACATTGGGATATTGATGGGTATTGCTTTGAATTTGTAGATAGCCCTTGGCAAGATTGTCCTTTTCACAATGTTGATTCTTCCCATCCAGAAGCAGGGGAGGTTTTTCCATTTTCTCAGTTCTGCTTTAATTTCCTTTTTCAGGGTTTTATAGTTTTCATCAAAAAGGTCCTTTACATTCTTAATTAAGATAGTTTCTAGGTACTTTATTTTCTTTGAGGCTATTGCAAAAGGAGTTGCTTTCCTGATTTTTGCCTCATTCCTCTCACTGTTGGCGTAGAGGAAGGTGGTTGAATTTTCAGGGCTAATTTTATACCCTGCTACCCTTCCAAAGTTTTGAATCAGCTCAAGGAGCTTGGGAGTGGAGTGTATAGGATTCTTTAAATACAGAATCATGTCATCTGCAAAGAGGGATAGTTTTTTTCCTCTTTCCCTACTTGGATCCCCTTTATGCTTGCTTCTTGCCTTACTGCACTGGCTAGGAATTCTCATACTATGTTAAAGAGTAGTGGAGAGAGTGGGCATCCTTGTCTCATTCCTGATTTTAGAGGGAATGGCTTTAGCTTTTCGCCATTAAATATAATACTAGCTGTGGGTTTGTCATATACAGCCTTTATTATACTGAGGAATGTTCCATGGATTCCTAGTTTCTCCAGAGCTTTTAACATAAAGGGGTGTTGGATCTTGTCAAATACCTTTTCTGCATCTATTGAGACAATCATGTGATTTTTGTCCTTGCTCCTGTTGATGTGTTGAATTTTATTAATTGATTTGCGTATGTTGAACCAGCTTGCCTCCCTGTGATCCTGTTTGATCATAGTGTATAATTTTTTTGATGAGTTGTTGTAGACGGTTGGCCAGTATTTTGTTGAGAAGTTTTGCATCGATGTTCATCAAAGAAATAGGTGTATGCTTCTCTTTTTTTTTTGATGAATGTCTGTCTGGTTTGGGGATGAGGGTTATACTGGCTTCATAGAATGAGTTTGGTAAAGAGCCTTAGTTTTCAATTTCATTGAAGAGCTTGAGGAGTATTGGTGTGAGCTCTGCTTTGAAAAGCCTTATAGAATTCTGCTGTGAATCCATCTAGCCCTGGGCTTTTCTTAGATGGAAGTTCTCTAATTGCCATTTTGATTTCAGTGCTTGAAACAGGCCTGTTTTGTTGGGTTAGTTCTTCTTGTTTCAGTGTGGGTATGTTAATATTGGCTAGGAATTCATCCATTTCTTCTAGAGTCTCAAATTTGTTGGTGTAAAGGTTTGAGAAGTATTCCCTCATGATACTCTGGATCTTGGTAATTTCTGTCGTGATATTACCATTTTCATCTGTGATTTTGTTTATTTTGGTATGCTCCCTTCTTTTTTTGGTAAGATTTTCTAAGGGTCTGTCAGTTTTGTTAATTTTTTAAAGAACCAACTTCTTGTTTTGTTCTGTCTTTCTGTAGTTTTTTTGGATTCCAATTCATTTAATTCTTCTTTGATTTTAATAATTTGGTTCCCTCCACTTGGATTAGGGTTGGTTTGTTGCTCCTTTTTCAGGAGCTTAAGGTGACACATTAAATTGTTCATTTTGATTTTTCCAATTTGTTATTTTAGGCTCTCAGAGCTATAAATTTTTTCTCTCAGTACTGCCTTGCCATGTCCCAAAGTAGCTGGTATATTGTGTGCTCCTTTTTGTTAGATTTCATAAACTGTTGGATTTCTGTTCTGATCTCTTCGATGACCCATTGGTGATTCAACAATGTGTTGTTCAATCTCCATGAGTTACAGGGTTTTCATTGGTGGAGATGTGTGTTCAGTTCCAATTTGATGCCTTTCTGGTCTGAGAGAGTGCAGGGAATAATTTCAGTGTTTCTGAATCTGCCCAGGTTTGTTTTATGCCCTAAAATGTGGTCTATTTTGGAAAATGTTCCATGTGCTGCTGAGAAAAACATATATTGTGTTGTTGCTGGGTGGAATATTCTGCAGATGTCTGTTAGATCTAGTTGGTCTATATAGTTGTTCAATTCTAAGGTTTCTCTGTTGAGTATATGCCTGGTTGATCTGTCCATAGGTGAGAGTGGTGTATTAAAGTCACCAACAATCACTGTGTTTCGATCTATGTATGGTTTCAGTGGAAGTAAAGTTTGCTTGATGAAGTTTGGAGCTCCGGGATTAAGTGTGTAGATGTTTAGGATTGTTATGTCCTTCTGGAGGAGAGATCCCTTTACTAGTATGTAGTAACCTTCTTTGTCTTTTCTTACTAATTTTAGTTTGAAGTCTATTTTATCTGATATGAGGATGGCAACTCTAGCCTGTTTATGGGGGCTGTTAGCTTGATAAAGTTTATTCCAACCTCTCACTTTCAAAAAATGTTTGTTTTTTTGGGTAAGATGGGTCTCTTGAAGACAGCAGAATGATGGATCTTGCTTTTTGATCCAACTAGATAATCTATGTCATTTAATTGGAGAGTTAATTCCATTGATATTGAGGTTCAGGACTGAGAAATATTTATTAG
This sequence comes from Megascapheus bottae, assembly GCF_031878675.1. Taxonomy (NCBI): domain Eukaryota; kingdom Metazoa; phylum Chordata; class Mammalia; order Rodentia; family Geomyidae; genus Megascapheus; species Megascapheus bottae. The sequence continues at coordinate 22,943,245 of NC_143519.1, forward strand.
TTCCTGCCATTTTTACAAGCTTTCATTAGTCCTGTGTCTTGATAGTTCTTGTAGTACTTAGATGTTATGAGTTTTAGTTGCCATTTCTTTCTCTATATTACATTTGTGTTGGTTTTCTATGTGTAAAACATCTTTGAGAATTTTCTGTAATATTGGTTTGGTTGCTACATAATGTTGCAGCTTTTCCCTGGAATGGGATGTTTTTATTGTTCCCTCAGTTATGAATGAGAGCTTAGCTGGATACAGTATTCTTGGTTGGTAGTTATTTGACTTCAGGACATGACATATATCCTTCCACTCTCTTCTTGCTTGCATGATCTCTGCTGAGAAATCTATGGTTATTCTGATTGGTTTGCCTTTATAGGTGATTGTTCTTTTCTCCCTGGGTGCTTTTTGGATCCCATCTTTGGTCTCTATTGATCCAGTTCTGATTATAATGTGGTGGTGGGATGTCTTTTCTGGTCTGGTCTGTTTGGGGTTCTAAAAGCTTCTTGTGTCTGGATGGGCCTGCCTTTCTGGACATTTCAAGTTCTCTGAGATGATTCCCTGAATTATATTTCCAGTATCATTGACCTCTTTCTCCAGACCCTCCTCAATACCAATTAGCCTTAAATTAGGCTTCCTAATTGTATCTTGGACCTCCTGTAGCGTTTTCTCATATTTCCTAGATTTGAATTGACTCATTTCCCGTTCTTTCTCTATAAAAACCAAATTATCTTCAACCCTGGAAATTCTCTCTTTTGCATTGTCTAACCTGCTATCAAAACTTTCTACTTTATTCTTCATCTCCCTTGCGTCTAATTGCTCATTTTTGATGCCTTGCATCTCTTCTTTTAGATCATGTATGGATTTCTTTAGCTCCTTGATTTCCATTTGAGTGGTTAGCTCAGCAGCTTTATTCTCTTTGGACATTTGTTGGAGTTTGGTCATCTTTTTGTTTGTGGATTCTATGAATTCATCCAATTTTCTTTGAAAAACCTTTATTATGTCGTCCTTTATGGCTTCCCCTTTTTCACATATCACCTTGTATATGGTTTCCTCTTGATTAGCTATGGCTTCCTCCCTTATCTCTTTCTTTATGTTTTCACACTTTTCATTAATGATGTTTATCAATTGCTTTTGTATAGCACTTGGAAGACTCTCCCCTAGATTTGCCACTGACTGCTCCATTGCCTATTTATGTTGGGTGGGAGATGCTGTTCCTTGATTTGACATTTTTCTTGAGTTTCTTGTTCTGCCCATTTGAAAATGGGAGCAAAATTAATACTAAACATGATTATAATTTTTCAGATATAACCAACCTAGACCTTTTTAGTTGGCTGACAATAGATTTTCACTCTTTTAGATTGGTAATATCACTCTCTCTTTTTTTTGTGAACTTATAAAATCTAATACAAATCCAATACCATCACAGATGACCAATTTGTGACTGAAACAATATGCCCCTCAATCCAGTCTCTATTGTATTTCAGTCCCTCTGGACCTAGAGTATAATTGAACACCTAGATACACAGCATTGCTCAAGAACCATCAAATGTAGATCCATGTATTATAAGAGTTGAATGGATGAACAGAGGATCAGAGATAGAAAAATAATATGAAAGATGACAAGGTAGGTTGGAAAAGATTACTGCAGGAGTGTAAGATTATTATAGTAATGAAGAACAGGTATCGTGTAAGGATAACTGACCTAAGGTTATACACAGGTAGAATATTTGAGTAGAAAGTTTAGATGAACTTAGATAAAACTTATGAAAATAAGAAGAGTAATAAGAAGAATAGAGAAAAGAGGGAGGTAGATATAGGAGATTTCAATGATACAAATTTTAAAAAGAAAAAAGAAACAAAACAACAACAAAATAAAAGAAAACAGAACACATACACACAAAAAACAACAACCAACCAAACAAACAAAAAATGAAAAGGTGGGGGGACATTCCTCACTATTGTGAGTTCTTACTGAAGGGATACTAGGGTTGAGAGCCAGGAGTTTAAAAAGCAGTGGCTGTATCAATATGGATATCATTTTTATTCAGACTGTACCCAAAGTTGTCACTGTGTTTCTAGGAACGACCGCAGTGACAGAGGGAATGCGGGAAAAGAGAGGAGAGAAAAAAAAGGAAAAAAAGGAATGAATCATAATATTTTGAAAAAAGGTATAGGTAAAATGGCAAAGAGAAAAATAAGAACACCTAAAACTGCAAATGAAAAGGGTAGAAAAATAAACAAAAAAGAAAAAGGGTATTCTTCAGGTTTTTTTTGGGGGGTGGGGCAGGATAGGAAACGTATGTCTCCACTAAATTTGGGATCCAAACACTTCACAAAGTCTTTTTCTCTTGTGACTTGGCTTTGCAGTTTTTTGGATCATATTGCTTGCTTGGTAAAACAAAGCTGAAAGATCCGCGGGCGGCTTTGTTTACCAGGCGCAGGGGGATGGACTTCAGCAGTGCTGGGGCCGGATTTCTGGCTAAGGGATCTCTGGGAAATCCTTTGCTAGTAAGAATGATGGCGTTGTGAGCATCACCTCTCAGGTTCCAATTGCTTTGACCAGGTCTTTGCCAGCAGTCAAGATGGTGCTGCTCTCAGCTTGTGGGGGTGGGGTACCCTCCCAATGCTGTTCCAGGAACAGAAGTGGAACTTCTCCTTGGAGGTACTCACAAATTGCTGGATTCTCGGGTTCTGTGAAGCTGGCAGGTCCGTGCATGGCCAGGTGTCGGCTCTGGGCTTGTGCAGGCTCTGTGTGGCTCTGTCTGTAGCTGGCGGGTCTGCGCCGCCGTGAAGTACTGTCTGCTCTGTGGCTGGCAGGGCTCCACGCTGTCTTCTCCCGCTGGTATTCTGCCTTTTTCCTCTCTGACTGAGATCTCTAAGGTGCTAAAGCTTACTTAGGATCAATTTCTGGTAAAGAACTGTCCCCTACGCTGCCAGAAGTTGAATCTTGGCGGGAGCTCAGTACGTCTCACACTGAACCGCCACTATCTTCCGCTAAAATCCCATTAATATGTACTTTTATGTTTTTATGTATCAGATAAAATTAAAAAATAAGATAAATAAAAATGAATGCAAGTGTTGTTTAAAACATTCATCACCAGCATCAAGCTGATCTATCTAAAAGATTAGATAGACTGCTTTGGGGTTAGTTACTTGGAATTGAACTCAAGATTTCATGCTTGTAAGTGCTCTACCGCCTGAGCCATCCTCAGTTCCTGGCACTTTTTATCTTTTTGAATTTTGTTTTTATTTTCAGACAGTCTCACAGTTTAGCACTGGCCAACCACAAATCAGCATCCTCCTATTTTTGCCTCTGAGAAAGTAGGATTAAAAATGCAGGCCATTATACTTCTACTTTTTAGACGAGCTTGTACTAAAAATTTGAATAATTCATAGTTTAGAAAAAAATCAGAGGTTATTATGAAATTATTATTAATTTATCTGCTAATATATTTCACTCTACTACACTGGACATACAATTACCTTTTTAAAAATTACTCTCATATATGAAATGTATTTGGTTGAAATCTAGTGAATTTACACTAAAGACAGAACAGATTGTTTTGCAGTTGCTGAATGTAAGTTCTGACAGGAGAGTAACAAGGCTCAGCCTTCTGGCCTGACTCAGTGCAGAACAGCAATTGGGGATGCTTTTAGAGCTATTCCACAGAGGACTCACTTTTTCTGCTGGGGGTTGAGTATCCTATATGTAACTTCTTTGGCTAATATACAAAACATCAAGGAAAGGCTGATCTTGGAAAATACCAGAAATTATCGGTCTACTTGTTTCTGTCATGCAAATAGATAAAGTAATTAGGCTTCTCTGACTTGCCAATTTCAATTTTTCAAAATCCATTTCTTTTAAATTATCTGAATACAAGTTTGCCAAAATATTTTAACTAATTTAAAAGTTAATCACATTTTACTACGACTTTAATAAAAAGTTTTCCTAAGACAAACTTTCCAATTAGGTTTTAAAGAAAGAATAATCTTAGTGTGGTCAAAAAACACAAAAGATGATTTTTTTTTTCTTTTTTTTGGTCATAGGGATTGAACTCTGCGCCTGGGTGCTCTCCCTGAGCTCTTCAGCTCAAGGCTACTGCTCTCCCACTTGAGCCACAGCACCACTTCAGTTTTTTGGTGTTTAACTGGAGATAAAAGTCTCACGGACTTTCATGCCTGGGCTGGCTTTGAATCATGTTCCTCAGATCTCAGACTCCTGAGTAACTCGGATTACAGGCATGAGCCACTGGCACCTGGCCAAAAGACGACATTTTAATCCCCTAATTTATCTGGCCTGATAAATATTTGAAACATTTTGAGTTTCCCATCTAGGATATTACCGTTCTCCCACACCAACTTGCTTGATGTTTAGACAAGATATGACAGACTTAGTGAGTGACTTTTTGAAAGGAGCTACAATTTTGCATGCAAGATTATTTGGAAGGAGATGAGAATTTTCAGATTGTATTTGAATTCCCTCAGGTGCACACCCACAGTATAGAGAGAAGTGACTGCAAGTGAAAAAATGAGAAGAGGGACCCTATCAATCTCTAATCTTGTGTTTTAGCACATACTAACTTACAGAGACCAATTTTTTCCAACCGAAGTTAGTTCTCTGTAATGTAAGCATAAGAGAACTTGCCTGTAAACATGAGGACCTTATAGAAGGGACTCTAGATGAACTAGATTCTAGTTGTTCGTTTCTAAGTCATGGCTGAATCCCTATGTCTCCGGAAGAGCAGTTCCAAAAAATGATCAGGAAGTCACTATCAGTACATACTCTCAAGTAGTGACCTTGCAAGCAACCAGCCCCCATGGTTGCCATATGTTTTTCATTCTGCTACAGACAGATGTAATCTCCAAGGAAAAGAAATTGACTTGGTGTGGTCTAGATCACCTACCTTCTCATCAGAGCCATTGACAGCAAGAGGAATGGGCAGAAATATTGTTCTCCAAATGGAGGGCTGACATTGCTACAAGAAGGGGAAAAGAGGACCAAGTCAGCATCCAGTGTTTTATACCAATGCAAAACCACTGCATGGAGTTTTATTTCCTGCTGTCCCTTGAGCCTTATTACCAAACACATAGTCAGAATGAATACATGTAAACAGGTGATAATCAGATTAAAATTCTGCCTCATTGACATCCATCATAAATGCTCTTTGGGTTTTGTATGAATTTCCAGTCGAAAACTATAAAGAGAGGCACACTGCTGACAGAAAAGCATAGATGAAGGCAAGCTCATGAACAGCTAAAACTTACTGACAGCAAAGCACTTGTGTTCTTTCTTAAGACACATCTATTGTTATGAGAAAAAATTTAAAACTTTATATTTAATAATATTAATACATCTATAATTCAGACAGGTTCTTATGAAGCTTATTTACTTATTATTTTTCTGTCCTAGACAGGGGCTTGAACTTGCTTGGCTTCTTCACTCAAGACTGGTGCTCTACCACTTGAACCAAGTCTCCTGGACTTGTCTGCTGGGCTGGCTTCTAACTGAGATCCTTAGATTTCAGCCTCTTGATTAGCTAGCATTACAATTGTGAATTATCAAGGATCAGCTTCTTATCAAGTTTCACTAAACATAACTGGGGAGCCGGGAGTTTGGCCTAGTGGTAGAGTGTTTGCCTAGCATGCATGAGGACCTGGGTTTGACTCATTGGTACCACATACATAGAAAAAAGCTGAAAGTGGTGCTGTGGCTCAAGTGATAGAGCTCTATCCTTGAGGAAAAGTCCAAAAACAGTGCTCAGGCCCTGAGTTCAAGCCCCACAACTGGCAAAAAATAAATAAATAAACGTAACTGGAATTTAACATTCTCTCTATATTTATCTTGACACTGGGAATTACTATGTGCTTAAATATAATGATACAAACTGTTCCCAACTGATTACAGTAACATAATGAGATGGTGTTTATATCAAACATGCATTTAATTAAAGTAATATGTCAATGATGGGCACATAGATGATTTGGATAATTAATGATAAACATTGACTTTATAAATAGTTTTATTTTGATATATGCCCATCACCTCTCTACTATATCAGAATTTTGAGGTGATGAATAGCATATGTTATGTTTTTTCAGAAAAGTCTCCTATAGTTTAATGAACTTGTAGGTAGAGGGGGATTTACCTTGAAGTGAATAAAACTTTTATTTCAGTTCCCCTCCCCCTACTAAACCTTGTCACTAGCTTTAGATGTTTTCTTAAAGACAACTCATCAAACTGTCCTCTCTTTAGGCCCTACATAACACACTACATACTTACTGATTTTGTCCATATAACTAGGCCAGTGTCAGATATTCCCCAAACTCACAATGATCATTCAGCCTTATCCACCCAGATTTTATATTCAGTTTTATTAAGAAATATAATAAGCAGCAAGGATGTGTGTGTGTGTGTGTGTGTGTGTGTGTGTGTGTGTGTGTGTGTGTGTATGTGTAATATATGGTGGACCATGGGGTTGGAAATGTGTAGGAATCTTAATCCTCCATTAGGAAACAGTGCATTCATAGAAACAGAGGTGATATCTGTAATGATTTCTTTCAGAGCGCTATGTATTTGTCAGGATGACACTTCCTTCTCTCTGCCCCACAGTCTTCCTGCTTTTCTCCTTCCTTGCTCATCCTTTTCTGGATTCCTTTCTGGATTTTGTTCTCTGTTAGTGTGTACTGCTCTCTCATGACTTAACTTCAGCTTGCTTGTTCACATATCATAGGAACTAGATATAGGGATATGTCTAGTTACTACTCTTTGGTTAACATTTACATGAAAAATCTTTTATTTGAGTTTGTTTTTAGATTTGTAAAGTGTTTCAAATCTCATTGACATGACTGTTCAGAGTAATTTATTTTCTTAAAAATGTATGGTGCTTGCATTAAGAGACATTTTGGGAGTTGAAATATTCTTAACCTCTATCTTTTTGCATGTGTGCTTTTACACTTCAGTTGAACTTAATTGCAAACTTGTGGAATGGCATGATTTTCTCTCATGCTTGCTACTGATGTATCTCTTCTCACCCTAGCTTGTGGTGATAGCATAAAGGCTAAGTAAATGAATGCTAGGTGTTTAGGGAATGAAATGACTATTTCTTTCAGAAAGTACATATTGGCATAAACATTTAAAATATGAATTGATATAACAACCAATAGGAAACTCATTCATTGACTGGACATTTTTTAGAGGATATGTACAAAATAATAGAGAAAAAATAATCAAAATGAATGTATTTATTTATAATTAAAAATGATTTATAATGGGAACATTTTGAATTAGTTTATATTATTGATACATGTGTTTTATTTTTTTGACAGTCCTGGGCTTGAGCTCAGGGCCTGAACACTGTCCTTGGACTTTCTCAAGGCTAGAGCTCTACCCCTTGAGTCACAGCACTACTTCTGGCTTTTTCTATGTATGTGGTACCAAGGAATCAAACCCGGGTCTTCGTGCATGCTAGGCAAGCACTCTACCACTAGGCCAAACTCCAGGCCCACATGTGTGTTTTTACATATTTTATAAGTAATATTTTTCAGATTTTCAAATTTTCACAGAAAGATAAAATATCTAAAGCCAGATGCCAGTGGCTCACGTCAGTAATCCTAGCTACTCAGGAGGCTGAGATCTGATGATTATGGCTCAATCCAGCCTGAATACAGAAGTCCGAAAGACTCATCTCCAATTAACCACCAGAAAACCAAAGTGGTGTTGTGGCTCAAAGTGGTAGAATACTAGCTTTGAGCTGATGAGCTCAGAGAAAGTATCTAGGCCCAGAGTTCAAGCCCTACAACTGACAAAAAAAGATAAATCACTCAGAAAACAATGCAGCTTTCCAGAAATATTGTGCATAAGAAAAATAGAGTTAGAATATGTAAAGTAGTAAAGAATAGATTTTAAGACAAAAGGATCACCAAATCTTTCTGTTTCTGCTATTCTCTAAATGAATAGCAGAGAGGTAATAGCAATTTTCAGAATAGGAGCCTAAAAACTAAGTATTTTTAGGATCCTGAAATGGCTTCTCTGAACATAACAAATTATGACTTATATTTCTCTTTCTAGTTCTCAAAGAAAAAGTTTTTTCTGATTTTACCAAAATATTCCCTTAGTATCAACATCATTAACATCAGTTCAGAGTTTACTGGAGCTGGGGACCATGCTTCTGGCTAATGTAATGTGGAATTCTATCACATATTTCTTTGATTAGAATTTGTCATGTAGTTCCTTGACTGAGATTGTCAGAATGAAAGTCAAGGCAGACATTATCATGCTGCTGGGGTGACAGAAAAGATAGAGATAGAGATGAGAGAGAGAGAGAGAGAGAGAGAGAGAGAGAGAGAGAGAGAGAGAGAGAGAGAGAGAGAGAGAGAGACAGACAGACAGACAGACAGACAGAGACAGAGAGACAGAGAGACAGAGACAGAGAGACAGACAGAGACAGAGAGACAGAGAGAGACAGAGAGAGACAGAGAGACAGAGAGAGACAGAGACAGAGAGAGATAGAGACAGAGAGAGACAGAGAGACAGAGAGACACACAGAGAGACACACAGAGACAGAGACAGAGACAGAGAGAGACAGAGACAGGGAGACAGGCAGGCAGACAGACAGACAGAGACAGAAACAGCATCAGAGAGACAGAGATTGCCACAGATAGAGAGGCAGAGAGATACAGAGAGAGGGAGAAAGGAGGAGAGAGACTCGGACTGAGTCTATGAAAGACTGTATAATTGTCTATAGATATTTTTTAGCAGAGCTCTTAATATCAACCATACTCTAAATATGAATGCTTCTAACACTAAATCTATTCATAGAACTCAGTCTTTATTTCTGAGATAACATAAAGACAAGAATATTCCATAGTAAGTCTGGAATTAAGAACTCTTTCAACATATATCTTAGAAGCTACGAGACTTAATAAAGCCAAAAGTAAAAGGAGAAAATATTTTTACATATTCTCTCAACACTATTGTAACTTCATCTACCATTTCATCTTGTGAAGTATAGTCATCATATATTTTCTTAGCACAAGATGAAAACTAAAAACCTGAGCCTAAAATAATTTTTATGAACAGATTGACAGGAACTGAGTTTAGTATTAAAAGACACTATGAGATTAAGACAAGATGTTCTTTATAAAAGGACACTTAGCTTAGGATTTCTGTAAGGATTTATTGGTGCATTTGAAAGTAAATAAAACAAGCATAAGAAACTTTTCTCTTTAGATTATTTTCCTTGTTATTACAATATCTGAAAAATGAGAGCAGCTTCTGTTTATTGTTTAGTCTATTGATAGACTCAAAGTGGTATTATTGATTGCCAATCTTTGAGCAAACTTTTATTTTTCACTGGTGAAGCCCAAGTCTATTTTTTTATTATTGTGGGTGCTCAGGGGAGAAAGATGAGCTCATTGATTCAGCAGTGCAGCAGCTGGTAAATATTTAATGTTTATTCTCATCACTGAAATCATTTCAGATTTGGATATTGACAGTTGTTCACACAGATTAATGTGGCCCATGGTATATAACATGCTCATTGCCCTTTGCAGATTTGTTTACGTGTATCATAGACCTGCAGTGTTCTTTACCCGAAGGTTGTCCTACAGTCTAGCTTTGAATTTCAGCTGGTCAATATGTGCTTCGGTAGAAGGATTATATAAGATGCTTGACATCTATGCTCTCAACAATTAGAACAAAATCCTTTGGATATCCATCAGGTTTGTCAATTATCATCATTACCAGGACATTTGAACATTTTTTTCATATATTTTTTGTTGTAATTAATAAAAGGGTTACATTATATTCACCAGATAGAAGGTGCATTACTTCACATAGATATTTGAAATTTTTGCATTCTAGAAATCCTTTTCTGTGCCATGGGTAACACTTTGCTTGCAGATTTTGATCACAGCAACAAATCCTTCATAAGAACCATTATAATTATTCATATTTAACTGTTGGACTCTTGGCTTTTGAGATTGCTTGTGATCTGCCTGCCTGTCTTCAAAGTCAGTGTCATCTTCTAGTAGATGCTGGCTTCAACAAAGATTCATTATTACCTAGAAGTATGTGAGATGGTTTTGATTCTGATCAGCTAGAATTTTTAACTTCAAAATGACTTGGCCTTTTGACCCTTGTATTGATTCCTGCCTTGTCTTTTTGGATTTGAGACATGGTTTCTCTCTCTGGGAATTTTGCATTTTATTTTTTATGCCAGTGCATTTTGGTCTGCCTGTTTCTTTGCTTTGAGTATGGAATCTGGTTGTGATCTCATGTAAGTAATCAACCAAACTGAGGAAGAAAGACCGCAGTCCTTAGTCTTAAGAGGAAAATGCTATATTACTTGATCTTTTCTATGTATTTCACAATAGCACAGGGACTCCTGTTTTCTGGCTAGGGGATCCAGATGTTCAGTGCTATGATAGCAGTGTTATGCTTCTATTCTAAAAGTATCCATTATTCATTAAGAAACATGCATCTCACTGGCTCCTCTGCAAGATTACTATAGCATTTTATCTTAAGGGGATTTCTAAGACAGCCTGGGAGAAGTGGGATCTCTAAACAAATATTAGGATAGCCATACTTAGGAAAAGCACATAAAACTAGAAAAAAGTATAAGATCTCACCTAGTTTATCAAATGTATGTTTTGCACATGGATCTTTTTATGTGCTTTTAGTAAGGAATTATTTAAATATATTGCAAGATAAAATTTTGTTTTAAATGATTATGGATCCTGGGGAAAAGAAGCAACTCTCATTAAATTATATGCATGTTGACTTTGCCATCTTGGATTTCCAGTTATTAGAAATGTGAGAAAGACATTTCTGTAGTTCATAAGCCTCACAATTTCATCTTATGTAAGGACCCCTCTCACAGAAACAGACAAAAAAGACATCCTTACACTTCTCTTTGGTTTGCATTGGAACCAATCACTAACAAGGGAAATGAGATTTCCATTACACTTACTAGATGTTGCTCTGAATTGGAAAATTAGGAAATGTTTTTTGTTTTGGTAAGAGGTATTTTTCTTTTGCAGCCATGCAAGCAACTTCAAAAGTGTAAGAATTCTTCAGAGTGTGTTATTTCTGTTATGGTAAATTTTGCATTACATAAAAATATGCAATAAGTTCATGGATTATCTATGTTTGTCATTTCTTATCTTTTTGAAAGCTTGCTTGCTTTCACCAGAGAAGGATAGATAAGAACCTAAGCTAGGGTGAACAGTGTGACCTAGTGGTAGAGTGCTTGCCTTGTGTGCATGAAGCCCTGGGTTTGCTTCTTGGATACCACATACACAAATAAAAGCCAGAAGTGGGGCTGTGGCTTATGTTGCAGGGCACTAACCTCAAGAAAGCTCAAGGACAGTAACCAGGCCCTGAGTTCAAGCTCCAGAACAGGCAAAAAACCCCCAAAAACCTAAGCTAACAGAGATGATAAAAAATTATATTATTTGAAGTACATTTCAGGCACTCATCATGGCTTTGTGTCTTCATTTTCTAATGGCATTCCCAACTTTAAGGGTCACTAGGTTTCAATGATGTGTCAAGTTGCTTGTTTTAGCCTTGTAACTGTTTGGGTCTAGTAAAGCATAGAAGACTTATTTAATTGGCAGAGACTCTGTCATAATTAATTACAAATGACTGAGAAGGGGCTTGAATTCAGGGCCTGGGCACTGTCCCTGAAACTACTTCTGCTCAAGGCTGTCTTTCTACCTCTTGAGCCACACTGTTACTTTTGGCCTTCTCTGGGTAGTTTATTAGAGATACCACCAGTGCCTGGCTTTGACAAGTTTTTTGTCGTTGTTTATGGGTTTTTTATTTTGGTCGTGGGACTTGAACTCTCCGCATGGGACCTGTCCCTGAGCTCTTCAGCTCAAGGCTACTGCCCTACCCCTGGGGAGCCTCAGCGCAACTTCTGGTTTACTGGTGATTAATTGGAGATAAGAGTCTCATGCCTGGGCTGGCTTTGAACCGCAATCTTTATATCTCAGCTTCCTGAGTAGCTAGGATTGCAAGTGTGAGCCACCGCACCTGGGCTGACAAGTTATTTTTTTAAGTGACATAGTTTTACAAAATAGCATTTTGCTCTAGGAGAAATCAAATTGGACATCACAGGTAAGATGAAGAGGCAGTCTAGGGAGAGTCGCTGTTTCTGTTATGGGAACATATTAATTAGAGTTTCAGTAATGCTTTCTGTTATTAATTTTACTGCAAACGTACTATAACATTTCTTGGGAAAATAGATCAACTCATTACATCTAACAAGTTTTGCTGTTTTAAATTGTAGATCTAGCTCAGGCATTAGACAGTCTACCAGGACATAGATTCTTAGTTAAACATTGTTCCAAACTGGCAGCGCAGTGCTACTGCTGGAGAGACACTCGCTGTCAGGAGTTGAAGATATTCAGGCTTCAGTCTTGGTAATGGGCTGATGTTTTGGATTTCTTTGAGACCTGATAATCAATGACTTTTCCTTATAGAACTCTAATTTACTTCATTCAGTGTTAAGTAGTTGGAATCTCTACTTCAGACACCTATATACTCCACATTGTTGTGTATGTAGTGTATATATAACAAAGTCTCTCAGCTCCTAGGATTAAAATAATATTTTGTAAAACCCTTACCACATTTATGTTTTGAGAGTGCAAAGCTTGGCTTCTGATTGCTAGTGTGTGTGTGTGTGTGTGTGTGTGTGTGTGTGTGTGTGTGTGTTTACTGGAGCTTTAACTCAGAACCTCATGCTCTCATTTGCCTTTTTCACTCAAGGATAACATTCTACTTCTTGAACCACATCTCCACTTCCAGCCTTTTGTTGACTAACTGGAGGAAAGATTCTTATAGACTTTTCTCCCTGGAGCTACAGATCTTAGCCTCCTGAGTAGCTAGGGTTACAAGCAGGAGCCACCGGTACCCAGTTAATTTCTACTAATTTTGAGGTGCTTCCACTCACAGATTCCTTCTCTGTTTTACATCTCTTTTTAAAATCTTAAATCTACTTCAGAGTTAAAAGTTATTTCCAAGGTAGGTCTCAAACGTTTTCCCTCTTCTACAGTTGTACACTTAAAGACATAAAATTATTAAAGGACTATAAGAAGGCTTCATCTCCCTAGGTAGCAGCTTGGGGCCATCCATGGATGATAAAAGAGAGGAAAGAGGAAGGAGACGGAAGGAGAGAGAGAGAGAGAGAGAGAGAGAGAGAGAGAGAGAGAGAGAGAGAGAGAGAGAGAGAGAGAGAGAGAGAGAGAGAGAGAGAGAGAGATACAGAGAGAGACAGAGAGAGAGAGAGACAGAGAGACAGACAGAGAGACAGACAGAGAGACAGACAGAGAGACAGACAGAGAGACAGAGACAGAGAGAGACAGAGACAGAGAGAGACAGAGACAGAGAGAGACACACAGAGAGAGACAGAGAGACAGAGAGAGAGAGGGAGACAGAGAGAGAGACAGAGAGAGAGACAAAGAGAGACAGAGACAGAGAGAGAAAGACAGAGAGACACACAGAGAGAGAGGCAGCGAGAGAGAGAGAGAGAGAGAGAGAGAGAGAGAGAGAGAGAGAGAGAGAGAGAGAGAGAGAAGAGAGAGACACAGAGAGAGACACAGAGAGAGACAAAGAGAGAGGGGGGGAATAAAGAGGATAAGAGAAGAAACTGGCAGGCCATTGAGCGACCAAGTATTTTTTTCTAGGTGTATTTTTTAAATCAAATGAAGTTAGATGACAACAGCTGGTCAAATGTTTTTCTAGTCTAATTCTACTTCCTAGTATGACTGATCAATTTGACAAGACATCAATTTATTAAGCCTGCCACATTTGACTGTGTTAGCTGTTCTTTCACAAACATCAGCTGCAGGTGAATTCTTTCCACTTTTCTTCTGGAACCCCTCACCTTTCAAAATTGTCTTAAGAGCTTTGCTGTAAAGCATAACATCCCTCTGGAAACATTTGCATGTAGCTTACCTGTCTATTAGCAGTCATCTCTGGGTGAAATCTCAGTAACTGCTTCAATTGCATTAGGACAAGGGCAGAGAAAGTGGCACTGCGGGTCAATTCCATCACCAAACCATCCTGCTCTTGCTGACTAGTCTTAGTATTACAACCTGGTTTCTGTTAGGAACAAAGATGCAGCTTTAGGTACAAGGTAGAATATACAGATGGATTCAAAAGATAATTATCAGAATTCAAATCTTCCCATTGTAATCCCCCCATAATTAAAAAATGAAATCTTCAATAAGCACACAGAACTATTCCATTGAAAAATAAACTCAATACTGATAATGTATCCAGCTGGCAATCCTTAAGAAAACTTAAGCAAATGTTTTTTTTTTGGACTTGAAAATAGATTCTAATACTCAAATGAAGAACTGTACAAGATTTCAATTTAATTGGATGGTCTAAATTAGCCATATGTGATTAATATTTTTATTATTCAAGAATACCTTTGATTGTTTTCCTAGATGCAGCTTAGTATACCACTGCTTTTCTGAACATAATTGATAGTTTGCAAAAGTTTGTGTACAAGGGCTGGGAGTTTGGTCTAGTGATAGAGTGTTTGGCTAGCATGCATGAAGGCCTGGGTTCAATTCCTCAGTACCACATACATAGAAAAAGCCAGAAGTGGTGCTGTGGCTCAAATAGTAAGGTTCTAGCCTTGAGAAAAACCCGAGGATAATGCTCCGGCCCTGAGCTCAAGCACAGACTGGCAAAAAAAAGTTTGTGTACAATAGGCTTAAACAATTAGATATCTTAATTTAGTAAGATCCTTAGGTAATTATACATTTAAATTTACAGAATGAGCCTCTTGTATTTGTTTAGTTATATGCTTTGGCAATGTGACAGATCTATAAATTTATCTCTCTATTAAGCTTGAATTTACTTACATAATATGTTTATTTTTTCTTAGAATCTGTTTATTTTCATTGTATTCCAAGATGTGTTCTATCTCCCTTTATTTTTTTATCTAATCCAAAGATTAACTTTATTATCTCTGTTCTTTTCATTTTCTAAGAGCTGTAGCATTTTCATTAAGTTCAAAATTTTAAGGACTGAACAGGATATAAATGAAATTCTAAACACGTGAATGAATAATCCATTGCCTCTTTCTGGGGCAGTCAGATATCAAAAGGACTTTATTCTTTGCTTTCATATTATTTTCCATATTTTGCTTTCATATTATTTTCCATATTATTTTCATCAAAGCATTTAAATTTGTTGTTAACTTTAGTGGGTTTTTCTGAAGATTTTGTATTTTTAAACAAATTGATAAGTAAGCACAATATTTATATACACTGCTGAGTAAGCAGAGTTTTTCTCTGTTTTTATAGGTCTGCTATTGAGCTGCTGCAAGAAAATATATTTCTCAGGAATAGTTATATGTAAATATGCTTGACTTGGAGTTCTAGAACCAGGAATGAATTATTCTGTACTAATTTCAAATAATAGCATCAACTTTCTCATCCTACAGTGGAGTGATATTTGTAGAAAAAAGTGATGGATCTAAGTTAATAACAGATTTTAATGTTCTTTTAGGTACAAGCTTTCAGCTCTCATTTCTGAAGCCTTCTACTAAGTGATGTGAGTGTGTAGGGCTTAGATTTTTATGTAGTATATTCTTGTCTTAATCTTTATGATTTTGCACACTTTGGAGTACATTTACTGTCAAAAGAGCAATAATAGTTATTGATTGAACAAATTTTAAGAACTTTTAGACCAAAAAAGTTGGGTTCCCATGGCTCATGTTTATAATCATAGCTACTCATAAGGCTGACATGAAGAGGATCGATCAGGTTTCAAAGCCATCCTAACAAGAGTCCTTGAGACAGCTGGAGACATGGCACAAGTGATATGGATTATCAATCAAGTCAGTAAGCTGAGGAAACAGGAAGTTTCCCTAAGTTCAAATTCTGGTCCAAGCAAGACAAATTTAGACCCAAGAAATACTGGATCTAAACAAACCAAACAACCAAAAATACTAATTGGTTGCCTCAAAGAAGTAGTTATTCCAAGAGTAATGACTCCATAAAAATAGTTTGATCCACAAAATGCACCTTTTTAGTTGAAAAGTCACAAGAGAGATTTTATGTTAGAAATTATTATCAAGACAAAATAAGAGTCGTGAGGGAGAGGCTAGAGGAAGAATGTCTAGAGGAAGGGTTTTCTCCTGGCTAGGTTTAGCACACACGTTTCTTGAAAAATACCAGAAGATGAGACTCCCTCTGTTTACAAGGGGAGAAGATGTGGCCTTTGTGATGAAAGACTTTCCTTTCACTTGACTATCATTTTATGTATTTGCCCAAGTTTAAAAGCAGAAGTGAATGACAGGTAGACTATGAAGACAAATCTTCAGTAAAAGTATCTTACCATTCCCAAAGGTCCAGTTTGTAGTTCTGTATGTCTTGCTACCCTGTCCTGTGCATTAGGACTTCAGACACTGAAAGATTTCCATCAGAACATAACTTGAGTCACTGTGTTTGCTCCAGATATATTTTTAGGGGTCATTTTTACTCTAGAAAGAAAAAGAACTAAATGTTTACATCATTTCCACTCTGGTAACAGGCATTTGTACGTCTAATAGTAATGTAGATTATTACACTGGTAATAATGTACAGATTGGTGGCATAAGTAAGGTATATTATGCATAATTATTTATTAAAATTAGGTATATATCAAAATGACTTTGGGCTGACTTTGAACTGTGATCCTCAGAACTCAGCCTCCTGAGCAGCTAGGATTACAGGCCTGAGCCACCAGTGCCCAGCAATTCTTCACTTTTTTGAGGAATCATTTAAAATAGAAAAGAAACTCTCCCTCCTCAAGATTTTGAATATGGAAACATCTTCACATAAATGCAGATCATAGTTCAAAGCCATCCCAGGCCAGCAAGTTCTTGAGGCTGTTGTCTAAAATCAAAAGCCAGAAAGAGGAGCTTTGGCTTAAATGATACAGTGTCACCCTTGAGCAAAAGATTCTCAAGATCACCCAAGATCCTAAGTTAAAGCCCCAGGACTGACACACACACACACACACACACACACACACACACACACACACACACACACACCAGAAAAGTAAAGCAATGATAGCTGTTGGAAAAGGGAAAGAAATGAATTTATCTGCAGACCAAGGCCATGTTTGAATTTAGTACCTTTGCTAAGGTACTGAAAAGAGACCTATGTTGGCTTTTGTTTCCTATAGAATTGAAGATTTCCATGCAAAGGTTAGCAGCACAGTTCAGTAAACTGACCTTCCAAAAACATTCCACAACCTTTGCTCAATGAATTGTGCTTCCATAACCTAGGTTAAGAAAATGGTCCTCTCTCTTGCTTCTTTACAATGGCTTTATTTATGGAAAGTATGCTGGAATCCCCATTCCTCTACAATGAACGTGACCTCTCAATATTATTAGGGCTAGGATCTTTTGTTTCAGAAGCCCAAATATCAGATTAGACTCAAATTCTTTTGTGTTAGACTTCTCTGCCCAATATGATAGATCCTCTCCTCATATAAGGTAGTAGAGAAAGCCAAACTACATATAACTAACTGTGCTCTGTTCTGCTGAGAGTTGGTTTTTGGCTATTCACAGCACAGACTCCGTGTAGCTCTTTGGCTTGTCCTACACATTAGTTAAGGACTGTATTACCTAGTATACCTACTCCATTGCCAAACAAGGAACAATACGAACTGAGTTTTCTGCACCTATAAGTAAAAGACAGAGGCAAACTTAAAACAGTTTTGTTTTTAAAATTTGGTATATTATTTTAATCACTGTGTCATCACAAAGAAGGTACACCCTCCCCTCTATATTCTAGCATGAGAAATATGAATTGGCCTCAGTTGTCTTTCTAAACTTAGTTGTCTGCCAGGACTGATCAGATTACATCATGAGAGAATTTTGCAAAATATCTCACTAAATGTTTACCAACCATCTCTTTGGGGATAGGCGTGGAGGACAGGCTTATGGCAATGGCTGATTATTCACAAATAGTGTAACATGGACAATTTCAAACCAATAGCATAAATTATGAACCTTATTGGTTGAGATAATTTCTAAGATTTTTACAATTGGCTCTTACGAGTCAGCCTGCATTGGTTCTTGCTGTCCTCTGACTCCAACTCCCATTCCTCCCTCTATACCTAAATCATAGTATCTGGAAATCTATCCAATTTGTTTATCATTTAGATACCTTGTAAGGCAACGTTTGTAACCTAGACTTCATATTCGTCTATATTTCTTTTATTCTTTTTCTTTTTCCTACTATTTCTGGGGATCAATTCAGGGCCAGGGCACTATTATCCTTGGGCTTCCTCAAGGCTAGTGCTCTGTCACTTGAGCCACAACATCACTTCTGCCTTTTTCTGTGTATATGGTTCCGAGGAATCAGACATAGAGCTTTGTGCATGCTAGGCAAGCACAATATCAGTAGACTACATTTCCAGCTGTCTATTTCTTAATACATCTATGACCTTGGGAGACTTACTATGCATCAATTTTC
This sequence comes from Megascapheus bottae, assembly GCF_031878675.1. Classification (NCBI taxonomy): domain Eukaryota; kingdom Metazoa; phylum Chordata; class Mammalia; order Rodentia; family Geomyidae; genus Megascapheus; species Megascapheus bottae. Next base: position 22,961,722 of record NC_143519.1, read on the forward strand.
TGTAGCTCTGAGTGATATCAATCATCCCTATGTCATAAGGTAATTATGAAGATGAAATGAAGATGGAAGGCCTTTATATTGTGGCCTGTCTGTTAGCTATTGGTCTTCTTTAAGCTGGGCTGCTTGGAGAAAACTGTAAAAACATAAATGGCAGTTTCTCTGTATTGGATTGTCGAAAGCAGCTCAGAATTTAAGATGAGCCTAGATTAAGAATTTATATTGAGGGCAAATAAAAATGTAATTCAAAATGACCATGAAGATTCACACAATATTGTGCTTATTTTCCTGCCCTAGTTGGGGATAAAGCAGTTAGGGAACATTTGATTAGCTTTCAATATTTCCTGTGTCCCCACCCCGCCCCATGCTTAGTTTAATGTACTTAGTTTAAAAATGCATGCTGCCGTGGCAGCATACATCATAGAAAGGCACGTTCCTTAAAAGAAGCTTGCTTCTACAGAGGCAGAGCAGGCTAAGACTTTGATGAATACTGAGAGCATAAATCAGTCCCTTGCAACGAATTTCTGAAGAAGAGCTTAAGGGTTCAGATCCACTTCTCATGTCATTAAAAAACTTGAGCTCTTAAGGAAACCCCAGTTCACTTTAAATCATAGAAATGTAGAGCCAGAAGGCATCTTAGAGATCATTTTTTATTCACCAAAAGGGGAAGAACTTGTTAATGAGGTCTAAGGTTTAATAAGCAAGCTCTGAACAAGCTCTTGGCATCCACTCAATGTTCCCTTCTCTCAGGTTTTACCACTGATTCAGCTGAACCTTCTAAATGGATTATTTAAAAAATGTTGAATATTCATTCCCATTAACCACTTTACCAGATCAGTTGAAACAAAGGGAGAATTAGTTAGTAGGAAAATAAGGGATCAATAATAGAAAATTGCTGATCTTTGGATCAGATTGGAAATGAGTCATTCAAAGTCACCCAGCCTTTGCTATTATATATAGTTCAGTTCTGATGTGACTTGTGGTCAGTATTAAGTTATTATGAGAGATGAATCCTGGGTTGATAATCCAGATTCCCACAGTTCTTTGCATATGGAAAATTGTTTACAGAGGAAGAAATAAGATACTAGGAAGATACAACTGTTGGGAGCCAGAGTGGAATCAAACTGTACCCTGACTTGCATCAGACAATGGCTTTATTGTCTTATTGTTTTCTGGCCCTATTCTATGTAAATGACCTGAGATTTACCATATGAATGTAACACCTGGAGGTTCCTGGGGTCAGGAGGAGGGAAGAAGGGGGAGTGGAAAATAAACGCGGCAGTCTCGGCAGTCTTTACCTGGACTGCGGACATCCCGGACCCGGTGTGTCTGTCTCTCTTCTATTTCTTCCTAGTCCTTGCCCTCGATTTCAGGAACCCCACTCTGCGAACCCTGGTTTGCTGCCGGTTGGCCCCGGCATCTGGCGCCCGAACAGGGACCCTGAAAATCTGGGACGAAGGTGAAGGACCCCTCCCTGTGGTGAGTAACACATTGTAGGACTATTAAGAGAGGATCTTAAGAGAGTGTATAGTCAGGAGTAAAAATTATGGGTCAAGTTAATAGCCATAGGTTATATCTACCGATCTTAACAGGCCTACTTGAAGCCCACGGAATGTGGGTGGAAAAAGGGGTGCTTCAGAGCTTCCTACAATTTGTCGAGGAGGCATGCCCGAGGTTTATAGAGGAGGAATTCCAAAAAACCTGGCAGCAAACCAGGGTTCGCAGATTGGGGTTCCTGAAATCGGGGGCAAGGACTAGGAAGAAATAGAAGAGAGACAGACACACCGGTCCGGGATGTCCGCAGTCCAGGTAAAGACTGCCGAGACTGCCGCATTTATTTTCCACTCCCCCTTCTTCCCTCCTCCTGACCCCGGGAACCTCCAGGTGTTACATTCATATGGTAAATCTCAGGTCATTTACATAGAATAGGGCCAGAAAACAATAAGACAAAGCCATTGTCTGATGCAAGTCAGGGTACAGTTTGATTCCACTCTGGCTCCCAACATACAACTACTATGTAGACTGTCTACCAGGGTAGCAATTATGTTTCTAGCTTTGGAGAATTTCCTTTATGTTTTGGAAATCTGGCAATTCACCCTTGTAAAAAGTGTTTTAAAATTCTACACGTGACATGAACTCTCAAAGCCTCACGGCAGATGTGAAAGTTACCATAGTGTGTTCCAGGCCTAGGGTTAATACCTAGTAGCTGTTTTACTCTGTCCTCTCTGACTTTAGATCTCTTGGTTAATAATTTCAGGCTGTGTTGCTTACAGAAATAAAGAAGCACTGTGTTAGTGCTTGCAGGACAGGTATCTGCTTAGGCATATGCATTGCAAACTCTTTCTATGAACTCCATTGAGAGTAGACATACTGTTTTCTTCAACTTCACATTGGAATGGAAAGGAATGCCTTCAGTTTGCATTGACTGAAAAGATCCTAGTGTTGTATGCTTTAAAAAAATAAATAAATAATGGGGCTTAGAGTTTGGCCTAGTAGTAGAGTGCTTGATTAGTATGCATGAAGACCTGGCTTCAATTCCTTGGTACCATATACATAGAAAAAAAAAACAAAACAGAAATGGTGCTGTGGCTCAAGTGGTAGAGCTTTAGCCTTGAGAAAGCTCAAGTACAGTGCCCAGGCCCAGAGGCCCAAGACTGGAAAAGGAAAAAAAAAAACCCAATAACATAGCTCCAATCTGATTTTCAATGACTGGATTTTCAAATGTCTTGTCAACAGAAAATTAAGGAGGATTTAGCCTGTTACCAGATTTTTGCACTTAGTCATTGTTAAACAAATGTTATTGTTTGTCTACCTTTTGTCATGGAGGTGGGACAAGAAGTCCTGTGAAGAGGGATATGTTCAGTAGTGAATTGTTCTATGGTACCTGAACTATCATAGGTATAAAGAGCTTTACTACAATGGAAGTAGCTGGATGTAGCACAGTTAGCATTAAATCAAATCAAATACCTGAGAGACTAAGTGTGCTTATTAAGCATTTTCAGATCCTATATGTTAGCATTACTTAAGAGGTTAAGGCTACTAGCGGAAATCCTAATTATATATTTTTTAGATTCATTGTTTAATACTCATGCGCTAGTGTGTAGCACAAGATTTTGCAAGTAGGATTATCACATTGAATAATTATTAAATAATGTCTCAGCTGTGATTCACATTACAAGTTGAATATTTTTTGAAAACCCTATATCTGTATAGGAAGCAAAGTCTAGAGATAGTCTAATCACAAATATATTTAAGTGTCAAAAATGCATGAAGTAAATTATATAAAATCTTAACACAGGAATGGAAGAGTTAGCTCCTTCCCTAGTAAGAACCAGGTTGTGTGTTCAATGAGCTAGGCTAGAACAGAATTCTGTACATGGCAGTTTCAGCCTCAGAGTTTTAGATCTGTTTAAATATTCTCAGGATAGATTCTCACTGATACTTTGAAGCAGCAAAAATTCAGTTTTGCCAAGGTTAGAAAACTGAAATCAGACCCCTGTCTTTACTTTGTACAAAAATCAATTACATGTAGATCAAAGATCTTAATATAAGATCACAGACTTTGAAACTTCTAAAAGAAAACATAGGGAAAAACCTTGAAAATACTGGCATGAGTCATGTTTTCTGAACAGAACCTCAATTGATCAAAAGATAAGTAGAAGAATTAAAAATGGAAATTTTTTCAGATTAAACAGCAAAAGAAACATCCACTAGAATCAAAACTTACAAGATGGGAGAAAACTTCCTGTTATAAGAGGTTAATATACAGAATATATAAACAGCTCCAAAAATTAAACACAGAAAGGGAAGGAGGGGGAAACAAGATGACTGGGAGGGGATGGGAGAGGGAAATGGGGACAAAAACATGGGAACAGGTATCAATGTGTAAGAAGTAATGCACCTACCATCTGGCAAATATAACTGTAACTCCTCTATACATTACAATAAAAATTAAATACAGAAAAATAAACACTCTAATTAATACATGGGTAAATGCATTAAACAGTTTTCAAAAATGCAATTGGCTAAGAAATTCATAAAGAGATGTTTAACATCTTTTGCCATAATGAAAATGAAAATCAAAATGTCACTGAAATTTCATCTCATCTCAGTCAGAATTTCAATCACCAGAAAACAAATGAGTGATGGTGAGGAAATGGCAGAAAGGGGATTCTTATACACTGTTCAGGGGAATGTAAAAGCACAGACACCATGGAAATCAGTAAAGTAGTACCACAAGATATTGAAGATAGAACTACCAGATTTGTATAACACTCCTGGGCAAAAGAGGGACTTAACAGAATCAGGACTATAAACAATATACAGTTGACACATCTGCACATTTATGTTTATAGCAGGGATATTTACAATAACCAAAATATAGGAACAGCCTAGGTGCTTATGAAAGGATGAAGAATCAAGAAAATGGGGTATGTATGCACAATAGGTATCATTAGCCATTAAGAAGAATGGCATGTTATCATGAAACTAGTCAATATGCTAAGCAAAATAAACTTGACTGAGAGAGAAAAACATGGCCTGTTGTCTCTCATATGAAGAATCTAGACCTTAAAATTGAACTGGAATATAAAACTGGAATATAAAACAAGTTCTATTGATGAATGGGAATCTGTAGGAAGGGAAAAAGACAAAAAGGTAGGATGTTCCTATACGTGAATGAAAATAGAACAGAAAGGAAGGAAGAAGGTTAGAAAGAATGAGTTTGATTGGTTACATTGTATGTATGTATGTATGTATGTAACAATTACAATGTAGCTTCTTGTCCAGCTAACCTATGCTAATGAAAAAGCACTAGGTAAATAAAAAGTCTCAACAGTGTAGGCCTGTCATCCCATCACTTAAGCTGCAGACAGAGGGGGCAATCATGAGTTTGAGGTCTGTCTAGGCTTCATGGACTAACCTTTTCCAAAATCAAATACAAAACATCTTCCTTCAAACCAGCATCCCACCTCTAAGGCTATCCTCATGTAATCTGATCATAAACAAAACAGTCTGTTGTGCCTGGTGGAATGTTGCAGCAGATACTCAAATGGAACCATAGCCCTTAGGATCTTCTAACGCTCTTCTTTCCCAGGCAAGATTCTTAGTGCTCTAAGTGTAGGTTGAAGTGGGTAAATGTGGTTTCTGGATGATGAGAAAACTATAGTTTGTCTTTTGTTGATCACAATGTGGGAAAAAGCTACTGAAGACACTCAGAACAAAACATAAACAGGGCATAGTTCCATCAAAACCTCAAGTTAGAAAAATGGTAGCAATTTCCCTGTTGACCTTCCAATGTCCCCTGAAATCCTGGATAATTAGATTTCATTACTCTGCTGCAATTTGTGTCAGCTCTGTTTGGGAAGGTCTATACTCTTTTTCCCATCCTTTTCATTCTCTAAGTTTCTGATCTCTTATGCTAATATCTTATGTTATATGCTAATGTTACTGTTTTGGGGGTATGCAGATGCTTTGGGGAGTCTCAAAAGTTGTGATTGGTTTTGGCTCTCAATTATAACAGAATTTTGGCAACCAGATAGATGTTTGGAGAAGAGAGTAGAGAAATATAGTTTACAAGAACTAAGGAAACTAGTGTAGATAGTCCTGGAATGAGGTAGTTAGAAAGTAGATAATTTACTTAAAAACATATTTACTTGAAACAGAACTCTAACTGAGATGGATTTCTTGGCCTCTAGAAGGGGAAGAAGATTAGAATTTGAAACAGAGAATCCAAACACGTTGGAGTGTTTAAGGATGAAAGATTAAGTTCAACACTAGATTCAACTTCATGGCCTGAAATAACTACAGCCAAAGCATCTAAGTCAAATTTTCCTGTGTTCTCTCTTCCTTTCTGATTCTTTCTCACTGGAGGTGATTCATGTATTTTACTTAGTTTGTTCATTTTAAAGCCATAGAATGATAATGCCTCTGTTTCACGGAGCTATATCCTGTCACATGGGAAGTGGACAGTATCTGTCCTAAAGGACAGTGCTATGCTCCATTTGCCTGTGGTGTTTCAGTGTCTGGAACATGAACACTGAACTAACTGATGAAATATAGCATTTCATTTGATATGAGGGTGTATTTAAAGTTGAGCTATGATTTCTGAAAGGGGAAAAAAGACCTTAGATAAAGATAGGAAGGGGAATATTCTGTGATATCTCACATCCCTTCTCCAAAACTATAACATGGTTTCATTTATCTTCCTTTATAAACTTCAATTCATCTCTCAAACCAAAGCCACATATTCTTTTGCTCAAATAAGGTATGATAGAAAATAAGCACACCCAAGACGGAAATGTATTTGGGAAATGTTGACAAAGGATATAAAAGAAGGCCTTACCAATAGGCACATGAAGAAATGCTCAACATCTCTGGTCATAAAAGAAATGCAAATCAAAACAACTCTAAGATTCCACCTCACTCCAGTTAGAATGGCCAGGATCAGGAAAAATAATAACAACAGATGCTGGAGAGGATGTGGCCAGGATGGATCACTACTACACTGTTGGTGGGAGTGCAAACTCATTCAACCACTATGGAAAGCAGTATGGCAGTGCCTCAAAAGGCTAAACATAGAGCTCCTCTATGACCCAGCAATTCCACTACTTGGCATTTACCCAACCATACAGAAACTAGGGCATACTAAATCCACTAGCACAATAATGGTCATTGCAGCATTATTCACCATAGCAAAGATATGGAACCAACCCAGATGTCCCTCAGTTGATGAGTGGATCAACAAGGTGTGGTATTTGTGCACAATGGAATTCTATGCTGCTGTCAGAAAGAATGACATCGACCCATTTGTAAGGAAATGGAAAGACTTAGAAAAAATTATATTAAGTGAGGTAAGCCAGACTCAAAGGAACTTAGGCTCAATGGTTTCCCTCATTTGTCATAATCAGAAACCTTGGGCTCTCCTAGCAGAGATTTGCAATAGAGCAAAACCTAGATACATAAGGCCATATAGTATGAAGCTAATTGAAAGGACCTCCAGGATATTGAAACAAAAGCCATATAATGAATGATTGTTGTCCTTAATGTACTATGTTATCTCTCATATCTTTTGCTGTCCCTTGGTTATCTCATATTGTTACAGTATCTCATTTTGTTATCTGATATATTGGATATACTTGTATTTGGTTATTTGAAATTGGATAGGGAAGGGGGGAAAACCAAGATAGGGGGTGGGGGGAGGGAAATGGGGACCAAGACATGTGAAAGGGTATCAATGTATGTGAATTAATGCACCTTCTATCTGACAAATATCATGTAACCCTTTTATTATTTACAATAAAAAACAAGGCCTTAAAGTATCTATATGGCAGTTTATCAGACACAAATGGCAAGCATTTAGAAACAGGTGGTGCCTGTGGCTGACAAAGAAGTATAATCAATAAATTAAACACTAGGAGAAAAATACCTACAAGTAGCAGAGAAGTAAAAAGGCAAGTCAGAATTAAAGAGACTTCCAGGAAGAATGGGATTGGGTTACAATGTGCAGATCCTAGTCCACTATTTAAGAATATTATACAAGTATCACATTCCTTTTCTCAAAAAGAAATACATGTTTAAAATCTAAACATGTTATTGATGAAACAATATTATACATATTGCAAAGAATTCTTTTCAGAGTTTACTTTTAATAGCAAATTTACCTTGTGTATTTGAAGTGGAATTTCTATGATATAATTTTTCAAAATATTTTAATATCGGCTTGTGGAAACTCCATGAATATTTGTTTGCTGCATATACAAAGTACATGTATTAAAGAAGGGGTATTATGAAAAGAATGACAACTTAGTATGTGGGAGGCCTTGAGCATCTTATTTAATCATTCTGCTCTGTCAAAAGGGGAAGATGAGATAGACCTTTCTAAGATAGTTTCCATTTATTTATTATATGGGTCTATAGTTCTGCCACATGGAGAACAAACATTTCCTAAATAATAAAACCTTGCGTTTCTGTGCAAATAGTTATATACTAGTAGGTGACCTAGCCAAAAAGAAAAAGTCTTGTTTATTTGATCATAACACATTCTTATCCTTTGCTATCTCTGAGATACCTTACTCTGTGCTCTAATGAGGGGAATGAGTTCTTTTGTCCCAATAATGCAGCTGAATGTAGCAGCCATTTCTCCATGCCTCAAGTGTTTTGGCACTGCCACAACAGAAGTACTCTTGATTTTTACGTTCTGGACACTCACATGAGTCCTTGAGGTAAGAAATTGTATTTCTCTTATATAATAAGTAAAAAATACAATGATCAAAATCTTAGAAAAGAACAAAGTAGCATTGTTAGATGTTGGAATTTCTTTCCAGAATTCAGATACAACATGGATGCTTTATATTGAATGATTTTACTTGGTAGGCAATACTTCTACTTCTCTGTATTTTCCAAAAGAAGACATTTATTTTCAGAACCATTTTAGTTTAAGAGGCTGTCCCCTAAATTTATACAGGTTCATAAAACATGAAATTTTTCTGGAAGAGAAGTAAATGAGTGAATAACAACATACAATGCTTTCTGGCAATCTGAGGAATGTCGTTCCCCCTTACTGTCATTCAGCAAACTGACTTGTCTTTCCCTTCAGAACATTGCTCCAAAGTCCTTGGTTTAGGTGTCAGCTTAATTTTTCGTAATCTGAAACATACTTTTCATGCTTTCTTCCATGGATTCAGTGCATACTACACTAAGAAGTAATCTCATCTCATTTAAATCTAATATCCATATCTGTATCCTTTGCCTCTTTGGATTTATAGAGGAATTTGGTGCCATGAATAAGTTCAGAACTATATTGAATGGTAGGGAAGGGAAATTATTTCTAATTTCAGATGAAATTATTTTAATATATTCATATACAAATGATGTTGACTATAGATCTGTTATCTATAACCTTGATTATAGTAAGGTATACTCATTTCTATTTTTTTCAAAGTAGAATGTGAATATAACTACTAGACTGCCTTATATTCTGGGCACTTTTCTTAGAAGACCTTTTTCCAAACTTTCATTCTACACCAATGTTTGTTTTTTGTCAGTAAGATGTATTTCTTATAGACAGTTGGTGCAAGACCCCATTCTGTGTCTGACAGAAGAACAGAGGCTACTGACAGTGAGTGATAGAGTTGAAAGGTAAAATTGGGGAGTAAAGGTTCATGCATGCAATCCTTTATATTCAGAGAGATCCAGAGCATTGAGGCTCAAAGACAATGTAAAAAAGCCCATTCAATTTCATTTACTACTAACCAGCTCAAAAGCAGGATTGGAGACATGGCTAAAATGCTAAAATGCCACCCACACCAGCCAGGTTAGAAAACATGAGCCCTTGAGTTTATACTCTAGTAACAAGGTACTCAATAATTGCCTGCCATTAAAAAAAATACTTTCATTATATGGCTGTCCCTTGGTTATCTCATATTGTTACAGTATCTCACTTTGTTATCTGATATATCTGATATATTTGTATTTGGTTATTTGAAATTGGATAGGGAAGGGGGGAAAACAAGATGAGGGGTGGGGGTAGGGGAGAGGGAAATGGGAACCAAGACATGTGAAAGGGTATCAATGTAGAGAATTAATGCACCTTCTATCTGGCAAATACCATGTAACCCTTCTATTAATTACAATAAAAATTTATGAAAAAAATTTTTAGGGCAAAAAAACTTTCTGATTCTTTTCCTATTCCTCCTTCCCTTGTATCTTCATCTTTTAGGATTTATTTTAATTGATATTTTCATGTTTACATTAATCTTCCTCTTCTCTTTATAGGGTTCCTTTGTGTATCATCTGTAGAGCTGGTTTAGAGGTTATAAATTGCTTTAGTTTTTTTTCATTTTTGAATGTTTTTATTTGTCCATCAATTATGAATGAAGTTTCCCTGGGCAGAATAACCTAGGTTGGAAGTTGTTAACTTTTAGAGTTTGAAACGTATAATTGTGTGACTTGTTTCAAGTTTTCCATTTAAAAATCTGTTTTTATTTTGATAAGATTTCCCTTGTGACATTGATTTTCTGTACGGAAGCTTTCAGGATTCTTTTCATTTTTCTCAGTATAATACATGACATGATGGCAGCCTTCTGTTTTGATCTGGCTTCTTTCCAAAAACCCCTTGGGTTTAGGTGAGCTTCTCTTTTATGAAATTTGAATTTTCTGTGTTCAGTTTATTGAATATGTTTCCTAGGCCTTTAACTAGTACTTCTCCTCTTACTGTGATTCCTAAGTTTGGTCTTTAAATAGAGTTCTGAAGTCTAATTTTTCATATTTCTTTAATACTTTTTATTTTTTCTCCTTTGCCTTTTCTACTATGTCTACTTTATCTTCACGACCTGAAACACATGCATATTTTGAATGTCAATTGCAATTGCTAGATCTCTTGATCTTTGAAACTCATGAGAACTCATAGTCACAGTTATGGAATGCAAAAATTCTGTTTCTCATGTCTTCATTACTTCTGAATGTCATAGTTTAATTTTAATTTTTGGCATTATTGTTGAAAATGAAATTTAACTTTTTTCCCTTCTCCACATAGTGGTGAGGCTGAAGCTGAGCTTATCTTCACATTTTATTTTAACCAAGTTAGATTTCATAGTTTGTAAAAATACCTATTTATAAGTTTGGTCTTTTAACTTATGAAATGTAGTAACCTGATGTCACATGCAAATATTTTTCTAGTTCATCATTTTTATTTTTACTTATCTATAGAACATTTGCATAGATGTTCTAATTTCATGAAGTAAAAATATGTCTCTTTTAATAATATTTTTGCTTTTAAATTATTTTCCATTTTTGCTCCTTAAATATTTTACTACAATTTACTTAAAATGCTTTTGCTTATAGTTATAAGAATCTTAACTTTCTGATTTTAAAACTTTGTAAATATTTTTGCATTAAAACTTTATCCATCTGGAATTTGCTTAGACATATGGTAAGAGGTAGGTGATCTAACTTGTTTTTTCCAAGATACTCAATTATGCCAGGATCATTTATTAATAAACTATTAACCCATGAAGTAAAATGCTACTTATGTGAATACATTTCTGGAGTCTTTTAAAAATAAACTTACTTGGAAATCTTTGCATCTGTGCCATTTTGTGTCAGCATTTACTTACAGTACCATTATAACCATTATATTTATTTTTGAAGTATATCATCTCTTTTTGTGAACCATATAGTATTCTTTTCATTCTTTGATCATATTTTTTCTGTCATGGATATAGTATCATGGATTTTTTTTTTTTTTTTGCCAGTCCTGGGCTTGGGCTCAGGGCTTGAGCACTGTCCTTGGACTTTCTCAAGGCTAGCTAGCACTCTACCACTTGAGCCTCAGCACCACTTCCGGCCTTTTGCTATGTATGGGGGGGGGTACCAAGGAATCGATCCTGGGTCTTCATGCATGCTAGGCAAGCACGCTACCACTAGGCCAAACTCCCAGCCCGTATCATGGATATTTTTAATCTTATAAACCTAAAATAATTTTGTCAATCTTCACTCAACAAAATAGAATAACTAAAACTGAAATTTTAAAAACTTAATAAATTACCAGTTTTAAACTGATTATTTTATCAAAGCTTTGACATTTTATAAGATGTTAAGTAATCTTGTGTCTTTATTAGAGTTGTGTGTGTGTGTGTGTGTGTGTGTGTGTGTGTGTGTGTGTGTGTGTTGGTCCTGGGGCTTGAAGTCAGAGCCTAAATGCTGTCTGTAAAATTTTATGCTCAATGCTAGAACTTTACTACTTGGGCCACAGCTCAAGAATTTTACAAACTGTCCTGTCCTGCCTGGTTTCAAACAGCGATCCTCAGATCTCAGCTTCCTGACTAGCTAGGATTACAGGCCGGAGCCAGCAGTACACCAGTGCATGCCATTTTTTGTTTTTAGTACTGGGGTTTGAATTGCTAGTCTCACAGTCTACCATTTGAGCTGCACTTCCAGCCCTTTTTATTTGTTTTGTTAAATGACTTTCTAGCATTGGTTTTCCCCTCAAATTGTTTTCAAATTTAGTTTTACTTTTTATTATGTAGATGACTGTATTTTCAAATAAAAAAATCTACAACCTAGTGAAATATTAGAATAATATCATCATTCTTTCTAATATCTGTCATTTTGGTGGTTTTGTAGTAATGCTGATTTGTGAGCTTGCATTTTCTTGATTTATTATTGTGCTTAGACATTTTTTATAAATTTGTTCACCATTTTATTATCATTTTTCCCTGAAGTGACTCTCAAAAATCTATAATATTATCTGTTTAGTATTGCTTTGTATAGTTCTTTAGCCTACACGTATTTCATTTTGTTATTGGTTATAAATATTGCAGATATTTTCTCCAGTTCCTTGACTTACATTGAAGTCTTTCAATAGGTGTCCTTAATTTTACTGCAAATTTTATTTTATTGATTTCTTTATAATTGAGATATTTTTATATTTAGTTTAAATATTTTCAAGATCCTGAAGACACATGCAAACAATATCAGCTAGGAACTTTGGCATTTCATATTTAATGTTCAAATCTACCTAAATTTTATGTTTTAAATATGAAGGGAGGTAGGAATATTGCTTCTTTTTTCTATTTGGATATCATATTAAACTATAACTATGACTTAAATGTTTGTCTTTATCCTAGTGATCTCTATTGTCATTAAAATAACATAATAATGTTATTATAAATATAAATTTAACATATTTGTACTTATTTAGAAAGAAATTTTGTTATATTGTGATCTGATATCCAGAAATTCTGCTATTATATTAATTCCAATAACATCTATTTTCACATTTTTCTATGTGCATAGTCATATTGTAAATGGAATATTTGTGACTAGTTTAGATTAAGGAGCTAGGAAAGACATATGAAGGAAATATTTAGAGGTAAACTTGCTTCTAACTTCATATTTCCATTATTAAAAAAAGTGAAAGGATTCTTTTAAAAATGTCATGATACAGCCAGGCACCAGTGGTTTATGCCTGTAATCCTTCCTACTCATGAGGCTGAGATCTGAGGATCTCAGTTCAAAGCCAGCCCAGGTATGAAAATACTGTGAGACTCATATTTCCAATTAACCACCAGAAAACTGGTAGTGGCACTGTGGCTTAAATGGTAGACAGGCCTTCAGCTGAAGAGCTTAATAACAGATATCAGGCCCAGAGTTCAAGCACTATGACCAACCAAAAAGAGAGAGAGAGAGAGAGAGAGAGAGAGAGAGAGAGAGAGAGAGAGAGAGAGAGAGAGAGAGAGAGAGAGAGAGAGAGAGAGAGAGAGAGAAATGTTACCACACCTGTGTTAAATGCATGATCATGGTAAATATTTGATGCAGGTGTTAAATACATATCTTCTGTTATATTATTGGCTTCATTTCTTATTATCTTTGATATAAGTATAGGAGTTTTATCACATATTTAAATGAAAAGTAAACCCATAATGTGGCTGCCACAAAACACATAGAGAATACTTCAATAATCTCCCAAAGCTTTCTCATTCCCCCTTAATGTATGCCACTCACATTTGTCCTCAGGAGACCAATTTGATTTCTGTCATTATGAGTTAATGTTGTATTTTTATAAAACTTTAGATAAATAACATCTTTCAATATGTAATCTTGATTTATTTGGGGGAGTGTATGGTTTTGATATTTGGCTATCTGGTTGTATATTCCAACAGTTTATCCTTTTTATGGACAAGTAGTTTCTATTGTGTGAATATATTATAGATTGTCCTTTTGTTTTTTAGAAGGACACTTGAGTCATTCCATCTTCTGAGTATCAAGACTAAAGCTTCTAGCAATAATAATCTCCAGCCTTAACACTTTCTGGAATATGATAATACCATTTTATATTGAGGAATATATCAAAGTTCCAGTTGCTCTATAGTCATACCAACAGTTGTTACTTGTCAGTCTTTTATGAATAAACATTTATAGTGGACTCAGTATAGTATCTTATTTTGGATTCAAATTAAAATTTCCTATGATTAACTTGCTGACCAATTTCCAATTACTCAGAAGGCATATATCTATTCATTTTTAAAGTTTCTGTTGTAATCTCTTGTCAGCATTTTTTGACTTGCTCATTTTCCTATGAGGTTCTTAGAGTTCTTTGCCTAATCTATATATAAGTTCTTTTGCAGATATATGTGCTCCAAAAAAATTTTCCAGTCTTCTTCCTTTTATTCAACCTCCACAGTGTCTTGACATTGTATAGGAAGTATTCAAATAAGGTTGTGAAAATGAAATTGGCATGTACACAGATTTTTCTTATATCTATTTTTTTTCAATATACAAATGCATCAGAATTTTTGTTGTGGCAAATGCATTGACTGTAGCTATAGTTTTAATAACATTCCCTAGCAAGGTTTTACACCCACATAATTTTTTCATATAAACTTTCCGTAAGTGTTCTCAATAATCAAAGATAATTTCATTACAAACTACCTCACATACTTTTTTATTTACTTACACAAAATAAATTGTTAAAATTATATTTTAAGGACTACATTTTGCTGTTTTTAGGGTACCTACTTATCAAAATTATTGTTGATGCATGAGCTCTTGGTAAAATTTAATATAATAGCCTATTTATGTTTACTCTTTGTCCTCTCTATTTTGGTATTTAGACTTTCTTTCCATAATATAAAAATCTAATATGAAAAAATCAATGCACCTATATATAACTTTTATCATGACAACTTCTTTTTTTTTATATTTATGGTTCATGTTAGTAAATCAATCTGAAAACACAATGGAACCACAGAAATACCATGACAACTTCTACTGATGTCAAAAATACGTGAATGGGAGAAAATGATTATTAAATATTAACTGTTTACTAATTTCTGCTTATCATTATTAGCCTGGTTTCTTAATTCCCACTAAGCTCCTCCTGATTTCATTGATATTCTGATTATTTACTTATTGAGCTGCCTTACAAAAATGAAGATGTTCCTCTGTGAATCTGCTATTTAGTAGAATGGTTTGTGTACTTTAAAATCGCTTGCCAGTCTACTGTTATGAGCACCGTCTGCTCTGCTTTTCAAGTGTTGTGTGACCCAGAATTCAACATTTATCTTTTCTGGGGTTCATTTTCCTCATTTGACAAATGAGGAGATTAGCTCAGATGATCCTTGAGAGACTTCTGAGCTATCTCATGGTTAAAATATGGTGTGAAACTTTGATTATAAATGCTGATAAACTCCTGAAATACGAGTGTGGTTCTTTAGTCTGTACAGAAAATTTGTTCTGAGTATGCATATTATACAAATGATGCCGAATAGGTTACTTGAAAGACCACAAGGCCAACATATTTATAGCACCTAGCAAGATGGGTGACAAATGAGGCATATATTGCAACAGGAAAAGAGAAATTCATGTAGGTATAAGTAAATCACCGCCACTGTATTTATTGCCTACCTAGAACAAAACAAATCTAGCTTGTCACATTGCTGTTTCCCAAATGAGAAAGTATTGCCACGTATTCTCGTGACTCCCCTAAATAATTTACTCATCCTTGATTTCTGATGTATTCCAATAGTCTTCTTCGGGGTCACAATGTTATTTCCTTGGAACTGATAACTCTCACATCAGCTAGAAATCTTAACCGGGTATTTTAGAACTCTCTTGGAGCAAATTTTGTCTAGGCTGTTGCCAAATCATTGCCTCTGTTGTCAGTTTATCAAGCAGAATTGTCTATGTTGGAGAGGGAAGTGTTTATGGTTTCCTAATTTCTCACTTTTTGATAAGAAACCTTCAAATGAAATGTTTTTATGAGCTTCCTGGGAATTTGGATTCTTTCCAAAGAATGTCACCATCAAGAATAGTGGAAATTCTTCTTTCCTAGGTAGGTTGCACACGTGTTCAAGCTACTCATATGATACCATTGACTCTTCCTGTGAGATCTATTTTCTGTACTCTAACAAAACACAGTACAGCACGTGAGAGTTCATCTTTTGTTAATAGCTGTCATTTTCAAATAGTATCTGACATTATCAGAGCCATAGAGTAACTATCAGAATGTTGACCTTGAGAGAGATGGATGACTGTGACATCAAGGTTGTGTAGTTATGCTGAAATACACAGTGGAGCTGGAACTGAAGGATCATCTTGGCCCTGTGCTGATGCCTTTACTATTTTACCAGGCCTTAAGTATGCTATGTACAAGACTCAGACCAATGATGAAACTTGTCTATTGTGCTTGTTACCAGGTTGTTTTTAGACTAGGTAACAAAGTACTATAGCTTCATCCATCAAATTACAAAAAAAAGAGTCCTTTTTCAAGAAATAACTGACTCATGTTTTTGACTCACATGATATTCTATTTGAGCTATTCATAGTAAGCTTTTCCTACCTTCTGTTGGACCCACCTGCTGCAAATATGGGTACAACCATCCAGTTGTGGTGGACCAGGATAATTCTTGGAAGTGAACTTAGTTTTATTCCCCATTATGAGTTATTTTGGTAAAAATTTAGCCTTTGATCATTGGTTAGGGTCACAGAGCTTTTGGTATGAGATGAGGAAAAGAAATATAAGACCCAAAGTGATTGAGCATTGCCTGCACTTATGCACTTCCTTAAATTGCTTACGCTGTTCCTTAAATTGCTGAAAGAGAAGAGATAACTTGGTAGCTGTATCCAGTTGTATAATTCAATTAAATAGTAGATATTCACTTAGCATTTTTGAGAAGCTAGAATGAAAGTTGAAATAGGAAGTAAGTACTACATACTATGTGGAATATTATCCTTAATACAAAAGAATCTCATATAATGAGGTCAAGTTTACTACTCATTTTCTCTATATGGTGCTGTGAGTCTACTCTCAAGCTCTACATCTGGTAATGGGTGATATAATTCGACTGTAAATGAGCTTGAAAAGTTGGGGAGCTTGGAAAGCATTGGTGAACTAACAGGATGGGAAGGACTTGCAGAAATGAGATATGGGAAAATTACAGAGAGGGTAAACTCAGCACTTGGGCCAGTTTACCATCTAAGGATTATGTGCAGATGACAAAAGTATCAGAGAGGCTGAGATCATGGCATTCATTTCTGTAGCTTCAAGACAAAGGGAGTAATGGAGCTATAATCTAAGGGTGGCTAGAAACAGTCTGGACATGCATACTTATATAACATATATACAGGTCTTACAGTTCAGTAAGACAAAAACAAATGGGGAAGGCCAAGTTCTGATAGTTGCATGAATGTAATCTTAGGTACTCAGAATGCTGAGGTGTAGAGGTTTAGGGTTAGAAACCAGCTCAGGTAGAAAAGTCTATAAGATTCCATCTCTATCAGTAAAAATTCTAGTCTGGAGGCATGGCTCAGGTGGTAGATCACTAGCCATTAGTACGAAAACCAAAGGACAATGCAAAGACTTGAGTTCAAGATCCAATGCCAGCAAAAGAGAGGTAGGGGAAAGAAGCTTGAATGATGTTACATAGCTATACAAAGTGTGTGGTTAAGAGCACACTTAAGAGAATATCAAGTGTTGGTGAAAGTAAAAGCCTGGATATGGGCATTGACCTAGTGTGTTTAGACTACAAAGCCCTAGGATCAATGAAAAGTCTCTGAACTGAAGCTGATACGTACATCCTTGAATTTTCAAAAGAATATTTGGGACTAATTCATTACACCTTTCATTTTTCATTTTTAAATCGGCATTTTCAACAATTTGATATGTTTTCAGTTACCTAATATGTAGCATATTGCTTACACAGAAAGTAAAGATTATATACTTTACCATGAAACAGAATTTGATTTTATATTTTTTACTAAGTTCCTAATTGTATTATATTGATCTGAACATACAGGCCATCATGATGGACTAATCTATACAGAATACCCTGATCTCACTATCTAATTTTTCTCTCTCTTTGGTAGGGGCCACTTGTCCCCTAAATATGTAGACAGTGCCTGACCATGGCCAAGATACGGTTAAGGACTGCTACTTGAGTGTAAAGTCAGTTCATCCATTCCTGTTCTTAGTCCCCACTATCTCCTTCCACTCCTTTGCAGGAGGCATATGTAAGATAGAGAGCATTCAGCTCAGCCCCATCCATCAGCAACCATTCAAATCTATGTTTCTATGCAGTTTTCCTAGGAGTCTTTTCTTGATTAGGATGTGGTTACTCATCCTTATCCTGAAATTCCTTAGGATGTTCAACAACAGGCCAAAGTTACCTTATCTAGATACTCAGGTTTTTAATCTAAACCCAATGACATTTTAGAAGGACCTAAGCAAGCATTTAAACAAAGCTTTCTACTTTCAGAATATGAAATGGCCCAGGAGAGATGAAATAATAGGATAAAATTCAGGAAAAACTAACATGAGAATTATATCAAACCAAACTTCTGGTCTCCTGTTATTCTTAGGTGTGAGTGATGCCATTATTATGATAGATTCTTAATAAAATGGCAGTAAGCCAGAGGTAAAGGATCATTTCTATTTCCTCTAAGGAAGCACATCCCTGAGAAGATAACACATATTTTTATCATTGAAGGGAAGCTTTCTGATGAATATCTTACTCTTTTAAGATCACAGGGATTATAGCTAGTTTCCTTTATTTAGTGAAGATTGGCCTCAGTTCCACAAGTCATCATTCATTGCCTTTACTGATCCTGTTATTGTATTTTAGCTTCTCTGTAAGCAAAATAGAAAATAATCCTATAATTTATAATAATAAAATTTCATGCAGATAATGAATTTGACAAGGAATGTTAATCCAAATTTATTTCTTTACATGTAGTGGTCACCTAAAAATTACCTGTTAGTTTTTATCATATTCATTTTTTTGGAAACAGAGGCATGCACGAACTGAAAAAAGACCTAGTTACTATCAGCACTAGAGATTAGATACTGGTGTAGAATTTTATACTTACAAATTGGCATTGATGTGTGAGATATTTGGACCCCAGATTTCTGGCAAGTATACTACAACTCAATATTTGTATAAGTATTTTCAATATACCAGTAATAAATGTTTAAGTCAATTGATAATGACTCCTATTCATAAGTTTTAGTTAGAAATTTAGGTTTGTCATACTTCAAATTGCTGGTTTTTGTTGATTAGAAAAATACAACCTGGTTACTGTTGTTCAACATAAAAAAAAGTAACAAAGCTGATATACACAGTTATTTAAAGGAATGTGAGTTGCCTATGCATGGATTGAATTATTTTCTGATATAAGTACCTGTTCTGCATCAAGAAGCAGAATTTTAATCAGCAGTCCCACTTTCCCTTGAACTTTTAAAAAATGATGACTATTGTACCATAGCTCACTCCAGAAAACATATTAAACAGTTGTTCAGTATGTTTTACATAGTTTGATGACATGCATTCAAATGTTAAAGTATTTGTGGGATTTGTACTGACTCATCAGTTTGGTCATAGGAAAAAAAGACTGAAAAAGGTTACAATAAGTAATAATCAGAAAGTTACAGTATATTTTAAAATGTATTTAAAATGTCTATAACTGATTAACAAACAACAGTAATTGGTAAAATGGTATACTAATTTCTGTATAACAAAACGGGGATATAAGGCACTTTCCAAGGTGTTTTAATTTGATTAGAAAACTTCATACATTACCAAATGAGTTTAAGTAGTTCTGGGGGGCTGGTGAAAATGATACATGTTGAGCAGGTGGGAGCAAAACAATTGTTTCAATATTTTTGAGAATTCTTTTTTTTTAAATCAAGTGAATAAATTTTCTGCTCAGAAATTAAATAACAATTTTTGTGATGTCCTTGATGATAAACCTATGGTGTGTTTGTGGAAGAAGGAATAACAACTGTTGAAATATATCCATTCTCAATGTCTTTGTTCCAATATCTTCATATCTCCTCTCTTTCCCCCATCCCTTCCTTCATTCCTTCCCTCCCTCCGTCTCACCCTCCCTCCTTCCTCCTGGCTCTCTCTCTCTCTCCCTCTCCCTCCAAGCTTGGGCAGAGAATATGGACAGAGATCTTCTAACATGGTAAGTCCCATTTTTGTGAGCTATAGTAAAGTAAGTTTTTAAGTATAATTGAACTTTGTGCAGTGAGCCTCTGTAGTCTCTAGGACTGTAGATGTGCCCTCTTGGTCTTTAGGAACCATGCACAGCCAGATCCGCTCTATATCCCTGACACTCTTATAAAGGGAGAAATTGGTTTGTGGTGTATTCTCTGCCAAGGAGGCTATGAAATAGCATTTTCTTGGGGGCCATGCAGAGCATTGTACAATACAGAGAGCTAGTGAAATGACCAGAAGCTGAAACATTTTTGGAGGCTAGCCTGTCACTGTACATAATGAACCATAAAAGAACATGATTTCTGGGCTGGGAGTTTGGCCGAGTGATAAGAGTGCTTGCATAGCATTCACAAAGACTTGGGTTCAATTCCTCAGTACCACATACATAGAAAAAACCCCGAAGTGGTGCTATGGCTCAAGTGGTAGAACTCTAGCATTGAAGAAGCCCAAGGACAGTGCTCAGGGCCTGAGTTCAAGGCCAAGTATGGTAAAACAACAACAACAACAAAAACCATGATTTCTCAGGAAGACAAACATTTTCACATTTTCTTTTTGAAGTCTAGTAATTAAGTTGCCAATATGAGAAATTTCTCATTTGATATATAAATTTAGCAATTATAAAATTATTTAAAATGTCAAGATACAAAGTAAGTTCTATAGCTCTAGATGGAAAGAGAAATTTATGATCTAAAAGTGAACAATCTAAAGGATGTGATGTGATGGGTATCCCGCCCCCCAGGCTCTTGTATGTGCTCATGCCTTAGCTGAATGATGGTGGGTTTTTTTTCCTTATATTGTCCTGTCAAGAAGCCATCCTCATCCTTAATTCCTTTTCCAGAAAGGTGAGTTCTTGTTTCTGTTCTTCATGATTGACTTCCATTTACCTCCCTCTGATTGCATTGGTGGTCAGTTACCTGCACCTTAGTACTTTGTTAATGTCTATTTATTTCATGCTTATCAGTTTTCTCTCTAGATTAAGCTCAGGCATTTGAAAATGGGACTTCAGTTTTTACTATTTTTCTTTTCTGGTTCTCAAACAGCAAATTCATTTTGTACTTAGCTTATGTAAGTCCTTAAAATTTGTCCCAATTTTTAGAAATCCAAAAATATTCTTTACTAAAGACTTCAGCAGAGACATTAAGACTCTTGTAGGTTGACAGATGGATTATGGAATAAATAGATTGGTAAAATACTCTATACAGCCTAGCATCTATCGGACGTAGTAGACTGGTGACTTGCATGGAAAGTTATAGATAGTTCCATTCTCCAAAGGTAATTGATCAAGTGTCTGGCAAAAGCCATAAAAACCTTGCCATATTAGTTCCTCTGGCTTTAAAATGGAAGAGGAAAGAAAGGGGAGAAAGAGAATTAACAAACAAAAATAGTAGCCAAAACAACTTAAAAGGACTAATGGAGCATGCAATCCTATTCTATAATTCCAAATAATATAATTGACCACAGGTGTTCAACTAATCTCTACCAGCTGTAATCATAAGAACAAAGAGAAGGTTCATGATCAAGGTTAGCTTCTTGACTGTGCTTTTTACATGAATGAAAGCTTTGTAAATCTTTGCCCTAAGAATATAATGGAATACTGTATCAGCAAGATAGTACAAATCCTGGGAAACAAAAAAAATGAGTCTTTTTTAAAAAATGTATAAAAGCACTATATTTCTTACAAAAAAGCTTTGCTTTATTTTCCACTTTTGTTCATAGATATGAGAATTTACATAATTAAAGAATAAAACCATTTTCATTGCTAATTAAGAGATGATTGATGGCCAGAGTTAAGGCAAAAGTATGTGGGGAGGCATAATTTGTTATTACTTAAAATAAGGACATGTATTGTTTAGATTAATTCTCCTGTAATGTTCCTTGAAAGCGAGTAAGCCACTTTATTTAAATTTAGAACATTATTTCTTAAAAGTATATTAAAAAGACTAAACTTGACTGGTATTTGATTTACCAAGTTTCAGAATCAGAAATAAAAAGAAATATACTCTAGTGCATTAGATAATAGATATTTACTCCACTTTTAAAAATATTCAGAACAGAGGCATTAGACAGGATTCTCTAGAGATGTACAAGAACCGAGAGCATGCACAAGTAAAAATATATCTCACCAAGATTGAAGTGGACAGTGTGACCTATCACTCAAGTTCCTTGAATTTCCAGGTGTTTGCTAAATTTATCCATAAAGTTTGATGATTGTGCTAAGAGCCTATTAACAATTGTGGAGACTTCTAGAAATGGGAGAGAGTTTCCAGTTGAACAATATGGAGTAATTCACCTAATAAAGTGACTTAGAAGCAAGATGGCAATGTAAGGGGAATTTCAA
Source organism: Megascapheus bottae (assembly GCF_031878675.1). Classification (NCBI taxonomy): domain Eukaryota; kingdom Metazoa; phylum Chordata; class Mammalia; order Rodentia; family Geomyidae; genus Megascapheus; species Megascapheus bottae. The sequence continues at coordinate 22,984,051 of NC_143519.1, forward strand.
GTATGAAGCAGCAACTCTGATGGATACACATGAGGCCTCTGGTTAGCACTGGAAGTGGGGAAAGTTTCTGCTGTTAGGATTCCTGGCCACTGTACTAGGAAGTTGCATCAACCATGATCCATCATCATCACTTGGATAGTAGTAGAACAGGAGTTTTGGCGTAATTCATCTGAAGATGGAACTATCCTTGTTCTGTTTCATTTTGCTTTTCTTTCCTTTCCACCTGCCCACCTGCCCATCTCATCTCCAAATGAGACATCATCTCCCATCTAGCTCTAGAATTATATCATGACCAGCATTTGGAGAAAACAAAATCAGAAACTGATGGATAGATGCCAGTTAAAACATAAAAATCCAGTCATGGGAACTAGCAGTAGGAATTAAGGCAGAGGGAGGAGGACATTCCTTTTCTGTGTTTCTGCTTCCTATTTAAGATACTTCTCCAAGCACCAAGCCACTTGGGAAGCCAATCCAGTCATCAAATCATCTTGCGAGCTTGGAGACTTAGTAAGAACATGCAGTAGCCCAGAAGTGTGTTGGGCGAGAATCTCCCTATCTGGTACTGCAATAGTTGATATGATCACCTCTCCTGACCAAGGCTGGAGAACCATGTGTGTTTCTCCTGTACCACACTCTTGCCAGAGCTGGTTTATGATAAGAATATTAGGAAAAGAGATAGGGAATGCTCTGCTGCCTTCCATTGTAAGACAGCCTTTCCTTAATTTGGGGAGGTGAGAGATCAGTAAATGAAGTTGCATTGAGATCGAAAAGGAATTATGTTTTTTGAAAAGAAACTATTTTATCCTGAACAGAGAACCTGTATTTGTGAATTAGAAAAGTGCCTTGCACCTGGAAGTAGCCTCCAGCCAAGAGAAATGAGTACATTTTGCTGGGCTTTAGCTCCATGGAGGGGAGGCTGAAGAGATCTCTAGGTATCTGAAACATAGTCACAGGAGGGAAGAAACTCGGGGCTGTTCTTCCTATTCATTAAATGAATAAAACTGTGTAAGTCTCCAAGAAAGGGAGAGATATTCTTTTCTGTATACCTCACTGAGACGGAGAGAGAAATTGCTTAATAGATGCCTCCACTCAGACATCCAGACACTAGAACTGGTTTGGGATGTGTCTGAGTTTTTCACTTCAATATATTTGTTATTTTGATAAAAACCAGACATAGGAAATGTGTTTTCTAAATATGCTTAATAACGTATCAACCTTTCCATGATGTTTTCAGGAGACTGGCTTATTTGAAAATTCAACGTTTCCTTCCAACTCCCTCAGTAGAAATGTAAAACAGAATATTGTAGCTTAGTACCTCTGATTAGATACTTTCCCTTTGTTGAGTGGTTTTGGTGTTTATGTCATGATGGTTTCCCATCAAAAAATTTTATATAACATTTCATTTGCTTTGCTTTCTCTTTGTTTTGATTTCTTCACTATGGTTACTTTACACTTAAATCTGCTTTACAAATGGAAACTTGGCAATTTGTCAGTGAATAGAAACCATAAACTACTAAAGAAAGGGCAAGAAGAGGAAACAGAAGTAGTAAAACATCAAAATTGGAACATATGGAGACCATATTTCCTGAGTAAAATCCAGTATGTATAGTCTGATCATTGTGTGTCTATCTGGGCTGGATAACATGACATATTTTACATAGTGGTATTCCTCAAATACATACACGTGTGGATTCAGTCTCATATAGGCATTGCAATAAGGCGCCGGCACCGTCTGAATCGTCTCCATTGTTGTGAAGTACTGCCTACTGGTTGTCTTCAGGGAAGTAAATTCTTTAGCTCCTATTCTCCAGAGAACGATAGAAGAGAAGGGATGCATGTCCCCCTATTTCCTGTGATAGCTTGTGTAGTCTTCAAAGAGAAAAGTCTCTAGCCAAGTTCAGAATGTGTGGGAAGACTGATTTGTTTTTAATGCAAATGCTTCAAAAAGCACACCTGAGGTCAGCAATGGCTCAAAACAGCATATCCTAATTCACATTCACCTTGCTAAGCACTTGAAAGCCTGATTAAAGTCAGGCTTGATTCTTTCTGCCTCTCTGTGCTCTCATGAAAAGTTGTTATGCATTTGAAAAAAGAAGTTGACTAGGCAGAGCACCAAGGAGTGTAAAGGCAATGAACACCTGTGACACCATGATGGTGAATACAGGCCATGATAGATTTGCCCAAGCTCACAGAACGAATAAGAGCAAGAGTGAATCCTAGCACATACTATGGACTGTGGTGATAATGATGTGTCAGTTAGGTTCAGCAGTTATAATAAATGTCTGACATTATCTCAGAAAGGAGAATAGGTAGTGGGGGAGGATATGCCTATGTAGGCAGGGATGAGGTGAGAAATCTCTGTAACCTTTCTCCAGATTTTGCTATGAATCTTAAACTGTGCTACAGGAATGGATGTCTTTACAATAACAGGAGCAAGTAGGGTATCTTTTCTGCAGAGGTCAATGTGTTTATGACTGTAGGTTCTCGATTCCTTTCATAGTTATATGTCTACATACCTTTATGTTTCAATGGTTGGGAACATTTTGTGAGGGTTAAAGTGTAGCCTTGTCCAATGTGTTTTTCTTTTCTTTATTTTAATTTGCATGATAATCTCAACTTTTATCTTGCCTGTACTGAAAAAGATTAGAATGATACTGAGTGGTTAAGAATTGTGTTTTAGATTTTTCTCTTTTTATAGGGATGCCACATGCTTGTATTATTGCTCTTCTTTATTTGAAGCCATAACAAGCTGTTTGACACATTAAAAAAAGATAGAACATTGTAGAGATAGGAGGCTTCAGTTTTGTGAATGTGGAGAAAAACATTCTTTGGTATGTGTTCTTTTAAAGTTCATTCCTGGGGACTATTTTGGCTTTGATGCTTTCATGGATCTGTAATCATTCTGGAAGCACAGGTTTCCTCATTCATTTTTCTGATTTCATTCCCTCCTCCACAATCAGAACACTGCAAGAAAATGACAGACACAGTGTTGGTCTATTGAAGGAAATGGATTTTGCTCCTGGATCTCTGTCCTTCATCTCCTAACCCTCTTTAATTGAGGAGCTAACATCCTAGCCCTACCAGTTCAAGTTACCAAAGAACAAAGAGGAGCATTAATACTGAGATTTATAAGTTACCCCAAGCTGAAGCCAAAAATTATAAAGGTCTCTAGAGTGAAGAATTCATTTTTACTTTAACTCAAATAATGTCTTGGGAATTAAAGTCATAAGGAGAAAAAAAGTTTAATTTTGCACACCATAAGATGTCTCCTGGATGCCCCCATGATTGGCCAAGAATTTCCACAAGCTCCCTTCATCTCACTCCTTATCCACCTTATGAGAATTTCTGTCAGGGTTTGGGATCCCAACTTGGAATATATCCAAAAAGCATCACTTCTTACCCCCAAATAAACTGGAACCTTGTAAGATTCTTCCTCCTTGTATTACCAAGAAAATGGTTTTGGAAATTTTGTTAAGTAGCCATGTCTGATGTTGTCTCAGAAAAGTGTTCTGAGATACTTCTGTGCACTGTAGCAGCTGTGCTCAAAGCTAAACAATTCTTCCTTCCTTATGAAGAGCTTCCAAAAACTTCACCTGTGTCAGGGCCTATTGTACTCGCTACAGAGATCCTCCATGACAGTTTTTGCATCGAGATTCCCTTATTTCTACCTTCCTTGTGTTTGTGGCCCACTCTCATGGATTATGCCAGGTAGGAAAGGGCCATCTCAGTAATCTGAAGAGTTGCGGTACACATACAAATGGTATCTAGAATCTTGTCTAAATGTCACAGAAGGAAGTCCATGACTCATAGCTGCATAAGCCCGCGCAAGGCAGTGGCAGCTCAGAGGGATCTGGAGTCAGGTGATCTTGATGTGAATCTGCATGTTTTCATCACATTCTCTATGCATGTTAGAAGAGTTACTTAACATCTATTTGCTTCAAATTCCTCAGGAAGAATATTATGAAAATATACATAAAAGGAGTATTGAAAACATCCCAGGTAGAATACCTGCACTTTTTTTTCATTGTAGAATTGTCTTTGGCAAATGTTAGTGATTATTTAAAAATTGCCCATCTCTCCATTGAGAGGCTCAATGCCTCTTTCCCTTTCTCCAGCTCATGAGCTGCTGCTTCAGTTTCCTTTTTCGTATTATTTCAATCCTAAAATTCCCTGCAAGGTAGATATTGTTGAAAATGAAGCAACTTTCTTAACCTCATGGGAGGTTAAGCACCAGAGATCTGACTCTGGACCACCAGCCCCATTTTTGTTTGCATTTGAAGGTAGTACAGTAATCATTGTGTACAGTTCTGTAGAAATGGAGCAAACAGCTAGCTACCTGGTTTGTCACACTGCTTCTCCTAGTGCCACCTCAGGGGAGCAGACTGAGTATGTTACTGATGATCACTCTCAGTTCTTGGCCTTTGGCCACAGCAGGGTCCTGTCACATGCATGCTTTGGGAGTCTATCATCCTCAAGAATTGACTAATATTGCAGAATAGTTTGATTGTCAATTATGGTCTCAGAACTATTATAGGAATAAGAAACACCCATCCATTTGTCACAGGCCATATTAGTGAAGCTAGAAAATTAGAAAAAAAAACCCATAGCTATCTCTATCTCTATCTCTATTTCTATCTCTATATAGATTTGAATCACATGTATTTGCATTTCCTACAAGCAGATCTGCCTACAATGGCAAATTATACCTAACAATTATATGACTAATTTGACCAGTAAGAACAGTGTTATTTTATCTACTGTAGAATTTAAGTGGTTTCATTTAGCTTGGTTCTGTTATTTTTATTATTCCTCCGTAATTTGGTTCAGGGAGCAGTAAAATATAGGGTACTAAGAGCCTCAGCTCTCTTTCTGTTTTATCTGCCCAACCATAGTTGGGAGAGCATACCTATTTTAGTTTTACTGTGTTCTCAGTGTGATCCTCTAGACAGAAGTCCGGCATGGTGGGTGGAAATGTACTTCTCATTGTGCAGTAAGGCTGTTCCAAGTTGTAGAATGAAACCCGATAGCTGCTTGCTGGGCTGAAAATGGGTCTCATGGTGTCATATATTTTACTGCCCTATAAACCAAATTACCAAGGAATAATGAAAACTAACAATGACCCAAAACGCAGGTCCAATATAACTACAAATTCCTGCTCCAAAGATTAGCTTTTCCATTTTTAAACAAAAGGGTGGAATGTGATGACTTAGAAATACACTATTGATATCAAATTTCAATTTTGTGCATCAAAAATATTCGATTGATATATGGCACATAGTGGAGATATTAGAAAGCAAGTGATGCTGTGCTTTTCTGACTTCAAAGCAACAATTTAAAAAGACTTGTAAACTAAAATGAGGGCAAAGAACAAATTTTTTATATCCTGGGATCATTTTTTTACAATAAAGTGTGTACTTGGAGTTCAAATGAATTGCAGACACAAGACAGCAAGCTAATGCTTTCGTCTGTTTAGAATTAGTTTTGTTGCTCTGAGTTAAAGTTGCATAAGAACCAAAGAATAATGTGTGCAATTGCCTGGGGACATGCAAAAACACCCAGCCAAATTAAAAACCATTAATTAGATTGTTAAGAATCTGTACGATATTTTGCTTCCTAGGTTTAATTTTTTCCCTGAGAACTTGATTGTGTACTCAATGAAACAGTTCTAAAGTTTTCTTACTAAGTTAGCCTGATACATACATACAACAAATTAAAATTGCTCTAGAAGAGAGGTGATTATGCCAAATAGATCTGTAATCAGCCAGGGAATGTATTTAAACTGTATTTTTCTTTGCTGAAAGATTTTGAGAGGAAAAAAAACTGTCACAACTTTTTGGGTTTGCTCCACATAGTTTAAAAAATGCTTACTCAACTCAGTCCCTGCTTTTGTTCTTTGCTGATCATGCTGATACACGAATTACTTTCCATATATTGATTTTCTGGTAAAGTGAGAATCTGCAAGGTACTCCAAAATAGATGGCAGGGTTTCAATGTTCATCAAGTAGTAGCTGGTACTGATGCAGTTTTTGAGCTACAAATGGTATACTGAGGGCAGTGAATACACAGTGCACTCTGGTATGGGTAGTTCTAGAAGTTTTTGTGAACATTCTGACTGTCATAATCTAGATATTCCTGGGTAGCTGCATCCATTACCAATGTCATCAGCTGAAAATTACAACTACATGTACAATATTTGAATATTTCAGGTGTTCCTAATATGATTTTAATCTTAAGGAGAAGCCCAGGCTCCAGATAAAAACTGGCTCTTTGAATACAGAAGGTGGTTTTAGTCTCACTGCTATAAAGCATATAATATCGTCTTGATATAGTCATAGGTATCAATAACATCACTTCTGATCGAAACTAACAGAAATCTGACAGCAATGACACTGAAGAATCAAACAGAATCCTAGATCAGAAACAGGGCGATCTTCTGATTGGCTGACCCAGCAGCTCAAGGATGTCATAAAAGTTCTAGGTCCTTTACAGATCTGTCCACCTTTAGCAATATAGATTTCACCCTAAAACTAGAGGCCTGAAAACTGGAATTTGCTGCCAGTAGCAAACAAATTTTCTTACTTCATCTACCATTTTGACCAAAGCATTTGTTTTCATAGCTTTCTTTTCCTGCTGAGAAACCTCTGGAAACTGGCTTCTTATGTCTCAATGACCAGATTCAAATCATATGTCCATACCTGAACAGATGGCTGTTTCCTGGAAAATACCCTGACCTGTTAGTGTACCTTTGGCTTCTTGATACTTAAGATGAGTTAAGAAATTTCCATGATTAGCACAGACCTGGAATGGACTCAAACCAGTTTCAAAATGTACAATGAGGAATAGCAGACCAACACTGGAGAGGCACATGTGTATTTTCTCATAGACAATTAGTTGTCCACAAAGGCTAATGAAAAAGGAGCTCTCTTGTGTTGACTTTATTTATTTATTTATTTTTATATTTTTTATTGTAATTAATAAAAGGGTTACATATTTGCCAGATAGAAGGTGCATTAATTCACATATATTGATACCCTTTCACATGTCTTGGTCCCCATTACCCTCCCCTCTACCACCCCCCCGTCTTGATTTTCCCCCCTTCCCTATCCAATTTCAAATAACCAAATACAAATAAATCCAATATATCAGATAACAAAGTGAGATACTGTAACAATATGAGATAACCAAGGGACAGCAAAAGAGATGAGAGATAACATTACATTAAGGACAACAATCATTCATTATATGGCTTTTGTTTCAATATCCTGGAGGTCCTTTCAATTAGCTTATACTGTATGGCCTTATGTATCAAGGTTTTGCTCTATTGCAGATCTCTGCTAGTAGAGCCCAAGGTTTCTACTGATTATGAAAAATGAGGGAAACCATTGAGCCTAAGTTCCTATTGTGTTGTCTTTTTAAATGCAGTATTTTTTACTTTTCTTAAGGAACTCAAGATGCCTTATAAGTGACCCAGATGGTATGTAAATATCTAAGATAGTCTAACTATATTGGAATCTAAAGGCTGTTGGGAGGGGAAGGAAGACTATGTGTTTTCTCTCACTGATTTTACACACATATCTGCCTGCAGGAGACTCACCAAGCTGAACCTTTTTGGTGTCAGGACTTTCCCACTGCGTCCCTGACACTTCAATGCTATCTACACTTCTTTAGGATAAGGGGATTTTATATAGACATGGTTGATAGAGCTGAAATATGACCTGGTGTTCCAATGGACGACCTTGATGCTAACTATTGATATCAATAATCATTACTAGCTACTGTGAAAGGTGGGTCTTTATGAATATCTGTATTGAGGGCAGATGATCATTGCTATTAATTATTCTTCGGTGTGACCATCATTTCAGTGAATAGAAACTGAGCAGTTTGTGAAATACAACTGAACGCTGATGCTCCTGGATATTAGCAATGGCCTGCTAGCCGGACCATCTCTATATCCTGACTTGGTTTCAGTCTATAGTTTCTTCATGGTGAGAGTTCTTATCCTAAAGTCTACCAATTGCCACACGTCTAATATTGCCTTCCCAGCACAACTCAATGAATGCCATTTATATTGTCACTTTTCACATATCCCTCTAAGCCAATTGTTTATTCCCTAGGTTATTTTTCCCTCTCCTTAAGAGTTTTCAGGCTCAGGCATTGGGAAACACCAGTAATTCTACCTATTTGAGGTGTGGAGGTAGGAAGATTGCAGTCCCAGGCTAGATGAAACAAAAGACACTATCTGAAACAAAGTAAAGCCAAAAGAACTAAAGTCTCAAGTGGTAGGGGGTTAGCTTAGCAAGTGCAAGGCCTTGAGTCCAAATCTCAGTACCAAAATATCTTTATTTGTTTAAAATCCAACTTTATGTTTATACACAAATATTGATTGCCTTATTTCACATTCTTTCATAAAATGTAATCTTTCCTCCTTTATTTCCAATGAGTCAGACTATCCTTTTTTGAAAATTTCATATACTCAGAGCATGGGAAACTGTGTTAAAATATGAAATAGTAAATCAATATGGTATTATAGTCAATTATTCTTCATTATTGGTGATGAGACAACTAGATAGATTATGAAAATATTAGAGAATGTATTTCTGACTTTCTTGAGACAATCACCCTACGTGTTTTTTGCTTTGAATTTTGGAAAGCCTTAGAAATTAAAGTCATTCAAAGCTTAATTTAAAAGAATTGCCTAATATTGGTGACTTATTCCTCACATCATTATTCTTATTTGTAAGCCATTTTTGAAACACTTTATTGGTAAACCACTATTTTGCACATTTACTAACAGTCTTGAATAGGGATTAATCACATTTTTTAGATTATAGAATATTTGTACATCTTAATCCCAGTTATCTGTAACCTGCACTGGCAAGTGTAGTCATTTTGCTGACTCTGTAGGAAGGTTGCATATATTGGAGAGCTGTTGAACAAACAGATCAAAGCCTGTGTGCTTCTCAGAACCAGCCTATTGATATTTACCACTAGGAAAATCCTCTGCTAAAATCCCAATATTTTCTTGTCCATTACAAGCACATGTGAAGAGAGGTCTTCCTTGGAAGGAATCCTTACACATGAAGAAAACTGTTAGATACATCTAAATAAAAATTTTAAAAGATGACTGTGCAATTTTAATGCCAAGGAAGAATGCTAAAAGGAATTATTATTTTCTTTGAAAAGATACTTATATTGGGGGGAACGAAATGGGGACAAAAACATGAGAAGAGGTATCAATGTGTGTGAAGTAATGCACCTTCTATCTGGCGATTATAATGTAACCCATCTACTAATTACAATAAAAAAGAATACAAAAAATGAAAAGACACTTATTATTACATAATCTATAGCCTGTTGAATCAGGGAGATATCTGTCTCACTCTTATTGAAAGATAACATTACTCTTTCAAAATTATAAGCTAATTAGCTTCTTAGACACTCCATCTGAAAGGTAACTTGATGCCAATTAAGTCACCTAATTGATATAGTGCAAATCTAATTGATAAATTGCAGACTTCATTTTCTCAGGCTGTATTTCATGAGAGGAGAAGGAAAATACATAGGGAATGTGAAAAGTGCTTCTGAGAGCTGGCTGGTGTTGGTAGGAGGGGGTCTAAACGTCCCAGCGAGGCCTTTGTGCTCTTCTGTCAAACAACACATGGAATACCAGTATCAGACAGAGCTACTGTGGACATGATGAATTAAAACACAAAACAAGACCCCCAGGATGGTGTTTGCATACACACAAAACAAGGTAATTGTATAATCCAAGAAATGACAACATATGCCCTGGGCTAGTGGCTCATGTCTGTAACCCTAACTACACAAAAGACTGAGAGCTGAAGACAGCAGTTCACAGCCAGCTCATGGTAATAAAGTCAGTGAGACCCTCTTCTCCAATTACACACCAACATGTGGAAGTGGGGCTTTGACTCAACTATCAGAGGACTAGCCTTGAGCAAAAAAGCTCAGGAGCAGCCCCCAAACCCTGAGTTCAAGCCCCAGGACAGGAACCAAAAAAGAAAGAAAGAGAGAAAGGAAGAGAGAAAAAGAGAATGAAAGAAAGAAAGACAAAATACCACTTTCCTGTAGTAGCTAATGTCACAACTTTAGCCTCAAAATGCTCTCCTTCGATATCAGGACCAAAAATTAGAGAATTACTTATGCTTCTTGACAGAATTCATTCCAATCCACAGCTCAGCTTCCAGAAGTTTCCTTCAGTCAGCCCTGCAAGACTGCTAACTGCAGTAAGTTCTTTCTAACATTCTTTTACGTGCTGTCCTATCATTTCCCGTGGCACGTGGTATCCCCGTGGCAAAGAGTAACAAATCTAGTTTGTTCAATTAGAAATGTGTTCCTGATTTATTTTTACTGGAAGGCATTGAGAAGGTATTTAACTAGAGAAGGAAAGATTTAAATACATTCCATGTCTTTGTTGTTTTCAGTCCTGGGGCTTGAACTCAGGGCTAGGCACTGTCCTTGAGCTCTTTTGTTCAGGGCTAGGCACTGTCCTTGAGCTCTTTTGTTCAAGGCTAGTACTCTGCTATTCTGAGGCACACACCACTTCTGGTTTTCTGGTAGTTAACTGGGGAGAAGAGTCTCATAGACTTTCCTGCCTTGGCTGGCTTCAAACCATGATCCTCACTTCTTAGCCTCCTAAGTAATAGGAACCACTGACAACCAGCTAACTTCCACATCTCTAGTAATACTTTATCAACTGAGAAAAACCTTTTTGGGTAGTAATAGTATATAGCTTAAATGTAGAATGTCTATAGAGGAGCCTTTCTTCCTCTCGATTGCTGATACTTACTTAACAAATAATATGATTTGTATTATATATAATTATGTAGTTATAATAAATAGGATCTATATCATGTATATCATATTTTGTGCATAATTTACAGTATAAATTAGATTGTATTATATACTGTATATAATGACTTATTTAAATACAATTAATACAATTTACTATATATTATATATAATATAACATATACTATATTATAATCTATAGTATGTAATATATACTTTACTATAATATATAATATAATATAGTAATATAATGTGATATAGTAATGTAATATACTATAAAATATATCTTATATTATAATATATTACATATTATTGCTTATATTATTGTGTATTATATTATTATACATAAAATATAGTACATATTATAGTGTATTATATCATATTTTGTATGTACTACATATTATTATGTATTATAATATATTATAATATGCTAATATGCTATAATGTTCTAAACCTTCTCTTCCTACCTAGGATAGAAGGAATATATTTGAGGAAGAGCTTGTGAGACAGAAATGATGATAGTGCTCATTTTGTAGGGATATTTGGAATTGAATGAGATGATATGTCATGTCTTACATGCTCAGTCTATGTCAGTTATTACAGTGGCTTATTAGACTTAGAGATGGCCATACCTTTAAGCCATGGGAAAAATTACAGATTGACTATTTTAAACTCAGTCATTTTTATTTGCTGTCACTGTCGAGTTTTAATTAATTAGTTGAGCTAATAAGCTCTGTAAGACATACAAAATTTATATGGTTTAAGGTTATATTTTTCCATGTCTTTTACAGAGTTACACAACTTTTCCCAAATGATCCTCCTCCAGTCTCTCTGGGATTAGGTGGAGTGAGTTTCTGTTGGTGCAAGAGCACTTAAGAGAATTTTCAGCTCTTTTAAGCAAACAGCAATTCCACCCCCAGCTGGGATTGCTCAGCAAGCAAATAGCTGTGGATTTCACTGGAACTGTAGAATACTGCTCTCCAGTCAGTTACCAGGGAATATTACCTCAAAGTCTCTGCTGTTTTACCATGGATTAAAAACTCAGGAGGCTGAGATTTGAGAATCACGGTTCAAAGTCAGCCCCGGGAACTAAAACCCTGATACTTATCTCCAATTAGACACTAGAAAGCCAGAAATGGCACTGTGGCTAAAGGGGTAGGGCAGTAGCCTTGAGCTGAAGAGCTCAGGACAGCACCTAGGCCCAGGGTCCAAGCCCCATGACTGACAAACAAACAAACAAACTCAGGATGACTTCTTGTATATAATGATCCACTCATTCATCTACATTTTTCTATAATCCATCCTAGATTCAAGGCAAAGCACAGTATAGCTGAATCCTTGAATTGTACTTGTCCCCTTAGCTCAAAACTAAAGATGTTTGAAACTGAGTTCTTCCAATACCAATTATCAATTCCACACACACACTACAGTGTGTAGGAAAATAGTACTTAGTACTTGTTGAGTGAATAAATGATACTCAAACGAAGGAATGATTTAATGTGTTCACCATTAGCCTGGTTTGTATATCCTTTGGAACACATTTACAGATTTTTTTATACTTCATTCACTTGAGTGATAGAGAAAGTTCCCACTGAACAAGGGACTAAGTTTAAAGACAACTCAGGAGTATTCGTTATATTTTATGTTTAAAATTATAAAGTAAAATTTACTTTTGTTGGTGTGTATCTAGTAGAATGTGCAGTCAAGGTATATTATATAATTTTTATGATTAAGTAGTTGTTCAAAAAGTTTACAAATCAGCTTGTATGTACAATGCAACTTGGTCAATATCACTTCTTCCATTATTCCTCCCCTTCCTCTCCCATCCCTACTCTCAAGTTACTGTACTTCAAGTTTTAAACCATGTACATTGAATATAATGACTGCATTTACTACCTCTTTCATGTCCCTTACTGTAGAATTTTAAGCTGTCTACATCCATATCACTGCAACTACATGAAGTATTCCATCAGTCCCAGAGCCCTCACCTTGTAATCGTATCATCCCATAAACGCCATCAACTGGTCTGCCCCTATAGATTAGTCTTGAAAATGTAGCAAAATAGATTCATACCATTCACAGCCTTTGACACTGGCTTTTCTCAGTGTAGTCTAATGCCTTTGAGATTATCCAGGTAGTTGTGTGTCTGTATTCTTTTCTGTTTCTAAATATTGTCCCCTTATACAGTTACAGCAGTATTTATCACTCTTCATGGAAGGGCATCTCAGTTATTTCCAGTTCTCAGGCTGCTGAGATTAAAGTTACTATTTTTAGGTTCGGTTTTATATTTGGAACTTAGTTTCTGTTCCTTTTTGTAAATGTATAGCACAAAAGTAAATTTTGTTATTAACACTTTAGCAAATACAACTAAAAGCCAGAATGTAGGATGATGTGGTATGTGTTTAACTTTCTAGGAAAATACCCTATTGCATTCCTGTGCATTTATGTTGTTTTCATTCTCACCCAAGATGTCTGAGAGTTCAGATTGTTCAGAATATTTGCCAACTTGAAGTATTGTCAGTCATTTCAATTTGGGGCATTTTAATAGATGCGTTATAGAATCTCATTATAACTTTAATTTGCATTTCACTGATAGCAAAATTTTCAGGTAGTACTTAACTGACTTTTGTGTATCCTCCTTTATGAAGCTATTTTTCTCATTTAGATAATTAAGTTGTATATTTTCTTACTGTGGAGTTTTGAAAACTACATAGTATGAATTAAAAAGTTTGTTAAATGTGGTTTTCAAATATTTTCTCCTAAAATGTAGTTTATCTTTTCTCCTTTTTATAATATTTTGCAGCAAGGAAACATTCTTAATATTGATTCTGTCAAATTTACCTTTTTAAAATTATATCTAAGTAACTTCATTTTCTCTTTTGTTATAGGAAATGCTTGACATTTTTCTCTTGTTTTTGCCTGAAAGTTTGCTGGAAAGTAATAGAGTTTTGCATTTGATATTTAGATTTAGCATCTATTTTTGATTAATTTTCCCATAAAGGTTAAAGTTTAGTTGACAGTCTTTTTTTTCTGCTATGTTGAATGATCAATTGCTCTATTTGTAAAGTCCATCATTCCTCCTCAGAATAGCTTACACAGCTTTGTCAAAACAGAATTAGCATATTTGTTGGGTGTATTTCTTTATTCCACATTCTGTTTTATTGATCTGCATGTCTATCCTTTTTGTTGGTAATATTACACTGTCTAGATATCATAGTTGTATATCAAACCTTGAAAAGTGGTGATAGTGATTACTCCAACTTTGTTTTTCAAGATTGCTATTCTAACTTCTTTGCTTATTTTGTATAAATTTTAGACTTAGCTTTTATGTATAATCCCAAATTCTGCAAAGGTCTTTATTAAAATTACAATGTGTTAATTTAGAGGAAGATTAAGGTCATAAAATATAATGGGAACTGATAGGGAAGAACATGTTTGAAATACTTCATACGTGAATCTGAAATTGAAAATGCAACATAGTAAAATTACTTTTAAAAAGGTGATGTTGTGGGATGGGGGTAAGAGGTTAATAGGAGATGACTGTAACATGAAACTCCTTTGCACAATTACTATATGACAATAAAATAGGAAAAATCAGTTGTGCTCTCCATTTCCCTATCATTATGCTATAGAACTCCATTTATTTGTTGAGTTTATTTCAGTTGTATGTTATTTGTAACGTTCAGTGTACAAATTCTGCATATGTTTTGTCATATCTCTAATTGAATATAGCTAATATTTATAATTTTAAAACTAATAATTAAATATAACTAATATTAAGTAAGCATTTCATCTTTCAAAGCAATTATATTGGATATTTTAAGATTCAGACTTTAATTATTCATGACTAATATAATTGATTGACTTAGTATGTTCAATTTGTATACTAAATCTTTGCTTGCCTAGTTTAGGAGGTTTTCTGTTTTCTATGTAGGTTTTTTTGTCTAAATTTCATTCATATTTTGATTCTTATGAAAACATTGATGGTATTCATTTTCATGTCCATCCAGTGCAAGATAAATTTTAAATTTTCTGGAAATTCCAGACAGACCCTGTCATTTTACATGTTACATAAATTTACGCTTTTATTATTTCACTTGTTCAAATTCGTTGTGAAGATTTTAATAGTCCAGCACAAGTTCTGTCATGATGTACGTGAACATAAGAAACTCCTGTGGATTTCTGTTAAGTTACTGAGCCAAGTGTTCCATAAAGTTGATTAGTTCTTGGCTGATGATGTTGTGGAATTTTTCTGTATCCTATCTGATTGCTGATAAATTTTAAGAGAATGGTGTTAAGGTCTTTAAATGTATTTGTTGATTTTTCATCCTGTCCTTTAAGATATAACAGCTTTCCTTTATGTATTTTAAAGCCCTTTTGCTAGAACAAAGTCAATGAATATTTTAAACAACTTGTCAGTGACTCTAGTTTTCTTTTATTATTATTTTGCATTAAATAATCTTTCCATTCCTTTTTATTATCACAATATATTGTTGGAGTTTTTGTAGACAGCATATAATTCTCTTAAAAAATTAGTCTTGGGCCTGGAGTGTGGCCTAGTGGTAGAATGCTTGCCTAGCATGCACAAAGCACTGGGTGTTGATTCCTTGGTACCTGAGTTTAAGCCCCAGGACTGGCAAAAAAAAAAAAAAATCTGTCCTGCTGGTTGCTGGTGGCTCATACCTATAACTCTAGATGCTCAGATCTGAGAATCTGAGGATTGTGGTTCAAAGGCAGTCCAGGCATGAAAGAAGCAGATCCAAACAAATTTAGAAAAAATAAATTATCACTTTAGCAATATGGGAAATTCATTCACACAGTCCAGTTGACCCATAAAATTAATTACCTGTTGCATACATGTCTACCCCCTTTCCTTTAAGTCTCATGTATCCTTATCCACTCCAGAGTTCTAAGGAGATGTGACTATCCCTTACTCAAAGTGGGTCATGTGACTTTCTTTGGTTATTACAATGGGGCGAAAGTGAAGTATGCTACTGGAATGTACATTGTGGTTTAAATTTGACTTTCTACTTTTTCTATCTCTCATGAAAATGAAACAGCAAGATATGGGCCACTCTTTTAGTCAATTTTCTACAAGAGAAGACATATGGAACTGAAGGAAGTAGAGTCATAGCTGCCTCACTCTCTGTGAGAAATAAGTGAGTAAGCATTAGAGAATCCAGAATTTTACACAATTATGATGGTAAAAGTTTTAGGGAGAATAAAATATCTGATACCTCAACTAGGCTGCTCCGTGGTGTCAGAGCAGCAACGAAAGATCTTGAGATGTCAGACTCATTTGCACGAGGCTATTGAACAAAGGCCAAAGTAGACAGTGGAACTAACTCAGAACAAATATCCAGAACAAATGGACCATAATAAGGCAAATCTTAATACATACTTCGAGATGGCATAGGTTTTTTTTAAAAAAATCTTCATTGAGTTCAGCAATGAGCTAAACTTTAGTAGGCTTTAGTATAGGAATTGAATAGCTTAAGTTAATTCAGATACTATAAAAGCTGGATGACCTTGAAAGACCATTAATCTCTTTTTATCTTGATCTTATTATACACAAACAGGGAGAAATAAAAAAAGCCAATAAAAATTGGATTATCCATTCTCAAAAGACCAATAAATGTTGAATTTCTATATTCTGGTTTCTTTTGATACAGCATAAATATTTTGCCTTTTTAAAGGTACCTCTTAAGTGAAATCATTCATTTTTACATTTTTTCTGTGTTACTGTATGCTTACATGATTTATATGAATCCATAGAAGGAGCCAAATCATTATATAGAAAATTATTGCATAAAAATACAACTCTATAATCTACCTATCCACATCATGTTTTGTGTGAACATACATATGTGTGTATCTTTTTATTGTTAGTTTTTGCCTTTCCTGGTGCTTGAACTCAGGGCCTGGGCACTATCCTTGAACACTTTTTGCTCAGGGCTAGCACTCTAAAACCTGAGCCACAGCAACACTTTTGGCTTTTCTGTGTATTTGGTATCAGGGAATCAAACCCAGGGCTTCATGCATGCTAGGCAAGCATGCTAATACTAGACCATGCTCCCAGCCTGTGTGTGTATCTTTTTAAAGTTACATTTCTGAGATAATTTTAGACTTACAGGAGAGTTGTTCTCACTACAATGCTATATGAAACTGGAGTTTAAAGAAGGCATTTTATCACAATAGTCTTTTTACTAATGCACCCTTTGGTTCCAGGATCCCCTTCAGCATCCCATCTTGAATTCAGTTGCTGTATCCTTATTAGTCTCCTTCTCCATGGCAATGTATCACATATAACAGAATGCCTAAGTGCTCATGTGTTTCTGGGGTTGTTAATCTTGATCCCTAGGTCAAAGTGGTGTTTGTTATATTTTTTTTCTTTTACTGTAAGCGAGTGATGTTTTTCTTTATAATGACTAAATGTTTACCAGTGATACCCTGAGACTATGTAACTGTCCTATTTCTGCCAACTTCTTCTACTATTCCACTGGCAGATTTTGTTTGTGGCACATAAAACTACAGCATTCTGATCATGATTTTCTATCTTTCTCATATTTAGTGATTGAATTCTTCTGTAAGGAAGAGTTGTTGCTGGATTTATATTTTTGGAGTGTTTTAATTATCTTCAAGTAGTAATACCAAAGAGTTGCCATTCAACAAAGCAGTTTATGAATATAATGCTCCTTGAATAATGTCACTCTTCCACTGCACCCAACCCACCCGTTTCTTTACTTTTTTTAATTTTTAGGATATGCATTGAAAATGTTTGCGGCTTAATGAAGCAGTTTATGTAAACAGTGGAGTTGGATCTTTGTCATCCCTTCAGCATCTCTACCGCCCCTCCACCCACCCCTTCCCTTATTTGTTCAATTCTTTGGCACATATATATATATACATATAGTTTTAATAATAATAATGAGATCCAAGATGGGTATAAGTTTTGAACTTAAAACATAATATTAAATGACAGCAAATTCCAATTTCAACAGATTTTAGTAACCGTGTCTCAGAAAGTACATAATTTAATAAGGAAAATTGTATTTTATGAATCATATATATGACTTGTGTTGCGTCTTGACTTAATAAGGTCTTCAAACAAGTTAATTTTTTGAGATTTCAAAAAATATAATTTGATTATTTGCATTTAATGCAAGTAGGGAACAGCATAGTAAACAGAACCGTCAATAACTGGGGAAGATGTATTTGATGCCTACCAAGCTGAGAATATAGAGACTGGCCTCAGCACTTTAGCTTCTTTGTGATAAGCTGCCTTCAGCTTCCTCCTCAGCCTCCCTTGGCCTCTGCCTGACATTCTCAGCAGCCAGTCCTTTATGTTCTTTCCTTAGTGTTTTCCTGGTTGAGGACAAATGGATTTCCCATTGCTGTTGCCTTCTGCTACTTCCACTCAGGAAAGAAAGTAAAATGCTGTATGTTTTGCTATTTGTGTACTAATATTGAAAACTATGTTTTATTTCTCAGAGTTCAAAGATACAGTTATCCATAAAATCTGGGAACCATCAAATTGGAATAGAGATTTTTTTTCAGTTCAGTCAATTTAGAGACTCTGACATACAGATTTAACCCAATTTCAAAGCTAAGTAGTGATTGATCAAAGTTTGGGGAATGTGAGGAAAAATAGACTGCATAATATCAGATTATAAGCAGAAAAATTAGCTTGATAGTGTAGCTCCTGTCTCCCTACGTTTTATCCTTCTCTGCTCTTAATCACATGGCTTTGGTCTGATTGTGTGCCAACAACCCAACTTAACAGGGTCTTTACAAACGATTGGTTCTTATTTATTTATTAATTTTGTTTGCATGTCTATATATGCCTATAATAGATGATCCCATTTGTTCATCTATTAACCTTTCTCCTCCTCACCTTCTCTATTAGTTCATCTATTACTTGATATCTTTTACTTTCTAAATTCCATATAGGAGAAACAGTATGCAATAATTGACACTTTGCAAGACTAGATTTCTGTAAATATGATTATCTCTAGTTCCATCCATTTTCATGTAAATGACAATTTTATTGTTCTTTATCAAATAAAAATTTATTTTGTCCAGCTGTCACATTTTTCTTATTCTTTTGTTGATGGGCAACTGTGGTTTTTCTATCATTTGTCTGTTATGAATAGAACTATGATAAATATGGATGTTAAATATCCCTATAGGCTAAGACTTTGATTAATTGGAGTACATAACTAGAAGTGGTATAAAAAAAGATTTAGACACTTTCCATATGGATTTCCATAGTGACTGGATTAATTTATAGTCCTAGCAATGCGTACATTCCTTTCAAAGTTTCTTATTATTTTGTGTTTTTGATGAAAACAATTCAAACTGGCATAAGATATAATCTCAAGGTAATTTGATTATCATTTTCCTGGTGGGAAATGGGAACATTTTCCCATGTATTGGCCATTTGTGCATTTTTGAAGGTAGACCAGTTCACTTAGCCATTTATTGATTGGATAATTTGTTCTGATGTTTAACTATTTTTGCTTCATGTTTTCTTGTTTATATCCCTTTTTCTAGTCTATAACTAAGAATTTAGGCATCATATTAAGTGAATGGGGAGATTGGATACTTCTCTCATTCCTAAATTTAGTGGAAGTTCTTTTGATTTGTCACCATTTAGTACAACATTTTATATCCATAATAATAGAAATGTGCTTTATTTTGAAGAAAAGTTTTATGAGCTGCTGAGAATATATATACATATATGTATATATATATATATTCTGCAGCTATTGGAAAGAATAGTCTGTATGTATCTGTTAACTCCATTAAATGTATTGGAGAATTTAACTAACATTTCTTTGTGATTATTATCTGCATGACCTATTGATAAGAATAAAACTGATATCTTCTAATATTGCATCTGGACTTAGCTGTCCCTTTATGTCAAGTATTGTGTTACAAAATGACATTAATTACACATATATTTATAATTGCTACATCTTAATGATGAAATGTTT
Source organism: Megascapheus bottae (assembly GCF_031878675.1). Lineage (NCBI taxonomy): Eukaryota > Metazoa > Chordata > Mammalia > Rodentia > Geomyidae > Megascapheus > Megascapheus bottae. The sequence continues at coordinate 23,003,859 of NC_143519.1, forward strand.
CTTCTATTAGAATATAGTTGCTCTCTTTATCTCACCTTACTAATTTTGGATTGAAGACTACTTAATCAAACAGCAATAATTCAACACCAAAATGAGGAGGGTATTAAAGTAAAATGGTAGGAGAATGACAAGGAATTTGCAAATCATTCAAATTCTAAATTTTAGTTCCTAGTGGTTATAGTTATCAATTATTATTGTAATTATCCTTTGAAACATTCTGATAAAAGGGTAGTGGGACAAAGTAGTTAATATGAATCATAGCAAAAATGAGCATCAATATTCTGCATGTTTTTCATTTTACTTGTAGCATCATCATTGCAGAAATTGGATAAGAGCTAAAAAAGCAAAGGGAAGAAGGGATAAAATCCCCAAATTCATCTTTGCTCAGCAGTCTTTTATGTGTTTCTCATTAATTTCCTCATTCGAATTTCTTTAAAGTCCTTTTAGAGAAGCATTAGGCATAGGAAAGGACAAATTTCTCAAGGTCATGGAGAACCTGTACTTGGAGCAAACTTTTATTAAGTCCAAAATGTGTTCTCTGAGATAAGTTGTTTCCCTTCTTGCTTTGTGCAAGCATTTTAAAGTGAATGTGACAAGAGGGCTGATGTGAGAAGGACTAAGTACACCAGATGGCCCCAGCTCCCTTTGTGCATTTATCAGTTGTTTTACAAATTGCTCACTGACTATTCTTGAGCACTGAGAGACAGAGATGAACCTGACACAAGCCTCATCTTCAAAGATGAGAATCTTGTAAGAGGAGACAAGCAATAAACCACTGCTATAAAATATTATTAGTAAGTTCTCAGATGGGTGCGAACAGAGCAGCAGCAGCCCTGAAATTTCAAATAAAAGGAAGAACTTTATATTGCCACTTGGCTCTAGATAAAATGATCTGTCTTCTGCCTTTTTCTGTGCTGTGACTTGTGTTGCAAAGAGCTGAGAGGGAATAGAAAATCTTCCAAAGAATATGTTCCACTAAATAGATGCATTTGCTATGAGAATCAAAAGCAGGCGGGGCAGAGTTCACAATCTTACAACTCTGGTTGGCAAATAAGAATCTGAGCTTTGGATGTGCACAGGTAATTACAGGAGTTCCTATGTTCACTGTGTATGGTGAAAGTCCCAAGGAGTGGTGATGGCTACTACAGATGGGTCCATGAGAGAGTTCTCTGATTCCCATGGAAGGGTGTCTAAGGAAGGGTTTCGCCAAGCCAGGTTCCTTCTCCTTCAGCCCTTTCAACAATTTTGTATGTTCTTAATAATTGTTATCAACCTCTTTTTTATTTTAATGCGTGGACTAAGATCTTTCTCATGTTCCAACACCTGACAGATATAAAGGAGTTCAGGGAGGGAATTATTGGAAAGGGGAGGTGGTAAAGCACACATCTTTTTCCATATATTTTTATTATAATTAATTGAAGGTTTACATTATATTCACCAAATAGAAGGTGCATTACTTCACATACATTGATAACCTTTCTCATGTCTTGGTCCCCATTTCCCTTCTACCATCCCCACCCCTCATCTTGTATTCCTCCCTTCCCTATCCAACTTCAAATAATCATATACACATATACAATACATTAGATAACCAGGTAAAATACTGTAATAATATGAGATAACCAAGAGACAGCAAAAGAGATGAGAGATAACAGTACATTAAGGACAACAATCACTCATTATATGGTTAAGCACTCATCTTAAGAAATTGTTGTACTTAAATACCTTATTTCTTCTTTTTATTGTAATATATAGAGGAGTCACAGTTATATTCGCCAGACAGAGGATACATCGCTTGTCACACATTGACACCCCCCTCATGTTTTTGCCCCCATTTCCCGTCCCCCACCCCTCCCAATCATCTTGTATTCCCCCCTCCCTTTCCTATTTAAAATAAACTAATAAACATATATACAACATACCAGGTAACAAAGTCAGATACAGTAACAATATGAGATTAACCAAAGGGCAACAAAAGAAAAGAAAAATAACATCGTAAATTAAGAACAACAATCACATAATACAAAGCTCTTGTTTCCACATCCTGAAGAGCCTTTCATTTAGCCTCCTTCTATATGGCCTCATGTATCTATGTTTTGAGCTATTGTAATCCTCTGCTAGGACAGTCCTAGGTTTGTACTAATTATAACAAATGAGGGAAACCATTGAGCCTGAGTTCCTTTGGGTCTGGCTTACTTCACTTGATATGATTTTTTCCAAGTCTTTCCATTTCCTTACAAATGGGGCAATGTCATTCTTTCTGATGGCAACATAGAAATTCCATTGTGTCTAAATATCACATCTTCATGATCCAGTCTTCTATGGAGGGGCACCTGGGTTGGTTCCATATCTTTGCTATCAAGTACCTCATTTCTGTAATATACGTCAATTTTGATTTACTTATAGTAGAAAAATTAGTCAAGTATGAGAGGATATAAAAGCCACTCACCCAACCCCGATACTATCTTGCTTCTTTCAGTATAGTCTAAGGAGAATGAGAAAGGTACTGAAAGTGGGGAAGCTGGTCTAAATTGATGTGGACTTGGCAGTGAGTGAGTTGCTCAGGGAAGACTCCATGTAAAGAATCAACACTCAGAGACTGGTACACATGGAGCAACTAGGTTATTCCAGCCAGGAGGTGAAAGGAGGCATTGGGATCTGATAAGCTTGCATTGCTAAGCTTGGCTTGAGCACCCAGAATAGATGGAGAGAAACCTATAGAAGCCTTCATTTTACGCCAACAGGGCCAAGCAAACCACACCTCATGGTGAGATATTTTGGACAGGAATTGACATGGTTGATTTGAATTTGTGGGAGTCCAGAGGACACTTGGGAAAATAAGTGAGAGTAATTTCAGATGATGGGTATTTTTTTTCCTCAGTGGAAGGTAAGGGCAGGCTGCCAGGAGTATAGAATGCCCTCCTGAGAATCTTCATTGTAAAACTAAGCTGGTAGGTCAGGAGTATCTAGAGAGAGCTACGTGGTCCAAAAAAAAACTTTTTTAAGAAAAAAACCTATGTCTATCACCTATCTACCTATTGTCTATCTCTGTCAGGAGTGACTTTTGCAAGCTTATTGTCCAAAGATACAATGAAAGACCCCCCCAAATACAATAAATAGGTGAGACAAGTTTATTGTCTTTTGTGAAGTTAAAGTAAAATGATATGTTGAAGTAAGGTCCAGAGTTTTTAATTACAAAAATTAAAATGATAGAATATTAGGATACAATTTGGATATTGATGGTCATGATCTTTTGATTGAGAAGCCTCGTAGGCAGAATAATGGGCACTTAGACTGGGAGTGTGGCTCAAGATTTAGAGCAGCAGCCACCAGCAAGAAAGCTGAGGGAGAGCCTGAAGTACTTAGTTTACACACATCCTGCTCCACACACAGATAAGCTCTTGGAGAAAAAAATGGCCCCTCAAAGGTATTCACATCCTACTTAACAAAGTCTGTGATTGTTATCTTAGAGAATTTTCTAGAGCCTCAGAAGGGACTCAGCTCTGTCATTGCTTTTAGGACTTAAAAGCTTATAAACTCTCAGTCTCTAGATTGGTGGTCATTTGCTACAGAAACATGCAAGATGGAATACAAGGAAGTTTGATTTAAGACCGTAAATCATAAAGGAAAGAGTTGGCCCCTGCCTTGCCTCAAATTTTCATTATTGTTTCCAAATCACTAAGCTACTAAAGGACATGAAAAGCTATGAAAGATTACATGAAAGGCAAAATATTGTTCAGACAGCAAAGAGTTAAAAATGATATATATAAAGGACACAAAAATCAATATAGAAATGAATCCAACAGAAAATAAGAAAAACAATAAATTGGTGGTGTCAGATGAAATATAAATAAACGTTGATAAATACAGTTTGCTGAGAAATGCAAATTAAAACATTGATATAACCTTTTTTTTTTCAACTTTCCAGATAACAGTGATTTATTAGGCACCCGGTGCTAGACAGTGGATTGGGTAGGTGTTGGAGGGGGAAGCATTTCTGAGAAGTCTACGTGGAAGACAATTTGGGGAATGCTTTCTGGAAACTATTTGAAGGTTATTACTTAAACTGTGACTTTATTTACATATTGATTTTAAGATTCCATTTATAGAGTTTTGTTCTTTAGAAAAGCACAAATGCACATACTTCAGAACCAGGGCTTGACCCAGTGGCTCATGTATACTACCTCTGTCTTCCTTTCATTACAGGTAGCCACTGCCGCTCTATCTGTAATGAGAGGCAGATTGAAGGAGGATTGTGATTTGGGATCAGCCTAAGCAAATAATTAGTGAGAACCCCACCTCAATGAATAGGCAGGCATGGTGGCATTCCTGTAGTATCAGCTATGCAGAAAGGAAGTAGAAGGACTGCAGTCTCAGGTCAGGAAAATAGGGGAAAATAGGAGGCCAAGAACAATACTGCCAAAGGGAGTAACAGTGTGACAATGTGACTTAAGCGGTAGAACTACAGCCTAGCAAGCACACTGTGTTCAAACCTTAGGACTATTCTAGTACTGTCCTTCAGAAAAGGATTTATTCTAGCACTGTTTGCAGATAACAGATGAAAATATTTGAATATCAACAAGTTGTTTGAGGGTTTTGGTTTTTTGGGTGTGTGTGTGTGTGTGTGTGTGTGTGTGTGTGGTTGAGTTTGGGTTCACGGTCTGAGCATTGTCCCTGAGCTCTTTTGTTCGAGACTAGTGTTCTACTACTTTGAGTCACAGCTCCACTTCCAGTTTTTGAACAGTTAATTGGAGATAAAAGTCTCTTGGAGACTTTTCTGTCCTGGTTTGCATAGAACTTCTATCCTTAGATCTCAGCCTTATGAGTAGCTGCTACCCTGTGGGGCAAGAAGTTTTTTGAGCAGGGCATTTTCTATGCATAAATAATAGACTACTCTGATACTATTTAAAAATTTGAGATAGATAAGAACAGATGATTTCAATATGCTAATATGCATTTGAAGCAATTGTGGATAATAAGTACATTTGTATTTTATTTTAAAAATTATATGTGTCATCTGTGCATTCATGTTAGGTACTGTCTTAGAAAATGAATGGGAAAACTGGTACAGTTTAAAAGCCAACTTAACAGAGGAAATTGTGAAAATTTGGCAGCCAATATGATGTACTTTATTCACTGCTCTAGAACTTGAATTTTTTACAGTGTTTTAGTTCAACTTCAGTATTAATCAACCCATACAATTGTGAAAATGTATCTATGTAAATTTTTAATGACTTAAAAGTGACAGCTGAGTTTAACGGAAAATATTTCTTTTAGTGACAAATATCCAACCTAGTTACCTACGAAAGAATCCAGAAAATTATTATTTTTTTGCAGCATATACAACTAAGTACTTGTTGTGTAAATAATAAATATACCTAAATTACTATGCCTTAAGAAAGGAAGGGCTCTATCAAAGGATATTTCTTTGATGCTATATGGAATAAAATTAAGTGCTCAGATGTCTTCTCCCCTTCAACATTTCCTCAAGATAACTTCAGTATGCTGACATCGATGTAGATTCTTTATGAAATATGAGCTATAAACATGACCTCCAAGGGAACTCAAGCACAGTACTTCATGTTGATTATGGATGCAATATTTCATGAAAAAGAAATTCCAGAGGAAACTGTCACTAGAGCCCAATATTCTTGATTATGGAAACCAAAATCAAGTAGGATCTCAAAAGGCATTTTGAGACCTTCCATTTTAAATAAGTTTATGCCTAATTGTCCGGCACCAATTAAGTAATACCTACCTTGAAAGTTTAAAAATGTATTTTTACCATTAGGTATATTACAAAGGCTAGCAAGCTTAAATATTCACACAATCAATTTCAACTAAGCAGACTAAAGTGAGTTTTATAGCTGAACAGAGCACACAGGATGAGGCTTTGAGACTCTTAACGCTTATTCCCCAGAAGGAATTTTCTTTTCTTTTTCTTCTTGTCACAAACCATGGGAACTTGGAACATTCAATTTCTATGTTCATGGATATTAGAATTTGAAATTAGATTTGGGAGTCTAATTTCCATTCTGTAAAATGTAAAAATGAAGGGAATGTGGCTAATATTTGTATATGTGGATGGGCAGTACAGAACACATAGTTAGATCACTACTACACTGTTGGTGGGAGTGCAAACTCGTTCAACCACTATGGAAAGCAGTATGGCAGTTCCTCAAAACACTAAACATAGAGCTCCCCTATGACCCACCAATTCCACTACTTGGCATTTGCCCAATCATCCAGAAACAAGGAGATACTAAATCCACTAGTACAACGATGTTCATTGCAGCAGTATTTACCATAGCAAAGATAAGGAACCAACCCAGATGTCCCTCAGTTATGAGTGGATCAACAAGATGTGGTATTTATTACACAATGGAATTCTATGCCGCCATCAGAAAGAAAGACATCGCACCATTTGTAAAGAAATGGAAAGACTTGGAAAAAAATTATATTAAGTGAAGTAAGCCAGACCCAAAGCAACATAGGCTCAATGGTTTCCCTCATCTAATAAATAGTACACATCCAAAACTATCCTAGCAGAGGATTACAATAGCTCAAAACCTAGATATATAAGGCCATATAGGATGAAGCCAAATTAATGGACCTCCAGGACATGGAAACAAGAGCTTAATTATAAGTGACTGTTACTCTTTATGTATTATGTTTTTCTCCCTCTCTTGTGTTGCCCTTTGGTTAATCTCATATTGTTACATTATTCCACTTTGTTACCTGGTATATTATTTAGATGTTTATCTGTTTATTTGAAATAGGAGGGGAAAAATGAGGGGAGATGGTGGGGGTAGGGAAATGGGGACAAAAACATGAGAAGGGGTATCAATGTGTGAGAAGTAATGCACCCTCTATCTGGTGAATATAACTGTAATCCCTCTATACATTGAAAAAAAGAACCTAGTTGAGAGAGAGAGAGAGAGAGAGAGAAAGAGAGAGAGAGAGAAGTAGAGACAGAACAGGGTAGTGGAGAAAAAACAGGAAGAGGAGGACTATGAAGAAAGATAGAAGGGAGTAAAGGGATGATAAGAGATGTGAGAAAAACCAGCTAGGTAGACAGAAGAGCAAAATGGCCCAGGGAAGCTTTTTTTGTTAAACCCCCTGAATGAAAACATACTGAAGAATAGAGTAGAGATTATATTCAGAAGATCAAAGGGGAGGAACAGCCTGATGAGATAGGACATTAAAAAAATAAACTATGGCAAAACAGACAGATGGACAGATGGCAGAGAAAGCTGGGAAATATTTTATAGCTCTAGCCCTGTCTCTCCTACAGGAAGGAAAGTACAAGCCTCTACCACAAATAACTTAGGGGACTCCTGTGCATACCAGCAGACACAGTTATGAGACATACCTCCCACAAGCATCCAAAATCCAGATGCAGGATTTGGTGGGTTAGTGACTTCCTCATGTGATAGGCTGGGATCAGACATAATAGCCACCTAGATCTCAGAAAGCACCAGTGAGGCAACATCTTGTGGGAGGGATACCTGTTTACGACTGAAGTACTTTCTCTGTCCATTCCTAGCACAGCCATGGCTCGTGGTAACAAGAAGCATCTGAAGCAGGTAGATGCTGCCAAGCATTGCATATTGGACAAACTGACCAGTGTGTATGTGCTGTGTCCATCCACTGGTCCCCAGAAACTGAAAGAATGTCTGCCTCTCATCATTTTCCCTAAGGAGCAGACTTAAGCATTCCTTGACAGGAGATAGAGTCCAGAAAATCTGCATTCTGCATTTAATTAAGATTGATGGCAAAGTCAGGACTGATACCACCTACTCTGCTGGTTTTATGGATGTCACCAGCATTGACAAAACTGGGGAGAATTTCCCTCTGCACACCAAGGCTTGCTTTGCTGTTCACTGCATTACACCTGAGGAGATGAGGTACAAGTCATGCAAAGTGAAAAAGATCTTTGTGGGCACAAAAGGAATCCCTTATTTGGTCACTCATGATGCTTGAATCTTTCCCTACCAAGATCCACTCATTAAGGTCAATGACACCGTTCAAATTGACTTGGAGACTGGCAAGATACCAGGTTTCATCAAGTTTGGAACTGGTAACCTGTGTCTGCTAACTTGGTGCTAACTTGGAAGGAATTGGTGTGACCACCAACAGAGAGAGACACCCAGGTTCTTTTGATGTGGTTCATGTGAAAGATGGCAATGAAAACAGCTTTGCTACCCAACTTTCCAATATCTTTGTTATTGGCAAAGGCAATCAACTTTGGATTTCTCTTCCCCAAGGAAAGGGGATCTGCCTCACCATTCCTGAAGAGGGGGACAAGAGGTTGATAGGCAAACAGGGCAGTGGATGAATTTTTCTTACTGTCTCTGTGTGCCATTGGAAATAAGACTCCAGAGACTTTTACTTAATGAAATGGTCTGTATTACATCAGAAATAAGAATCAAAGAATTTTTTAAATAAAAATGATCTGGTGTGATAAAAAAGAAAAGACTGAAGTACTCAAGGTATCAGGTTGCATTAGCTGTCAGTGCAAGCCACTGATTCTCTGCCACATTCATAGACTGAGTCACAACCAGAGACATAGAAACAAAGAGCGAGGCCGGGATAGGTGTTATCTGCAGTACCCAGTTGCAGAACAGTTTCCAGGTGGTTGATGGCTACTGACAGCTAAGGTAACCTTTGTCCTCAGTTGAATTATCTTCATAGTCTGAGAGCTAATGATTCCAGAAGAACCAAAAAAATCTTAGCATCTGCTACTAGAGCGCTCTGCTTGTTGAGTGAGGGCTGGCAGGCAGCCTGTGGCAGGGCAGGCTTTGGAATGGAAGCCACAATCCAGGAGGGCCTGGAAATGAAGGGACATTTGATGATTAGGAAGGGCTAGAACATACAGCCAGAACCCAGGTGGAAAATTGCTATCAGACACAGACCAAGAGAGACAAACTCTCTCAGCCTTCCCAACTCAGAGCCATACCCAACAACATCAGAACCCAAGGAACATTACAGGGAACAAAAGCTTTGTCCACTGCCCATAGATCGGCCAAATTCCAGAATGATCAACTTAGTTTGATTTATGGCAAAATACCTATGGCCAGATAGTCTTAAGGAATGAGGCCACAACTGGAGGCCAGGGAACAGGTGGGGTTTATGCACTTCTGGGCCAACCAGGCATGGTATTTTGGTAGAGGACAGTGATCTGAAATGGAGAGGGGGAGGGAATTTTGACTCAAGCAAACTGAAGGCCCCCTGGGAGAGCAAGAGAAGCTGTTGATAGCCTTATCCTACTCATGAAACCATTTTTATCCTTAGAAGGATACCTCAGAAAATCAGGCACACTGCTGGTAAAGAACTCACATTTCAGAACTACCAGAGATGTCAGACTGCAGCCTGTGGCCAGGCAGGTACAGAGACTAAGCCATACTATGGAGGCTTGGAGAAGAAAAAATATAGACATCCAGAGAAAAGATCTTGGATAGGGAGAGGATACTATGCGAGCAAGTTGGTAATTCAAAGAACATCAAGAGCTCAGGCTGTGAAAGGCTTAGAGGTGGGTTACCCTGTCCTGCCCTGGTGAGAAAATAACTACAGAAATAGCACCAGACCCAGGGCCTGCAGAATGATCAGCATTTAGAAGCTATCTGGTGACTTTTATGGATTGATTACTACCTTGGAGTGCTGAGTACATAACCTAGGACTCAAATGAGAGTCTCTTCCAACTCTGAGCTTCAACCTTATCTAGGGTATAAAGTTTCTGGAAGGTGTCTGAAAGAACTGAGACCTGTAGCTCCTGAGTCTCTCAAATCTCCACTATGGGTGGAAAAGTCAGTGAGGTATTTGCTCCTTCTATTATCAGACATATTAGAAGAATGCTTCTGCCATAAGTTGCACCAGTAGAAGACCTTGCTTAGTAAGTGGGACATTGGCTTGCCCACAAACAAGCAAATGATATAAAACCAGCAGTATTTGGGGCCAGGAGTGTGGCCTAGTAGTAGAGTACTCACCGAGCATGCATGAAGCCCTGGATTTGATTCCTTGGTACCACATACTCAGAAAAAAACAGAAGTGGTGCTGTGGCTCTAGTGTCAGAGTACTAGCCTTGAGCAAAAAGTGTCCAAGGACAGTGCTCAGACCCTGAGTTCAAGCCCCAGGACTGGCAAAAAAAAATTAAAACCAAAACAAAAACAGCAGTGTCTTCAAGTATTAAAGGAAGAGATGCTTCCAAGGTTGAAGCAGTAAAAATGTAGGTACCCAACCTGAAATCAGCCTCTTCTTCAACTCACATATAATACTAACCCAAATACAAGGAAATGCAAGCAACTCCAGGGAGTTCTCCTCTGAGTGATATGATGGATCTGGCCTAGTGCTTTCAGCATATGGGCCACTAAGATTTGGAAACAAATCCTGTTTGTTTTCCTGTCTGTAAACAAACACTATAATCCTCCCACTACACAATTCTGCCTGATCACAAGGAACACTGTGACTTCAAGACCACAAATAATTACAAGGTCCAAGCAATGAGTGGACCTCAGATGCATAAATCTCAAAGCAGAAACAAGCAAATCGAACCTTTATTTACCATAGCTAAGATATGGAATCAGCCCAGATGCCCCTCAATAGATGATTGGATCACCAAGATGGGGTACCTGTACAAAATGGAATTCTATGCTGCCATCAGAAGGAATGACATTGCACCATTCATAAGGGAATGGAAAGACTTGGAAAATATCATATTAAGTGAACTAAGCCAGACCCAAAGGAACATAGGCTCCATGGTTTCCCTCATTTTTAATAAGTAGTACACATCTAGGACTCTCCTAGCAGAAGATCACAATAGCTTAAAAGCAATATAGGAAAAGAGTAAATGAAATGAACTTTAGGATATGGAAATAAGAGGTTCATCTTTGTGATTGTTGTTCTTAATGTACTATGTTATTTCTTTTCTCTTTTTCTCCCTATGGTTAATCTCATGGGGTCACTGTCCCTGACTTTATTACCTGGTATATTGTATACTTATGTATTTGAAATAGGAAAGGGAAGGGGAGAAAACAAGATGATTGAGAGGGAAATGGGGACAAAAACATGAGAAAGGATATCAATTTGCAAGAAATAATCCATCAGAATAACAGCAGGTTGTTCACCAAAACCTGAAGGTAAACAACTCCCAACCTAAATGAATCTACCACGCAAAGCTGTCATTCATAACTGAGGGCTAAGTGAAAACTTTGAAAACAAGCAGCAAGAAAGGCAATTTATGACCAATAAAATAATATTTCAGTAAATACTCCAAAATATTACATGAGGAAGAGAAATATAACCATGAAAATAAGAAAAAAAGTAATCCACTAGGTTAGCAAATAAGCAATGAAGAGTACAAAAGACTCAAATGCTACAAAAACAACATACCTCTCAATAACACTGAACATTAATGTTCTAGTTCTCCAATGATGACCTTTTGGTGTCTACAAAAATACATCTTAATGACAAAAATAAATGTCAATGTAGAGTGAAAGATGAAGAAAAGACCTTCTAAGAAAAAAGACTGTGAAAACAGGCAGGAGTAACTTGTATTTGGTAAAGTAGATTTCAAATTAGTCAGAAGAGACAAAGAAGGTAACTTTATATTCATAAATGGAACATTCATCAAGAAGAAATAACACTGACAGAAAATGAGGGAACAGCTGACATTCTTCAAAAGAAATTTACTCACTCCCCTATGACCCAGCAATTCCACTATTTGGCATTTACCCAACCATCCAGAAACTTGGGCATACTAAATCCACTAGCACAACAATGTTCATTGCAGCATTATTCACCATAGCAAAGACATGGAACCAACCTAGATGTCCCTCAGTTGATGAGTGGATCAACAAGATGTGGTATTTGTACACAGTGGAATTCTATGCTGCTGTCAGAAAAAATGACATTGACTCATTTGTTAGGAAATGGAAAGACTTAGAAAAAATCATATTAAGTGAAGTAAGCCAGACTCAAAGGAACTTAGGCTCAATGGTTTCCCTCATTTGTCATAATCAGTAGAAACCTTGGGCTCTCCTAGCAGAGATTTGCAATAGAGCAAAACCCAGATACATAAGGCCATTTAGTATGAAGCTAATTGAAAGGACCTCCAGGATATTGAAACAAAAGCCATATAATGAATGATTGTTGTCCTTACTGTACTATGTTATCTGTCATCTCTTTTTCTGTCCCTTGGTTATCTCATATTGTTACAGTATCTCACTTTGTTATCTGATATATTGGATATATTTATATTCGGTTATTTGAAATTGGATAGGGAAGGGGGGAAAACCAAGACGGGGGGGGGCGGTGGAGGGGAGGGTAATGGGGACCAAGACATGTGAAAGGGTATCAATGTATGTGAATTAATGCACTTTCTATCTGGCAAATATCATGTAACCCTTTTATTAATTACAATAAAATATTAAAAAAAAAAAAAGAAATGTACTCAGGGTCCAGGAGTTTGGCCTAGTGGTAGAGAGCTTGCATAGCATGCACAAAGACCCGGGTTCAATTCCTTGGTACCATATACATAGAAAAAGCTGGAAGTAGTGCTAAGGCTCAAGTGGTAGAGCTGTAGCCTTGAGAAAGTCCAAGGATAGTGTTCAGGCCCTGAGCTCAAGCTCAGGACTGGCACACAGAAAAAGAAAGAAATGTACTCATCACCTGACTTATTTGTCTGTAACCCCTCTGTACATAACAATGAAATTTTTGAAAAAAGGAAATAACAATTGACAACTTCTACATGCCAAATGACAGTGCATACAACTTTCTTAAACAAGCGCCAGTGTACTTAACAACACAGATGACGAATATAACTTCAGTACCCTATTCTTACCAATATATATGCCAACCAGAAAAAAACAACAACACAGAAAGCTCAGGATTAAATCACACTAAAAGACTAATCAACATGTGATGGACATATTTCCTCTGACAGCTTCACAATAGATATTGTTCTCAGCAGCCCATGATCCTTCTCCAAAATTGATATTTTAGGACATACAGCAAGACTGAGAAAATAGACAAAAATCAACATAATTCCTTGTAGTTGTTGAGACCATAAGGGAAGAAAACTAGAATTCAATAGCCAAGGAGACCATAGAAAAATTCAAACACATAGAGATGGCACGACATGCATTATTGAACTATGAATGACTTGTTGAAGAAATAAATGGGGAATCCAAAAAGCTTGTGAAAATGAGAATTCAACATTCTATAACTTATGACACACAACCAATGTTTTGCTAAGAGGAAAGTTTACAGGTATAAACATAGACCTACAACCCCCTCCCCCCAAAAAAACCCCAGTAACAATGAAAACAAAACCACAAAGAACAATCTCAAATAAATGGCCTAACGATGTACCTTACCATCCTAGAAAAACAAGAATTTGCCAAACCCATAATTGGCAGATGGAAAGTTAGTAAAGATTAGGACAGAAATCAATTGGAGATTAAGAAATCTTCTTTTACCATGATTCAATGAAATGAAACCTTTGGTTCTTCTGAGCAGTGACTAATATAGGTTAAAGCATTGGTTAATCTTAATAAAAGGAGCAATACCCCTGTCCTGGCTGCAGTCTCTGTCTTGTTCTTGAGCTATCAATGGACTTGAGCACTCCAGCCCGTTACCTTTTATTGTTTCAATTTTACATTTGGGTTTCAATGCAGGCAGGTCACAGCTGGTTGAACAGGGAAACCCACAGTGTACAATGGCTGTCCTGTGAGGTTTTTTTTTCTTCTTTTTTTCTCTCTAGACAACAATGCACACATCACAGATTATTGCAGGTTAGAAAGAACTTCAAAAATCTCTACGGCAACTTCCTTCTTGGACAAGAAAGAAAGTAGGTTCTGAGGTCTGGACAGATTTATTCAAGGCTACGTGATAACCTAGCAGAAAACCAGGACCAGAGCCTTCCAGCATTAGTCTCTTCCCTGTATCCTGCCAGCCAAAGTGAACATCTGTGTTGGGCCTCAGCCAAGAGAGAGAAAGAAAACAGTGCTGGAGGAAATGGGAAATTTCATGAAAAACAGCAATTTTCATCAGCTCACATCATGGGAGGTGGTTTCCAGTTTTTTGGTCCTTATTTCAGAGTGTTCATCTCTGCTCCCAAAGCAAGCATAACCCATCTTCATTTCTAGAGTGCGTATAGTAAATAAGACAGAAGCCTAGGGCTTAGTTGGAACTTCTTTTATATAGCAGAGTGTGTGGGGGGGGTCACTGAAATGTCAAAACATTTTCTAGTGACCTGGAAAACTTACATTTTCCTAAAGCAATTGCCAAAATTCTCCAATCATGACATTTGCATTACAGAAGGAGCTTGCAGGGAATTAGAAATCACACCCATCCAGGTATCCCTATCCATATAATCATGGAAATAGAGAATTCCCTGTGAGGTTCTGCACTTTCTCCTTTCTTTTCTTTTACACACTCAAGGCTTGAAGCATGACTTCCTGAAGTATACTGTTTCTATACAGATTTTGCTGTTATTAATTCCAGAGTTCAAACTTTGACAAATGACTAGGACAAATTTATTAGCTTTAAAACACTCAAAGGAATATTCAGTCTCAAAAAATTCATAATCAAACTGACAACAATGTGATATTAATGGGTGATAATTTAACATACACTATTCATTTTAGTATTTTCAATTAATAGTACCAGGTATATTGTTCTACTTAATCATTCCCCTTCTTCAGTATTAAAAGCAGACAGTGAATTAGGTTGACTTTTATTATTCTAAGAGTTGATGATACAGAGCGGTGTTATTTTGAGGTAGGAAATTTAGTTTGCTTCACAAAATTATTTTTGTAGTTAAAGTATATTTAAAGTAGTTAAAGACTGTCAGGGTAAAGAGTTACTATGCTTATTAACCTTAAGCAAATATTTGAGTTATGTTACATGTATTCTCATTGCTTCTCAGAGCAACCACACAAATAGTATTGTCATCTTCAAGTCAATTTCTTTTTTCTTTTCTACAGTAGGTAAGCCGGTCTCAGAGAGGTTGAGAAACTATAACAATCACCAAGTTACTATCTGGCTGAACCGGAAACTAACTCCAAGTGTTTCTGAGTCTACTAAATTTTTGTCTTTCTCTGCCAAGGGACATCCAGCAAACTTTCAGCCAGTTTATTCATTAATGAGCTAAATCATGTAACATTTATCAAGGCTCCACAATGCATGTAGCAGACAGGCTCTGGAAGTATCAAGATGAATAAGATGCAGACACTATTCAGGGGGCAGGAGGTAGAAATAGTTATACTTGGAAACACATGATTATGGGATATAGTGGCCACCATTGTCACCAAGCTATGAATACAATGTCAACCGTTATAAGAAACACTTTATTTGCTAGTCATAACTTTTACTTCTTTGCCCACTGAGGTCATTTTGTTGACATTCTTTGGATTGTTTTGTGTAATTGCAAATAGTAGAACTATCTTCCACTTTACCCTGGACCTCTGCTGAATAGCCCCAAACTTTTATGTTTTAACTTATTTACTTACCTTGTTGATTTTCAGAACAGGGAATAAATAAAAATTAGCCAAACCAAGCTGATTTTTCTTCTAAAAGGTGATTCATGTCTGGAGGATGATTGAAGGAATACTTTGTCTCTTCAGGAAACCAAAGAAAGCAGCACCTTTGCTGAGATGGTACCTCACAATATGTATTATTGTTACAATAGTCTTTAAAACCTTGTAAATAAGATATTCTTGAGTAAAATATTACTTTGGAAGAAGACATTTTCTTCAGGCTTTTTTGTTTTCTATTCAATAAGGTATGCCTTGACTAGCTTTCTTATACTTCAACAAGCAGTGGTATATGAAAAGAATGGGCATTTATTCGAAGGAAGCTTGTTTTACTTCATTATAGGAATTCATTCATTTTGCCTCCTATGAATTGGAGATAATAATTGCTCTGCAATGTGTGTGTGTGTGTGTGTGTGTGTGTGTGTGTGTGTGTGTGTGTGTGTGAATTTTTGGGTTTGGACTCAGGGTTTGGACACTGTCCCTGAGCGTCTTTTACTCAAAGCTAGTGGTCTGCCATATGGAGCTACAACTTTACATATGAATTTCTTTCCTTTTTTTGTATTTTATTGGAGATAAAATTTGCATGGACCTTACTGTTTGGGTTATCTTTGAATCACAGTCCTCAGATCACAGGTTCCTCAGTAGCTAGGATTTCAGGCCACAAATAGGTTCAATGAGATAATATTCATGTGTAAAATTATTTTGTGAGCTCTATCAGCTAAGGCTATAGATCTCCTAAAAGAAAACTTCTGTGTTGCATTCCCAAACTGTGAAACATGTGATTTGATATTAGTTGGACCAAAAGTTTCAATTCTGAACTAAATTCTGACTGACTGGGCACCTTGGTGATGAGTGTGACTTCCTCTGGCATATTTGTTTCATGGGTTCAAGTGTTAAGCTTTCTCTTGGCAGGATACATTTGCCCTGCCTTTCAATAGCACATCGATTTTTAATGAAACAATGTTTTACAGAGTAATTCTGACTCAATGCAGCCAGGTTCCAATATTTGGTCTCTCTAGAATGCCAGTGTAATTCAAACAGTAACAACAAAAACAACTAAATGCTTCCAGCACAAATTAAAAGTCTAAAGCCTTTTTAAAACAAGTCTTTAACTTTCTACAAAGCTACACCCCTGACTGTGAGAATGACACTTCATCAGTGTTTCTATAGTCCCAGATCTGTCATACTGTCCTTAAACACTGTTACAACTTGGTACAAAAGTGAATTAGAATCAAAAGATTAAAGTTTGGCCTTGGATGCTGTGACAATTTCAAACAGCCACATAAAAGGAGAGGGGCGTGAATTGTCAGCACCCACAACTGTTGCACACGTTGCTTCCAGATGGGCTTAATTAATGATCTCAGGTGGACTAGACCTTGGAAAAGAGAGTGGCTTTGGTACCTGTGAATAGGGATGGTGAGAACAAAAATTACTAAGGAACTGGGTATTGCCTTGGGGAATAGTGTTTCTTCCTGACTTGTTATTATTTCCAATGATGTTACAATGAGTGACTATTTTGAAAGCACATACAGGAAAAAGAAAGGAAAACATTGGTCAATTGGCATCAAAAAATGACCACATAGACCTCATTTGAGAATAATGGAAAAAGCGGAAGATGATGGCAGAGTCTACCAGTAAAGTTTTATTGCTATGATGTCAATGTGATCTGAATAAACAGTTTGGAAAAGAGAATGATAGAATGCAATAGAAAAACTCTTCAAGCTGCAGATGAATTCTTCAAAGCATAGTAGACATCAGTGATAGAATGCAATAGAAAAACTCTTCAAGCTGCAGATGAATTCTTCAAAGCATAGTAGACATCAGTGAGAGGGGGCAGGCATTGGTGGAAGGTAACGAGGTGCATTCTCACCTTGGACTAAAAATTGTGTTCGAGAATTAACATTGCAACTGCTCAGGAAATGTTATTTTTGATTTGTCCAATTTCTTCTTTCCTTTTTCTTCCTTCCACCCTTTTCTTTCTTTCTTCTTTCTTTCTTTCTTTCTTTCTTTCTTTCTTTCTTTCTTTCTTTCTTTCTTTCCTTTTAATTTTCCTTTCTCTCCTTCCCTCCATTCATCGCTTCCTCCCTTCCCTTCATAGTATTTGGTTTGAGCTCAAGGCCTTGTTCTGTTAGGCCCACCACTCAAGTCATATCCCCAGCCATTTTTTTTCCTTCGGTTATTCTGAATAGTTCCCGCATTTTTCCCAGGTGGGCCTGAACTGCAGTCCTCCTATTTACAATTCTTGCATAATTGAAACAACAGTATTGTTTAAGATGAGATATCCCAAAACCTTTGCCCTCACTGGTCTTGAACCATGATCTTCCTGGTCTCAACCTCATATTATTTTATTTTATTTTTTATTGTTGGGACAATGTATAGAGGGGTTACAGTTACAATCGCCAGATAGGAGGTGCATTACTTCTCACACATTGATACCCCTTCTCATGTTTTTGTCCCTACCTCTTTCCAATTATCTTGTTTCCCCCTTCCCTTTTCTATTTTAAATAAACAAATAAATGAATATACAATATGCCAGGTAACAAAGTCAGATACAGTAATAATATGAGATTAACGAAAGGGCAACAAACAGAGAAATAATATAGTACATTAAGAACAGCAGTCATTCAAGATAAAGCTCTTCTTTCCATATCCTAGAGATCCTTTCATTTAGTCTCATCCTATATGACTTACATATCTAGGTTTTGTGCTTTTGTATTCCTCTGCTAGGAGAGTCCTGGATGTGTACTAATTATTACAAATGAGGTAAACCACTGAGCCTTTCTTAACCTCATATTTTGACGAGAAATGGGAATGGCAACATGAAACACTGCATCTGGCTGGAGATTCTCGTTTTACTCTCACATCACTTTTAATTTTCTAAGACATTCATTGTCCTCCCAAGGTCATATATTTATGCTTTTTTGTTCTTACTTTATGGATAAAGTCTACTAGTCTACCTCTCCATGAGTTGCAGTGACTGCTTATTTGACGATTTTATTTGCCAGCTGAAATGTTTCTGAATAATTGTTGAATGTTTAGAATTTCTCAGACTCTGTTTTATAATGGAGTTTCCTCAAATGACTTGTGATTCTTGGTTTTCCTATTTTAAAAGAAAGAGGCATATATATATATATACATATAAATATGTATAAATGTGAAAGTCTTATCAATGATTACCCTGTGGCAGAATCCACTCTTTCCAGAATGTGTCTTTTCTCTAAGTTTGCTCAAATTTCCATCTGAAAGCCTTTAGACCAGCTTTCTAAAAGGAAGCAGGAATTTCACCATTCATTTGATAATGGTATTTTCAGTATAACAAGCAATTCCTCAGCTTTGCTTACTATATTGAGTCCAAAATCTCTGTGATTTGGTCTTTTTAGGAAAGAAAAATTTTGAAGTTTTTTTTAAGTGAAAGGGGAAATTCTGAATGAATTTTTTTTACAAATGAATTGATTTTTATTTGGATGTATATTACAAACATAAGTAGATTGTTTTCTGAAACTCTTGGGTTAAAATTCTAGCAAAATTCTAAGAAGGTGTTATTTAAATTTATAAAATTCACATATATATATTTAAACAATTCAATAGAAAAATGTAATACCAACCTAATTATCTAAAGAGGAGAAGGAATATATAATAATTTCACCAGTGAAAATATACATTGGCCACAGGTGCACAAAAAATGATGTTCAACTTTGCCAATCAATAAGGAGATAAAAGTCAAAACCATAATCATCTTGTACAATTAATTTAAACATGTAAAGAAAAGTCCAGCACTCTCAATCAATTATTGTCTTAAAAAGATCTGTCATTTACTTATGGACACAGCTTACATATCTTTTTTCACAAGCTTCTCAATCTCTTCCTCTATTTAGTCCCACTTACGGTCTCTACTTCTTTTAGAATAATTCATTAAGATGGCAGAAGAGACCAGCATAAGTAACTCATTACTAAGTACTTCACGGTTTTTTGTTTTTTTGACATCCTGGAGCTTGAATTCAAGGCCTGAGCACTGTCCTTGGGCTTCTTCACACCTAGCACTTTACCATTTGAGCCATAGCACCACTCCCAGCTTTTTCTGTGTATGTAGTACTGAGGAAAAGAACTCAGGACTTCCTGCATGTTAGGTAGGAACTCTACCACTAGACCATGCTCCCAGCCCTTATACAGTTTTAGGAATAAATCAAAGCATAAAAAAGCTAGTAAACGACTCAATGGTTTCCCTCATTTGTAATAATAAGTATAAACCTTGGACTCTCCTAGCAGAAGATTGCAATAGCTCAAACCTAGATACATAAGACCATATTAGATGAGGCTAAATGAAAGGACCTCCAGGATATGGAAATAAGAGCTATATAATGTGTGATCGTTGTACTTAATGTACTATGTTCGGAATGAATTTTATACCGATTGTTGATTTCCTTATTTTAATAATCCACTTTACTCTCATATTGGAGTCTGTCCACAATTACTGAGCTTTTCTCTAGATCAGCCTGACTTCCGTCACTATAAGTATAAAAATTGCCTTTCTCATTGCCACTTTGTCATAATTTATCTAACAGTTTCCTAGTTTTCAAAATTATTTGTATGTTGTCACATTTCATGTGCTCTTTCTTTTCAGGTTTACGCTAAAAAAATCCTTTTGATATTATCCAGTAGGATTTGGGGAAGGAGCTAGTAAGCATATGTGTTTACTCTGCCGTCTGTAATTGGTCCAAGTGTTTTATTTTTTAATATGGCTATAAAAATTTGGCTTTAAAATATAAAGTTAATACATGTTGTCAAAGATAATTTTAATTAGATTATGAATTATAATAAAATAATCCAGATGCTCACTTTCTGTGAGCAATTAAGATTTTGTTACTTTCCTAAAGTTTTTTCTAGAGTTAATTAATTTGTATGTGGTAGAGGCCATATTGTTTTTATTTTCATTAAATTTTATGAAAGTTTTCCTTTTTATTAAAACAATCCATAAGCATATTTATATGCTTCATTATATCGATTTCAATATATTGCTATTTATTTAGCTATTTCTCTACTATTGGGCAATCAGCATGTTTCATTTCTTTATCATCTTAAAAGAAAAACAATTATTTGGGAATGAAAATTAGCATATAAAGATATTTCTGTATTTTGAAATATTTTCAAAGACAAAATTTCAGGAAGTAAAATGATTAAGTCTATATTAAGGACATTAAAACCATTTATATAGACACATATGAAAAATATTTGTATATATTATATTTGAAATATGTAATTTTCCATTTAAATGTAATATAATTATATATATAGTGATAGATAATTATATATACATAGTGATAGATACATATTATGATGTATATAATTATAAATAATTTTCTATATACAAATTCTCATATATGGAAAATTATGTATGTTTTAGCATAGCTTTAGAAAATAACTCAGAAGACTGTTACTTCACTGTTCCCAGTCGATTGGTGTTTTCTTTTTTAACTGTAATTAATAGAAGGGTTATATTATATTCACAGGATAGAAGGTACATTACTTCACAAACATTAATACCCTTTCTCATGTTTTTGTCCCCATTTCCCTTCCCCCACCCCTCCCCTCATCTTGTTTTCCCCCCTTCCCTATACTATTTCAAATAAACATATATACAATATACCAGATAACAAGGTAAAATAACTGTAACAATATGAGATAACCAAGGGACAACAAAAGAGATGAGAAATAACATAGTACATTAAGAACAACAATCACACATTATATGGCTCTTGTTTTCATATCCTGGAGGTCCTTTCATTATGCCTCATCCTATATGGCCTTATGTATCTAGGTTTTGCCCTATTGTAAACCTCTGCTAGGGAGTCCAAAGTTTATCCTAATTATGACAAATGAGGGAAACCACTGAGCCTATGTTCCTTTGAGTCTGGCTTACTTCACTTAATATGATTTTTTCCAAGTCTTTCCATTTCCTCAGAAATTGGGTGCTGTCATTTTTTTTTGATGGCAGCATAGAATTCCATTGTGTTGTCTGGTATCTTCTTATCTCTTACCATGTCACGGAGAAGTCAAGAGTGGTTTATGCCATGTCTAGCTTTTCTTCCATCCTTGTCCTCAAGATCAAGCTTACTTTTCACATTCTCAGGTCTGTAAGTCAAAGAATGAATGAATGGAGACTCCCAGGCAATACCTCTTCCTTCACTCCCACACC
The DNA here is from genome assembly GCF_031878675.1 of Megascapheus bottae. NCBI lineage: Eukaryota > Metazoa > Chordata > Mammalia > Rodentia > Geomyidae > Megascapheus > Megascapheus bottae. The sequence continues at coordinate 23,025,585 of NC_143519.1, forward strand.
TAACTTTGGCTTAGAGCAAAAACATTTGTAGATATTCAGTCTAACCACAATTTGAATTATATAACCTCAGGCATCTCAAGGATGACTTTTCTCAGCAGCATGTCCAGGATCAAGAAAACTAGTAACAACAGATGTTGGAAGGGATGTGGCCAGGAGGAATCACTACAACACTGCTGATGGGAGTGCAAACTTGTTCAACCACTATGGAAAGCAGTATGGCAGTTCCTCAAAAGACTTAACACAGAGCTCCCCTATGACCCAGCATTTCCACTATTTGGCATTTACCCAATTGTCCAGAAACAAGGTCAGACTAAATCCACTAGCACAACGATGTTCATTGCAGCACTATTTACCATATGTAAGATATGGAACCAACCTAGATGTCCCTCAGTTGATGAGTGGATCAACAAGTTGTGGTATTTGTACACAATGGAATTCTATGCTGCTGTCAGAAAGAAGGACATTGCCCCATTTGTTAGGAAATGGAAAGACTTAGAAAAAATCATATTAAATGAAGTAAGCCAGACTCAAAGGAACTTAGGCTCAATGGTTTCCCTCATTTGTCATAATCAGTAGAAACCTTGGGCTCTCCTAGCAGAGATTTGCAATAGAGCAAAACGTAGATACATAAGGTCATATAGTATGACGCTAAATGAAAGGACCTCTAGTATATAGAAACATAAGCCATATAATGAGTGATTGTTGTCCTTATGGTACTATGTCATCTCTCATCTCTTTTGCTATCCCTTGATTATCTCATATTGTTACAATATCTTACTTTGTTATCTGATATATTGGATATATTTGTATTTGGTTATTTGAAATTGGATAGGGAACGGGGGAAAACAAGATGAGGGGTGTGGGTTGGGGGGAGAGAAATTGGGACCAAGACATGAGAAAGGGTATCAATGTATGTGAATTAATGTACCTTCTCTCTGGCAAATATAATGTAACCCTTCTATTAATTACAATAAAAATATATGAAAAAAAATTTAGAGGTGCTGTATCATGGAATGAGACCATATATCAAAATCATGGGAAGGAAATGGTATGAACAATAGCAAGATAGTATGAAAAGGTAAAGAGTAGTAGATTGTCCTTGTTTTAAAGGGGCAAAGGCATGGACAATCTAATGAACACTACCTGTTTTCCTATCAGTAAGTGAAAAAAACCATGGAACCCACAATATCCAATAGACAAAGATATTCAATCCCACTCCTTGGAATTTATAAATGATACTTTAGGAAAACAATGTTTAAAAATGCCATTAAGTCAAATAAGAGTTCTGAGACAAGGGAACTATTAGCTAGATGGACCCTCAATGATTTCATAAATATTCTTGAGGGAGGAAGGTAGAAGAAGGTAATATAGACCTAAGGTGAGGAAAAACAATGTGAGCACAGAGCAGGAAAAGATGCTGTCATGAGCTAAGGTATGCTGTCATCTGCCAGGAGCTATAACAAAGAACAGGTTTTTACCTTGGCTCTCCATAAGAAGCCAGTACTATTAACACCTTGATTTTAGATTTCTGTTTCCACTAATTGCAAAGGGATGAGTTCTTTTAAGTTATTCAGTTTATGTTGCTCTGTTGTAGCAGCCATAAGAAATGAATTTAAATGCAAACCATTATTGTCACCTTTCATTAAATCCCCCACACATGGATTTCAAAATCCATAAAGTAAAATTTGTCAGTGCTATTTTTTCTGAGGATTTTGACAGAATAATAGGTCATGTTTTTTCACTTTGTGGAACATGGATCGTTCAGGACAAGGATATGCTCCAACTCAAAGATAGATGCCTTGCAACATAGATTATTCCCTCAGTTCTCTTTAATGAAAACAAAACAGGGAAAAGACTCTGGAGCCTTGACTTTATATTATTTCTTAATTCTTAATTCTACTGCTTTGTGACAATGTATCTTGGGTGTATTCCCAAACATTCCCCCCTGCAACAAGGAAATAAGTCTGCCATGTATTCTTTGGGAATATTTCTCTTGGTCTAGCCCATTCTTCATTTATAGATTCCTTAATGTGGTCTGGGATTTCTGGATCTCTGAGGACACCATAAAGCTTAAAGAATGAGTTGTCCAAATTTTGGATGATTTGATGCATTGGAAAGTGTTCATTGATTTTACATATCTTTTCTAAAGCAAAGAAGTAAATTGTAAAGTGGACATGTATATATTATGGCTGATCCAGGAGGGGGAATTTTTTAATCAGGATAACATTTTTGTGTAGCTCTCAGAAATCAAACGGATAAATTGGTTTTAATGAGTATAGTAATACTTCTTATCTATAAGAATATTCAAAGTGTACAGTGAAGACCTAAAATGGAGGATAGTATGATAGTCTATAAATTCCATGTTTTTTTCTATTTCTATATGCCTATTTTAAGGTTTAATTTAAAATTTTGGCACATTAGTACCATATGTGAATTCTAAAACAGAACAATTATAATCATATATTGTAATAAAATAAGAACCATTTATATCAGGAATTTATATATATATATACATATATATATAATGATTGACCATGAGCAACTAGGAGTGCAGAAATTGAAAATGTGGTTAAGATGGGATATTACCGGCTTTCTTCCTATTTAATTAGACACAAAAATTATAGGAAAGGAAGGTTATGAACATTGTAAAAAAATAAGATTTATAGTCTTATATTACTATTTCAGTATGGAAAAGTTTACTTCTAGTATAAATTTTATTTCCCTTTCCGTATGCAAGAAATTGATTGAAAACCTGAAGGATAAACTACCTTTGTTATTGTTCTTAAAGAGAAAAGTTGTGAACACTAATATTTCCATGAACAGAAGCCGAGCATTCTTAATTTGTCAAACTGGATAGAAGCCAACATTTGCAGCTGTTCTTTCTTCTGGACTTTGCAAAAACAATGTGGCAGGGCAATCAGTATTATTCTGCCTGTCTTAGGGAGAGGGGGAGGAGGTCCTTTTTAATTGTTTGAGATTAGAATATCAACCAGTAAATATTTTCAAATGCCACTTTTAAACCTCCACTGCCTTTTAGAAATATTTTATCACCCCTGAAACATCTGTAGAAGGTGGAGTCGGTTGCCACAAAATCATAATAATAACCATGAAAAATAAGAAATGGATTCTCTGACGTGTAGAGCAGATGTGTTGTTGCTGGGAGGTATATCAGCTGATTTTGTTTCTTTGTCGCTTTGTAGCCCTGGGGGGAAGGTGATAAAAAGAGTCAGAAATGGAAGACACTGAGAATATGAAAGTCAGCTGGATAGTTTGAAGAGGTAGACCGTATCGTCAAATGAGGCCATTTTGCCTTGTGAATTAGGGGTTGAATAGGATCAGAGGTATTTTGATAAAACTAGCCATCATCTCTCTTGACAAAAGATCTTGCTTCGTAGACTCACTGATGTTCTGTAGAAAGGATTTCCAAGCTGGCAGATTTTGAATTAATAATGTGATGTTAAGTGACTCACAAAATTTCTGATGATTTACCATTTGATATGGCCCCTTGTCCTAATAGAATAGGGAATTACCAGCTTTTCTGTTTTACCTTTACAAAATCCCGTATGTAAGGTCAGGAGTGCGGTCTAATGGTACAGTGCTTGCCTAGAATGCATGAAGCCTTGGGTATGATTCCTTGTTACCACATACATAGAAAATGTGGCTTAAGTGGTAGAAAGCTCAATGACAGTGCCCAAACCCTAAGTTCAAGCCTCAGGACTGGAAAAAAATCCATTATGTATATCTGGCACATAACATATTGTTATTGTTATTATTATTATTGTTTATTTTTCAGTCATAGTATATGATGTTTTTGCTAGGGATGGGGGTCTGTAGACCCATACAATTTCTTCAGTCAGAAAGAATATCTCTGTCTTCAGAAACAGTCCTCAGAAGCAGCAGATGTGCTTTCCTGATAGGTCCAACTTAAGTGGCACAGCCATGCAATGCAATGAAGAACCTGCAAGGATCTGTGCTTATCTTCTGTAATATGTGTCCACAGATTACAAAGCCAATCCATCTCCTGTTGATGTGAAGATTCATCATAACCCAGTCCACTCATTCACGTTCATGTTTACATAATGGATTAGGAGTCTCCCCTCAATGAACTTACCTTGATTACTTCTGGAAAGATCTCATATCCAAAAATGGTTCCTTTCAGATATGAAGAATTAGGATTTTAGTATAGCTTTTTGGAGGACACATTTCACCCAATAATACTGACCAAGTATTTAAGAATCAAAGCTGAATGCAGAAGAATTAATCGAGCCAACCATATTTCCTATATGGGGACCCAGATGTAAAGGCAAAAAGGGAATTCATTTTGTGGAGGGATGTCATAGATCAGGCCAGTGTCAGCCAAAGTCATCTACAAAATAGGACTATAAAGGAGTGCACTGATATAATGTGATGGGGAGAGAGAGAGAGAGAGAATGAGTGACAATATAGAGAGAAACAGGGATAAAGGGAGATTGGGGCAAAGAGAAAGAATATTTCACTGAGTATTCTTATTTTCAACTCCTCTTTCTTCAGATGATAACTGAAGGGGTTTCTTATCACTGAAAAACAAAAGAATAAACCCCTAACATCTGTTCTTAGTGCACAAGACTTAGAAAATTAGATTTAGAAAGGAAAGCAGCAATAGGGAAAAGGAGCAGAGAATAGAAGCTGCTGATTCCTTCATTTCTTATTTTGTTCGTGCCATTCTGCTAATCATTGTTCTCTACTATGGATTACTCTAGATAGCCTTTCTTGGTATAAATCACCTGACCTTCAGATCCAGTTAGAACAAAGGATGAGAAAAGCTCTTATTGATAATACATTGCTTTATTAAGCCACGCATCTCTCATTTCCTTGGGCTTAGCTGGACCAATAGAAAGCATCTCTCTCTCTCTCTCTCTCTCTCTCTCTCTCTCTCTCTCTCTCTCTCTCTCTCTCTCTCCCTCCCTCCCTCCCTCCCTCCCTCCCTCCCTCCCTCCCTCCCTCTCTCTCTCATCTCTCTCTCTCTCTCTCTCTCTCTCTCTCTCTCTCTCTCTCTCTCTCTCTCTCTCTCTCTCTCTCTCCCTCTCTCTCTCTCTCTCTCTCTCTCTCTCTCTCTCTCTCTCTCTCTCTCCCTCTCTCTCTCTCTCTCTCCCTCTCTCTCTCTCTCTCTCTCTCTCTCTCTCACACACACACACACACACACACACACACACACACACACACACACACCCCAATACTTCTTAGAAAGAAGGTGCTTACCCTGGATGTACCTGGAACTTACTATTCAGGATAAGGTGCCCATTTTCTGACACATTCCCAGCCTCTTCCTCATCAGTAGAGGCTGTGTCTACATCTGCTAGTTACTAAGTTAAATAGTAATGCTCATATGAACACTTTCAAAAGTTATGAAAAATTCTTCAGAGACAGCAAAGTAGATGGCATGTAGCCTCAGCTTTTCTTCCCAATCAGCAAAACCAATTATGTGGATGTTTCAGCTTTCCAAGGTGGCTCAAACAGTTTCTCAGATTAAGTTTCCAATGTCAACCTCCAGAGGAAACTAAAAACAATCTAGAATAATATCCACTCTCTTTAATGTATTTGTTTTCTTGATACATTTAAACCTAGTTTGCAAGAAAATCATTTTAACTGAAGAGATTTTAGGATGGGAATTTTTTGCTTGTGTTTTCAGATCACAATGTCTTTATTATTGATTGTGAGTTTTTCATTTTGAGTTATTATGGCTAAGGCGAATTTTAAATGGGTGTTTTCCACTTTTAACTTTGGCAAGCAACTTCTACCCAAATAACTTTGTCTTCCAATACTAATTATTATATCAGATATATGATATCCATTTTCTTGAGAAGCCTTTTACAAATTCCCCGAGTTTCTTTTATGTGCACCTTGACATTCCTTACTAGCTCAGTTGTAAAATCTTTATGATCATGTTACCTGTCAGGACCTGAGTATGATATATGAATATTTTTAAGTAGGAAGATACATCTTAGAGAAAAAACTGTACCATGAAGTTGCCTTCTACATTTTAATCAGTAAGGATCTGCTTGAACTTTGCAATAAAATCAGACATCATGTAGTGAATAGCTTAGTGGTTCATGACCCTAACATCAGCCATCTGAAGGCTGGGGCAACAGGATTACAAGTTGGAGGCTAACTTGAGCTCAGTGACTTCCTGAGCAACATAGCTTGAGCCTGTCTCAAAGTAAAGAAATAAGTGACTAGATAAATAACAGCCAATTTTATGTTATGAAAAGTCCACATGGTAATCAGAATTTGAACGGTTTCTGAAGGCTCATATATAAAAGCTCGGCTGCCAGTTTTTAAGAAGAAATGGAATTGTGAGAGCTTTTGCTTTGTGAAGGGGTTAGTCCGTTGATGATTTCACAATAGATATCATGAATGAGAACAATAGGAAATAAATGAGCAAGTGGGGAACTGGTGGCTCACGCCTATAATCCTAGGTGCTCAGGATCCTGAGATTTGAGGATCCTGATTCAAAGTCAGCCCAGGCAGGGAAGTCCATGAGACTCTTATCTTCAAATAACCACCAGAAAACTGGAAGTGGCACTGTGGCTTACGGGGTAGAGCGCTAGCCCTGAGGTCAGAGACAGTGCCCAGGCCCCAGAGTTCAAAACCCATGACTGACAAAAAATAAAAAAGAAAAGGCAAAAAGAAAAAAGAAATTAAGTGATTGACATCAATTGGAGAAGGTAAACCACTGAGAACATGCTTGTAAAGCATATATCTTGTCCCCAGACCTTTCCTGCTCTCTGTTTCCTGGCTGCCATGAGGTGAGCAGTTCTTCTCCCATGTCCTACCACAGTGTTTCTGCCTTGCCGTAGGTCTGAAAGCAATGGGAGAAGCTGGTCATAGACTGAGAATTATGAAACCATGGGCCAAAATAAATCTATCCTTTTTTCCTTGCTAACCTCAGGTATGTTGTTACAGCGAAGAAAAGCTATCTTATGCATCATATAACCAAATATGACAAGATATGCTTTTGAAAATTTAGGTTTATAATACCTTTTAAGAGAAAAATCAGATACAGAAACACCAGAAATTGCTTTCATAAGACCAATAGAAAAAATAATGTTTAAGTATGCTAATGGTTTATGTTTTATAAATATAGATTAACATTTTTTATTGCAACTTTAACATTAAATGCAAAGAAACTTAACAAGTCTAAAGAAAACCTCTGATACAATGAAACCCATGCTTTTCTTTTCACCATGTGGTATTCAGGGTAGAGATTGGAACTGAAAAAAAAGGAGGTTATAGTAATTACTTCTTAAGAAACTCTCCCTGTTGTTTCTTTACTCTTTGTACATGTTTGATGCTATCCTGTTAAGAAGTAAGAAGTAATTGCTGCATAATTAAATTTTCTCTCTCAGCTGCCATGGTCAATTTATTTGGTCTTATGTTTTTAAAAATTACTAGGAAATAGATCCGGTCTTTCCTTTTGAGAAACAAAGCTTAAAGAGTAAATCAAGCACTATAACAAAACTTCCTTTCATTATGTGACTCATGAGTTCTATCATTTGTTGTTGTTGTTTTTATCTTATTTGGGGAGGTAAGAAACACTGTCTTAACTTAGTAAGATTATCCCTGATTCTGAGACTATAGTATATGGTTTCACATCTTGGTTCTGCCATGACTAGCACATAGATGAGGTACATAATCACTTCACTTCAGTGTCCTACTGTACAAAATGGAAAAATTTATACTCTCATACAGTTAAAAGCATGACATAAAAATTTGTATTCTATGATTGTTGGCTTTTGTTAACCTATTCCCCGTGGCATGTATTTGAACATGCAATATGTCCTCTGTAGAGCATGTATATTGTAAAAGATAGAATGTAAAGTAAATAATCCCTTAGCGTATGGCATTAGATTCTATCGAATAATATCCATGGTTGTATAATTTTCAGGCCTTGATCCATTCACTCTCATGTTCTATTAAAACAGTCCACCAAGGATTGTGCAGAACTTACAAGTCGTGTTAAGACAGATTGTCTCTTTGTCTTCTGGGAAAAGCCTATCTTTCATCATAGAAATCAGTAAATGAAATAAATGCTATAACTACAGAAATGTGATAAAAAAATCAGACTGAACGTGTAATCAGTTTGATATTCTGTGTATCACATAAAGCATAGAAATTATTTTGGGAAACAAAGCATGTTGTGCTATTCAAATGACATAACTACTCAGAGAGAGTGGACATTACTAAATGTTTCCACTCTATTATCATTGACAGATTTCCAATGAATGTTCCCATAGTGGATATTACTTTCAGAAGTGTGTATAATAGAAGAGGGTAAGATGCTTTGTTTTGGAATTACTCTGAGATACACTGCAGTAAACTCAGTCCAATCATTGTGTTAGCATTTTGGAGCTCAGACTTAGACATTAATATGCAAGAGACATTGAAACACAAGTGGACTGTATTCAAAGAAACACTTCGTATGTAAAGATATAGGATGTTTTTTTTTTCTGTTTCAAAATGATAACCACCTGCTGTCTTGCCAGAGATTTGTTTTTTCCAGTCAAAATAGCATAGCTCTTAAAATTTCATTTTCCATACTAAGAAACAGAACATTAAGAGAAAACATTCTTTTCTTTTCTTTTTTTTTCAGTTTTTGTTTGTTTCCTAAGTTAGTCACCAAACCCTAGGGGAAGAGAAATTTATTTCAATCATCATAACACTTTTGGGAATTTTCTAGTTTATAATCCAATCTTATCTATTCCCTGTCAAAATGAGATTTTTGCCAGCAGCCAAGATATCTAAAGTTGCCTTTTTATAATTTTACATTTATAAGTCATTTCCAAAGATAGCATTTAAAGAAGAAATGTTTTTTCATAGTTCCCCAGAGAATGGTGAAATTACTGTGTGCAAATGTTGAGAAAAGCTTTAATTAACACCTTATAATCTCATGGAGAAATCTGTAAATAAATGTTAGACTGAAACTTGAAAAGTATTTTTGAAATCATTACTGTGTACGATACTTTTAATTAAAGCCTAGCACTTCACTCTATGTTGTTTGTAACAACTTCTATAACTCTGTATTCAAATTTCTGCTCTGTTTTGTCTGCCCACAATTTTCTTACTGCCATCTCCCCATTGCCTTCAATATTATTTCAACATATTGTAGGCTACTAATGACTTTTTCTTCCAGATTTTTATTATTCTTTTATCCCACTGTCTATTTTTTTTTGTATATGTTTGCCCAGACTGAAGTCTGCACTTGGGGCCTTGTGCTCTTGTTTGGCCTTTTCAGCTTAAGGCAGGTGCTTTACAACTTGAGCCACACTTCTGCTTCTGGTATTTTGGTGGTTTAATGAAATAAAGAGCATCTTAGTTTTGTTTGCCCAGAATGACTTTGAACTGTGATCCTCAGTTGTTAGCCTCCTGAGTAGCTTGGAATACAGCTATGAGTCATTCACAGTTGTTTGTCACCACTAGTGGATGGACATTTAGTTGATAGGGCTATTTCAAATAGAGTAGTTATGAATACTATGAAGAAGTTTTGGTATGAAGATGTCCTTGCCTTTCTCATCACTAAATATTTTGGATTGGAACAGCTAGGTTATCTAGATTTAGCATATTTAATATGCTTCATGTTCTTAAGAGAACATTTTAAAGAAAGCTCCCAGCTTCCCTCTGCCTTTCTTTGGCAGTTTATGAATGCAATGTAGTGAATTTGGGCAATGTTTATGATATGATAATCAAGATGAAGAATGTGTTTCTTACTTTGAAAAGTTTTCATGTGCAGCTTTGAAATCTGCTCTCTTCCTCTAATTCCAGCCTTGCACAACTACAAAGCTTTCTGGAACTACACTTTTGTCTTTTTCAGAATTTTAATAAGTAAATACATAGCATCTATAGTATTTTTTGGTTGAATGCTTTCACTTTGCATAATGTTGTTGAAATTTATTCATGGTGTTTCTTGTTTCAATTAATTTCATGTATTCGTATTCCCTTTTATTGCTGAATGTGAGCATAGTACAGTTTATCATTCACTAGTTGATGGATATTTCTAGTTTAGGGCTATTTCTAATAGAGTTGCTATGAATATTATGTACAAGTTTTGGTATCAACGTGTCCTTGCCTTTCTCATAATTAAATATTTTGGATTGGAATAGCTAGGTCATCTGGGTTTAGCATTTTTAATATCCCTTAAGTAACTTTTAAAGAAACTCTGGAGAGGTTTAGGAGAGTATAGTGTTATCCTACAGGGACAAAAAAGGTAGGCTATTTAACATCCACAATCAATCAGAGGCAGCTACTCTACTGAGAGAGAGAGAGAGAGAGAGAGAGAGAGAGAGAGAGAGAGAGAGAGAGAGAGAGAGAGAGAGAGAGAGAAAGAGAGAGGGAAAGAGAGAGAGAGAGAAAGAAAGAAAGAGAGAGAGAGAGAAAGAAACAATTCCTTGTTCTATTCTTGGCCTAGAGCCAATGTTCAGATCTAGAATGTACTGCTGTAAACAGTCTCACGCTTAGGAAGAAAATTGAGGCAACTCACAGGCAAAACAGCATATTGCAGTGATTTCTTTAAATGGGCCTGTGAGTACATAGTGACGTAAGGGAAATAACTAGCCATTTTAAGGACTATTGAACAGGGGTTGGAGGTGAATTTCACAATGGGAAACCAAAGTGCCATCTTGGCTACTGCACTGAAGTAATGGTATAGGAGACTTAGGAAGTTCTACCAAAAAAAATCAAGTTTCTAAGGTAATTATTATGTCTATGATCTATTCCATGATAACTTCTTGAAAATAAAATTGAGATGGGCATAGTTAATGTGGACTCTGGCCTTTGGGGGCAAGAAATAATATAATGATAAAGATCAAACAAAAACCCTCCCAAGTGGCCATGAGTGCATTGTCAGAAAAGAATGCAAAAGATAATAGCAGAAAATGGGCCACCACCCCTATCATTTTCTTATCTCCTTTTAAGTTACCAGAGAATGGTGTGTCCTGAAAAATCACTGTGGACTACAGCACTTCTACACAGTAACCTCAATTACAGATGGGATGTCAAATTATTCATTGTTGCTAGAGAAGTCATAAACAGCTACACGATAGTGTGGCATGATACAGTTGATATCTATGTGGAATTGAAGAACTATTAATAGGTTCCCTGTACTTAAGGTTAAGTTAATTTGTCCTCTTTCTCTCAAAACATTGTATGAAGAGAAGTGGGAGGTTGAAGGTAGTCCAGACAGCTTCACAACCCTTGGTTATGACAATCCAGAATTGCAAAAAGCGATTCACACGATAGAGACATATTCTAATCCACCTTATCCCCATTTCAAAACAGGCTTTCTACTCTTCTCTTTGTGGTTGATTTATTTACTTGACACTTAGAAATCTTGAGCTATTGGTTACATGTGCATAGACTCAATATCATCATCTCAACTAGGTTTTTCTCATCAGTTTTTGAAGTTATACATGAAAATAAAAGCCAGCAATCCTCCATCTATTCTCAATTTCCCTCCAGCTGTCACATTTTTTTTCTTTCCAGTTATTTGAGAAAAATAATATCTACACTTGGTATAATGTGTGAGGAGACTCTTCACCCTGCCTCATTCCTTAATCAAGATTTCCTCATTTAGTTTTAGTCTCCACTGTACTTTTCATTTTTTTATTTCTACTTTTAAAGATATTTAAAGTTAAATTTATTCAAAGCTAGTTAATACATTATAATTGAGTTTATCTTAATTTTGTAAGTATAAAGGAAGAATGATACTTAATACGTATTGTACAATTACATCTATATTATAAATGCTGTTTCCCTTGTTTTCATTTTGGGGCTTGAACTTAGGCTGTGAGCTACTTGTTCGCTCATGACTGGCGCTGTACCACTTGAGCCATTTTTGATGATTTTAAAATTGCCTTACAAGTGAATTTGTGCTAGGTTTAAATTTTATTTGCTTTTTATTTTCCAAAATTATTTAAGATAGTGGTCATAAGCTGGCCTCCAGTGGCTTGCGCCTGTAATCCTAGGTACTCAGGAGGCTGAGATCTGAAGATCATGGCTTAAAGTTAGCCTGGGCAAGAAAATCTGTGAGATTCTTATCTCCAATAAAGTACTCAAAAAAGCCTGAAGTGGTCTTTGTGGTAGATTGCTTGCCTTCAGCGAAAGAAGCTCAGGGGCAGTTTCCAAGCCCAGAGTTAAAGCCCTAGGACTGGCCAAAAAAAAAAATTTTTTTTACTTTGTTAAAAGCAATCCTTTTTTTTGGTATGTTTTATTTTTTTAATTTTTTATTGTAATTAATAAAAGGGTTACATGATATTTGCCAGATAGAAGGTGCATTAATTCACATACATTGATACCCTTTCACATGTCTTGGTACCCATTACCCTCCCCCCAAATCCCCCCACCCTTCTTGGTTTTCCCCCCTTCCCTATCAAATTTCAAATAACCAAATACAAATAAATTCAATATATCAGATAACAAAGTGAGATACTGTAACAATATGAGATACCCAAGGGACAGCAAAGGAGATGAGAGAGAACATAGTACATTAAGGACAACAATCATTCGTTATATGGCTTTTGTTTCAATATCCTGGAGGTCCTTTCAATTAGCTTCATACTATATGGCCTTATGTATCAATAGAAAAAAATCATATTAAGTGAAGTAAGCCAGACTCAAAGGAACTTAGGCTCAATGGTTTCCCTCATTCGTCATAATCAGTAGAAACCTTGGGCTCTACTAGCAGAGATCTGCAATAGTCCACTGTATTTTTTAAACGCCTATTTATGTTATCTCTCATCTCCTTTGCTGTCCCTTGGGTATCTCATATTGTTACAGTATCTCACTTCGTTATCTGATATATTGAATTTATTTGTATTTGGTTATTTGAAATTTGATAGGGAAGGGGGGAAAACCAAGACGGGGGTGGGTGGGGGGAGGGTAATGGGTACCAAGACATGTGAAAGGGTATCAATGTATGTGAATTAATGCACCTTCTATCTGGCAAATATCATGTAACCCTTTTATTAATTACAATAAAAAATATAAAAAAGCCTATTTATAAGCCTCAAATGATTTCTGTATTATGAAATAAGGAACGTTTGTAGTCAACTTCAGCGACATTTGATTATATCTTCTATCTGTTTTGGTTTGGATTATAAATGATCACTAAAATCCGTATATTGGAGGTTTGGCCACCAGCTGAAGGTACTGATGGGAGGTGGTGGAACCTTCAAGTTGAGACTAGTTGGATGAAGTTATATTATTGGGCAATGTCCATTGTAGAGGATTCTGCCTGCCTGCCTTCCTTCCTTCCTTCCTTCCTTCCTTCCTTCCTTCCTTCCTTCCTTCCTTCCTTCTTTCCTTCCTCTCTCTCTTTCTCTTATGGATGCTGTGAGGTGAGCAGCAGTTGCATGATAAACTCCTTGCCATCTTGTTCTGCGTCACATTAGGCTCCCAAAGAATCAACTGACCCAAGGACTACAATTTCTGAAGCTCTGAGTTAAACATACATCTTCCCTGGCTTCAAATTATTTCATGCACTTTCTCACAGGGACAGAGAATTCACAAAATTACACATTTAATTCCGATTTCCTGCATACTTTCTTGAGGTTCAGATTCAGAGACTCAACTGCTGATTTGATAATTTTACTTTGATGACTCAAAGTGGCCTCAGATGCAGCTTTCAAAGTCAGAAATCATACTCTGTTGGTCAAATATAATTTTCCATTCTCCCACTGGCCCCTGTTTATTAGGTCCAGAAGCCCAGATCTTAAACCTTAATGTTGCCAATTTCTGGTCTATCATCAGTATTTCTCAAATGGAACCTTTTCCTTATACTCTATTCTTTTTTCCATTGCTCAAGCTAACTTTTTACTTGCTTAGATTACTATTATAGCTTCCTAACGGAACTCCTTTTGCTCTAGATGATCTCTTACAGTCTATTTCATGGTCTGCAAACTGTTTTAAACTCACTTCTTCCACACAGTACTCAAATAACACCCAAAACGTTTAATGTAGGTCAACATATTGTACATAATTAAATTAAGTTTTCTCCATATTCTACTTTAGGCTTGTACTAATAGCTTACCTCATGCCTCTAATATAGTAAATTCTTGCTATTCATGAGGGAAAACCCTTTATGGCTACCCATTCACATTTCCATTAAATGCTCTCCAAGCGCGCACGTACACACACACACACACACCCCACACACCATTCTATTTATTTTAGATAAAGCTGATTATAAGTTACTATGTGTGAAATATCATTGTCCTCATATTAAATAACAATATTCATAATAATCCAGTGAAATATTGACTTTCAGCCTTTCCATATCAGCAAACTGGGCAGAAGGAGGATTTATTTGTTCACACCTACTTGGGATTAATCCCAGGCATCCAATTCCAGGGTTCATTCTTCAAATATGTCATTTTATGTTGCCCCCTTCCCTAGTGACATTTATCATAATAATCATTTTTTTCTTTTGGTTCCTTCCCTCCCTCCCTTCCTCCATTTTTTCCTTCCTTCCTCTTTTCTTTTTGTGCCATTACTGTGGCTTGAACTCAGAGCCTACTTAAAAATCTTAAGCTACTAGTCATAGGTCTTGTCTTGTATATAAGTTTTTCAGTTTGGGGAAGGGGAGAAATTGTGAGATAAAGGGTGAATTAATTCAGCAGCAATATTCACAAGACACTACGTTGTAAATGAACTGTACAACTTGTAGGAATGGGAGTTTGGAGAGAAAAACTGGGAGAAAATGAGGAAGAGCTGACCTTCAAAAACTTCACAGCTGTTGGCGCTGTCTTTGAGCTCTTTTGCTCTCTATCACTCTGTTGCACTCTAATACCTTGAGCCACCACTTCCATCCCTTAACATTTCTGCTTAAGGTTGCCACTGTACCACTGGAGTCACAGCTGTCTGCTTCTGTGTTTTTGATGGAGTAGGAATCACATAGACTTTCCTTCCCAGATAGCTTCAAGCAGACCCTCAGCTTTACCTCCTTTCTGTATTGCTAGGGTTACAGGCATGAGCCACCAGTACCTGGCCTAATTTATATTTCTTTATGTGATTATTTGTAAACGCTTATTTCTCGGCTGTAAAATTTATTTATCAGTATGGTACATAATATGGTTAGTAGTGAAAACAAATGATAGCAACTAAATATCAGAATATATATTTTCACAACCCTGCAGCATATTGAATGTTAACTTTACTTCATGTATATGCTCTATCTTGGAATTTTGTATAGCTAGGTTAAAATATTTCAGAAAAGTTGTTTTTTCTTTTGGCCAGTCCTGCTGCTTCAACTCAGGGCCTGGACACTGTCCTTATGCTTTGTCAAGGCTAGAGGTCTACGCTTTGAGCCACAGCACCACTTCCAAATTTTTCTGTGTATGTGGAACAGAGGAATTGAATCCAGGGCTTCAGGCATGCTAAGCAGGCACTGTCCCACTAGGCCATACTCCTAGTCCCCTCAGAAAACTTTTTAAATGAACACAAAGCAGAGGAATTTGAAATAAGCAATGCATTATTTGTGGCCTTACTATTTAATAAATTGTGGTTCTAGAAGAATCAGCATTTCAGAAATGTTATGGAAAGTATTCATTTTTCATCATGCTGAAAGTTTCATGAACCACAGGTCATTTTCTATTCTTTTGATTAATTATGAATTCAAATGCCTTGTCAAACTAAAGACAAGGGAGAGTAAAGGAAAGTAACATTTTTGATTATGAAGTAATTCATGTTCATTACCTGGCATTTTATAAATATCAGGCTGTTCAGAATAAATTAACTATCATTTACCTTTAAACCTATCAAGAGAGGAAAACTAGAAATAATGTTTTGTAGAAAATATTTTTACAAAGCCATATAATGAGTGATTGTTGTCCTTAATGTACTGTTATCTCTCATCTCTTTTGCTGTCCCTTAGTTATCTCATATTGTTACAGTATTTCACCTTGTTATCTGATATATTGTATATCTGCTTGATTGGTTATTTGAAATTGGATAGGGAAGGGAGGAAAACAGCATGAGCAGCAGGGGGTGGGCGCGGGAAATGGGGACCATGACATGAGAAAGGGTATCAATGTATGTGAAATAATGCACCTTCTATCTGGCAAATATAATGTAACTCTTCTATTAATTACAATAAAAATATATGAAAAAAGAATATTTTACAAACATAAACAGAGAAATACCTATATGCATATTTTTGTCAAATGTAGACACATACACATATATGCTCATGCTAAGCATGTGATGTATACATTTATATGAATATAGATACATTAAAATTAACATTTTACCCCACACAAATGCTGTTTCTGATATAATATTATATTAGAAGTATGTTTTATTGTTATTAAATGTTCTTGCAAAAACATGGTATTTTACTGGCTGAATAATATCCTATGGCTTCTCCATAGTGTTTGTTTGGTCATTTTTCTCATCTTAGGTATACTGTTTTCTCTTAAATAAGAAATCAATATCCTTGTGTATATAAATTGCTCTTCAATCCTCTGAAATTTTCCTCATGTTAGGGTCCCTGAAGTAAAAAGATTGGGTCAGAAAGAATGAACTTAAGTCTCCTGGTTCATATTGCCTGATTGCTTTCCAGAAGGTTGTAAACAATCTCACTTTCCTAACAGAATTACACAAGGATGTCTGACCCATGTGCCTTTACCACCAGTAAATGTGGTTCCTAAAAACAAAACTTTGGATGATCAGGAGATTTGATAACCCTGTGATAATGAATGTTTGGGAAACTGATATTCTTATATTTTGTTAATGTATATAAAAGACTCCATACTCTGTGAAATGAAATTTGGACAGTTCTGCTACGATTTAAAAATACTTCCCATTTAATAGTAACTTAACCTCTAAGGATGATCACTATATATATATATATATATATATTATCTATTCTTAAAATATTGTGTATAAAACATTCATGACTGTCTTGCTTATAGCAAAACATTGTAAGTCTGTCAGTTATCTATCAGCAGGATATTGGCTATGTTATTGTAGAGGTGATGTACAGAGTTGTTACAGTCATATAAGTCAGATAACGAGTTCATTTCTTTTTGAACAAGATCGCCTTTTCCTTCATTTTCTCACAGTTTTTCTCTTATGACCCACACTCCTACAGTTTGTGTATTTCATTTTCAACATAGACTCTTGTGAGTATTGCTGCTGAATTCGTTCATCCTTTGTCTCACATGTCTATGCTCCTTGCTTCCCTCCCACAAATCGATAAACTTACATGCAAGACAAAAGATAAAGACGTAAAAAATCTCAGAGAAAAAAAAAAGAATCCCCCCCCCCGAACAAAAGAAAAGCAAAACAAAACAAAATAATAGCAAAACCTCTTGGTTCCATTTCTTGGAATTCATTTGGGTAAACATCATTTTATCTGATCATATGCACATAGCTCTTGAATCTTTGTGATCCTCTCCTAAGAATATCCTATTTGGTCTCTGGGGATGCCTACAGTCCCATATAATTTATCATGTCTAAGAATATTTTTTGTCTTTTACCATCCAATGTCTTTAGATTCATAGGCATATTCCAGTTACAACAAATAAGGGAAACTGTGCAACCTACATTTCTTTTGGTCTGGCTTACTTCACTTAACATATTTTTTGCAATTTCCAATTCCTTAGGAATGGTACAACATTATTCTTTCAGGTGGAAGCATGGAATTCTATTGTGTATATATTGTCAAATTTTCTTACTCCACCTCACCCCAGTTAGAATTGTACTTCTTTAGATTAAAGTAACACAGCTGACACTACAAAAAACACCTGGATCACTTGGAAATCCAGAGGCAAAATGGGCTCAACTCTGTGGTATCAACTCTTGGAATATTATTGTACCTAAAGACATAGTCTCTCTGCTCTGCATTTCACAGTATATGCTACAAGATGGATCTAGTTGCATTTGTGTTTGCAGTATGCTCTATGCTTATTTTTCATCTATGGAGAGAAG
Organism: Megascapheus bottae; assembly: GCF_031878675.1. NCBI lineage: Eukaryota > Metazoa > Chordata > Mammalia > Rodentia > Geomyidae > Megascapheus > Megascapheus bottae. Next base: position 23,043,543 of record NC_143519.1, read on the forward strand.
AATCAATTCCCTTATTAATCAGATGATCTAAGCTTCATTTTAACTGAACTAACATGGGCCATTGCACACCTTTAAATTATCACTCTTGATCAGAAATTGTACCCATTGAGATTACACTCAATCTCCCAGGCAATGGAAAAATGGAGGCTTGAAGACAACTACAAATAAACTACAGTCTCTATTAATTAAAACAGTAATTAAAACATAAGTTGGTTCTTTATGACCTAATATAAAGTCCCATATAAAAATCTTAATATAGTAAAACTTAAAGAATAAGATGTTAGTTATCAGTACATAACATATACATAAGTGTATAACTAGTATGTATGCAAAATTGCCTGTATATGCAAAGAATATTCATGTACATTTACATTGGATCTGTGGTATTTCTTTCATGGGAAAATTCATGATAATGTAAGTGTGTAACTTTCCACTGTATAAATCCATTTAGGATATTTTGAGTTAAACCTGAATAGTGCCTTCTTGTTCTAGCATTCAGGAGACTGAGGCCAGAAGACAGTAGCTCAAGGTAAGCTTAGCCTACATATGAGATTCTGTCTCAAATATGTATCTATGATATACAAACCCTTAGTCTAATTTTGATTATGTTCTAAAAACTAAGTGCCAGTGATTGTATATAGAGATTCCCTTCTTGAACACTTGTTCGTTAAGCATGTCATTTGAAATAGGATGTAAAAATCAATGTTAATAAATTCTTTAATAAAAAGGAAAAACAAACAAACAAACAAGACCCTTTATTTTATTTCTTGGAATATAGTGAGATTGTTTTTTTCAAGTACTATTAGAAATTCATATTTATTCTTGCATGCACTAGCCATCCTTTTCTCATGTTATTTGGACTACTTAATCTTCAAGAGGGCCCTTGGATCCACTTCTTCAGTATTGATTCCTTTGTTTAGGTACTTTCATATCAAATTAGGATTGACCTACATGCTCAAAATGAGAAAAAGTCATGAGAATATCCAAGAACAAGTTAAGAAAAACATTGTATAACTAGGTCATTTATATCTTCTGTTCTGTGTTAACAAGACATGGTATTATAAAGATTCCAAGCCATCCTGTGAAGAAACTAATATGAAGGCAATATGAGCTCTACTCCAAACCCAGCAACAGCCTGAATGATGTGAGATCCAGCCTTGAAGATAATCTCTCATGTGCAGTTGTTTATTTAGGTTACTGAAGACGTTGAGGAAAACTTCAGGAGATATTCCCAAGCTGGAACTGCCTTTATAAGTCCCTCCCAAACTCATGACTCTGACAAACTATTCTAAGAATTATTAGAACTACTATTCATTTAATTTTGAGATAATTCGTTCTAAAGTAACACACAACTAACATTGCACCTTTTTGTTATGGATTTGTTAGAGATACTTTTATGTTTTCCAAATGTAGAGGCTGCAACTTAATATATATGCTTTTTATAGAACTTTAAGTTTTTATGTAGTGAAATATGTAGTTGATTAGACTAATATTTAATGCTTCATTTTCATCTAAATGTTTCACACATTTCTAAAGAATTAACTCAAATGTTAAATTTCTTCTACTTTTCATTGAAAGTCAATTGTTTCATGTCTTATTCCTTTCAAAATATTCCTGTCAAAATAACATGAAGCAAATCATAATGGATGTAAATTTATAGTGGATGTAGATTTTCTTATCTGACTATTTTATTTTGATGGAACATTTCAGTGATAAGTTATCAGGATTTGTATTGGCTATTTAAGTTACATGCTCTTTTATACATTGAAGAAGATTCTCCTACTCTTGGTCCTCTTTTAAAAATCAATAATATACAATGACCTCAATGGTTTTCTAGTATTTGTTGAAATAACGTTTTCAACAAATGTGTCCCCTTTAATGTACTATTTGTCAACAATATTTATCAAATGAATACTAAATCAACATTGCATTTGTGGTAAAATTAATTCTTAGTGGTGTAGATAAATAATTTAATATACTTAGCTTCTCATGCAACTTTCAGGAAGAGTACATAAACTTAGTTACCACACAAAGAAGAAATTAGTACATCCATTAAGTATTTATAAAGGATTTTAGTGTATTTTATCCATATAAAATTTTGCTCTTTGACGAAGCCAAGAACACTATTACAGAGCATAGAAATTTAAATGCTTGAAATGGCAAAATTAGAAAGAGGATGATGAAGCAATAATTTCTGCAGTGTCCCAGGCTTGTTGAAAGGTAAAGTAGTAAATGGGTAAATTTGTTTCCAAAAGTCCCTGTGTTATAGTGGAAAGAGCACAGTCCGCAAGGGCAGGAAGATCTAAGATAAGGAACTTTTAATTTTTTGTGTTCTGTTTTCTGGTCCTTGGTAATTTTTATTCCACAGAATAATTTGATGTTTGGTAAAGGATTAATGATATTCCATGTGTAGTACAATGCAATTTTTAAGGGACTGAAAGGTCAAAGTTAATTTCATAGTAAAACTAGGATGCTACTTATCTTCTTCATTTTCATATACTTCTGGGAATATGAGATTTTTCCAGAAAATGGATGATTTGTTATGGTCTCACTAATCTGGCAGCTAGTGGAAAAGATGTTTGTGTATTCAAATGTATTAAACATTTTCTAGATGATATTTCTAATACTGTAAATATACATAGACATGACACATTAAAAACAAGAACATTCTGAATACTCAAGCAAATTACATGTTTAAGATACTCCTTATAAAAAAGTTTGACAATTATAGCTACTGACAATCTTAAAATAAAGCTAAGTTTTACATAGTATGTTAATTCTTCATCTTTGTGACAAATGCATGTGATAAAAGCAAGGAAAGATTTAAAGGTTTCAGTCTATGATCAATTGGCTCTGCTGTTCTGGTGAGATTTAATATCATGGTAAAAGAGGGGAGCTTGGTATAGCAAAGATCCTCAGCTCATACTAGCCAGGAAGGAGAGAGGAAAGAGAAAAGAAAGGGGAGAGAGGAGAAAGGACAGAGGAGAAAAGGGAGAGAGGAAAGACTTGGGAGCAAGATTAACCATTCAAATGCAAATTTCCCGTGACTTACTTCCTCTCCTCTAACCACGTCCTTTCCTAGTATCCCAAGTCTAGATTCACTAGTGGGTTAGCCCATTGATATGTGGCATCAGCAGGACCCAGTTAACTTTCAATAAATAGCCTTGACCCTGAACCTCAAGCCTTCAACACTTTCATACTGAAACCATCATATCTAAGTGATTTGAGGAAGCATCCCTTTACATCTTCTGAAACATCTCATCTTCTATTTTTAAGCATATGTCCTTACTTATTTCCTAGTGATCTTACTTGTATTTTAGCTTTAAAGAAAACTCTAAATGTGTCAAGGATATTCTTAGGAGAGGATCCCAAGGGCTCAATAGCTATGAGCATAAGATTACATAAAATGATGCTGTTGAAACAAACTCCAAGAAATACAAGTCAGAGGTTTTGTTTTTTTTTTTTAAATTGTACTGTTTGAGATTTTCTTCTTTCTTTCTTTCTTTCTTTCTTTCTTTCTTTCTTTCTTTCTTTCTTTCTTTCTCTCTTTCTTTCTCTCTCTCTCTCTCTCTCTCTTTCCTGTTCTTTTTCTTTGTCTAATTCCTTTCTGTCTCTGTTTTTGATTTCTGCACCTTTTGTCTTGTATATAAGTTTATCTGATTTGGGAAGGGGAAAGGAAAGCACAGAAACCCGGGGGGGGGGGCAAGAAGTAAACAAATTCAGCAGTGAAACCAACTGGACCCTATGCCAGATATAAACTATGTCAGATATAGGGGAAGGAAAGTTGGGAGGGGAAAAACTGGGAAAGAATGAGTGAGTGGATGATACTGTTCAAAAGGAATGTACTCATTACCTGAATCATGTAACTGTAACCCCTCTGTACATCACCATTACAATAACATTTTTAAAAGAACTGAATATGCAAGAAGTCTGTTTATTTCATTGACTTTACTGTCTGTCTAAATAGAGCCATAATTCTAACCATATTCTCAGTTGTTTATTAGACTTTCTTGTATTTTTCCTTAAAATGTGAGGGTTATGGCCAATTCCAGTAAGTTTTAAATTTTTTATTTTTTTATTGACAGGGTAATAATGTATAGAGGGGTTGCAGTTACGTTCACCAGGTAGTAGGTGCATTATTTCTCACACACTGGCACTCCTTCTCATGTTTTTGTCCCCATTTCCCTCTCTCTACCCCCTACCAATCAGTTTGATTCCCCCCCTTCCCTTCCCTATTTCAAATAAACAAAAAACATATATGCAATATATTAGGTAACAAAGTCAGATAGAGTAACAGTATAAGATTAATCAAAGGGCAACAAAAGAGAAGAGAAATAACATAGTACATTAAGAACAACAATCACACAAGATAAAGCTCTTGTTTCCATATCCTAGAGATCCTTTCATTTAGTTTCATCCTATAGGACCTTATGCACCTAGGTTTTGAGCTATTGTAATCCTCTACTCAGAGTCCTAGATGTGTACGAATTATGACAAATGAGAGTAACCATTGAGCCTATGTTCCTCTGGGTCCGGCTTACTTCAATTAATATGTTTTTTTCCAAGTCTTTCCATTTCCTTCAAATGGGGCAATGTCATTCTGATGGGAGCATAGAATTCCATTGTGTATAAGAACCACATCTTCCTGAGCCAATCATCTACTGAGGGGCATCTGGGTTGGTTCCATACCTTTGCTGTGGTAAATAGTGCTGCGATGAACATCATTATGCTAATAATAGCTTTAGTATGTCCTTGTTCCTGGATATTTGAGTAAATGCCAAGGAATGGCAATTCTAATAATTTTATCTTTAATGTTCAACAAGAAAATATTTAAAGCTGTATTTGAGGGTAAAGATTTGGACATAAAATTATAAAGCAAGTCAGTAGTGTGAACTGTATTATTGTACATATTAGTTACATATCACAGTATATGTACTATAAAAATATAAACATCTATTTCGTGAAATAAAAATCCCAGAAGTAGCATCACTTGATTTTCTTTGAGAACTAATTCTAATGAATATTCATTAAATGAACAATTCGATCATAACAAAGGAAGAGCATAATATTAAACTTAGCTCCAAAGGCAGTACAGATATTATTCACAGAAATGACCTAAACAGAGAATTAGGAAAATGAAGTGATTGAAATACGTATATTTCCAGAATGTTTGCCTTCTAGTGACATTTTTCTATTTCTCTCATAAACTACAAACAATTCCCTTGTTTAGAACAGAACATTTCCCATTTTGTACTTCTCTAGATCATCTGATTCATTTCTTGTTGCTATTGTAGTAATTTATCACAATCTTACTAGTGTACAATGCTACAAATGTATTATTATCCTACAGTTCTGGATGACAGAGTTTAAAATCAATTTCCTTAGGCTAAAGTAATATTTCCAGCGCTGGTTCCTTTCGAAGGTCTAGGGCAGAATGTGTTGCTTTCCCTTCTTTAGTTTATAGAGGGCACCAACACTTCTTGGTGCATGCCCTCCCTCCAACTTTAATGCCATATCTTCTTTCCTTTCTGATGTCAGCTTTTTATACTTTATCTTTCTCTGACTCCAATCTTCAGGTCTCGGTCTTACAAGAACTTCAATTATTATATTAGGCCACTTAGATAATCAAGGATGAACTCTTCACATTAAAAAAAATCCTTAATTTAGCACATTTCTCTTTTACTTTGTGAGATAACATATTCGTAGGTCCTGAGAATTGATGATAAACTCTCTTTGGGAGGAGGTACGTTAGTATAGAATATTTCCATTTATTCTGATATTTCATATTTGAGGGAAAAACTGAAGTCACCTTTATTTTCATTTCATTCATATTTAGGGATTTGTAAATATCATTTTTTCTTTATTTTAAAAATTGAAGGTATCTGATAGTGGTGAATTTACCTCATAAATTGAGTTATTGGTTTTATTCCTTCCTCCATTTGCAAAGAAGCTTTTCAATCTTTGCCATAGTGAGGAGTATACTTCTACACTCCTGCCTTTGACCATGGCCAACTGATTTACTCTTTCAACTCTTTCGCCTTCTCCCTTGTCCTGGTGCAACCACATGTACCAATCAATCAAGTCACCTGCATATGTAACTTTCTCTTAGTCTTGAAGGTTAATTCTACCTCTTGGGATACATTCTGTTCCTCCTCCAAATTATTGTCCCAGGGAAAACGTTTCTGAGCACTGAACAAAAGTGTATTACTTATCTTCCTTTTGAACTATTCAATCTCATTAAGCAAATTGCTATCCAAGACTTCTGTGTTCAGCTGTTCTTAAAGTAAACCATTCAATAAATGCTTGTTTTGGGGGCATCTTATTAAGTCATACACTTAGGGTACTCCCAACCCATGAAAAATGTCCTGTCTCCAAAAATAATCCCAGTTGACTGTTGGTTGAACTTGGTCAGCCTGATTGACAAGAGAAGCTGTGTTATTTTCACAAATGGGTATTTACACAGTCCTACAGTTTTTTCCTTGCATCTTGTAGCCCATAGAAATGAGTCATAGACATCAATTTTCTGGCTTCCTGTACATTCTCTTTTTATTTAATAAATCCCTTTGTTTTCCCCACTGTGTGCGTGTGTGCATGAGTGTGTGCGTGTGTGTTTTGGGTCAAGGCTAACTTACCATATATTTCAGAGTTTATTCACTCTGGACAGCTGAGGATATATCTGGCTAGATGGCCATGACCAGAGACATGGCTTGTTAGCAACACACACAACCTAGAATGATCTGAAGGCATCTGACACAAATAAAACAAGATACTTTCTCTGAGATTTGTATGGAATTTTGACTTCAGAAAATCCATTTGGTGCTTAAAAGCCCTTTGGGAACCCTTCCGAATACACCCATACTGACTGATGAGCCTGAGAGCCAGGGCCTATTGGAAAAAGCTGAATATATTGTTCTGCACTTCATTTCCCAGCTTGTCAGGCAGAATGAGAGGGCCAGGATGACAGCTGACACCATGGGATGGCTGTGAGATTTCATTCCCTTATAAAATGAGGCCACAGAAAAGCTTGGCTTGGCTGTGCGAGACAGCTGTGTCTATCCTGGAGAGAAGATCCTTCAAACTGTTATAGATTCCTCTTTCAAACTTTTTGGTTCTAATTACGTGCTCCCCTGTGGCCCTGAGCTCAGCACTGAAGTCTCTTGTCACTGAGAACATCTGTGTGTCTATCTATATCTTGTCCACCTCATCCATTTTGGTGGATGGCAGAAAGAGACTCTTTCTTTATTCTTGTACCCTGGGAGAAATATGTCTTCCCAGCAGTAGTGACCTCTTACCAGGCTCTCTCCTTTGTGTTACTGCTCATTGAAACATACCTCCATTTCATTAACAAGAAGAGTTATACAATTTACAATGGTGTGTGTGTGTCTGTGACATTGTACCTCTTATCAATATGCAATACTGAACTTGTAAATTTGGTGCAACTTGTATTTCTAGGCCTAAAGATGCAGCATTCCTTATCAAGATAATACAGTCCTACATTAAAACTCCATGAGGATGGGCCCTATCCCTCTTTCTCATTGCTATGGTCTTTCAAGTCATAGATATCGTGGGCCATGTCAATTCTGATAGTGAATGTGTGGACAGTCTCCTTGATAACCTCTGCTAATGCTTCTTATGGCTGCTCCATAACCATCCCTTGTGCATTCTGTGTGGAAAGAAGTGGTCAGAAGTGTGGGTGCTGAGCACATCCTTGCTTGCATTTTCTGGGATCTCCAATTACTCTAGGCCTTGCAAGTGCCCTGGAACTGTTTACATGAAAAAAAATCTATATTTTAGGGAGAAATTCTTGAAGCACCATTTGTTCATTTACCCATCTGCGTTTTTATTCACTCTGTAAGTTTTTTTTTTTTGAGGGATAACACTTAAATTTTATTTTTATTTTGGGGGGATCATGAGGCTTGAACTCTGGGCCTGGGTGCTATTCCTGAGTTCTTTTTGCTCCAGGCTAGCACTCTACCACTTTGAGCCACAACTCTACTTCTGGTTTTCTGATGGTTAACTGGACATAACCCAGTTATACCAGTGCCTATATATATATATATATATATATATATATATATCTCAAAAGTTTTCGACCAGGTTTTGTAATCCCAGCTACTTCAGACACTGCATGGCCTTTGAGATTTGAATAGAAGCCCTCTGGATAGTTATGATCAAGAAAATAAGAAGTTAGTGAGACCCCCCCCCATCTCAACCAATAAGCCGGGCACAGTAGCTTCCACCTGTAAGTTCCTCCAGGGTAATTAGGGATAGGAGGATTTGCTAGCTCTAGGCAAGCAGCAAGGGACCCTATCTGAACAATCACTAAAGCAAACAAACACACCAGGTGCAGCTCAAGTGACAGAGGACTTGCTTAAGAAATCCAGCCTGTGATCTTCCACTCTGGTATCACCAAAACAAGAAGAAAAGAGGAGGCCAAGCCAGAATCTAGACTTCCAGCAAGGGACTTAGGTCACTTGATCCTCCCTAAACCTTAAAATAAGTGAGGGGCGAGGATTTAGGCAGTATCATGGTAGGCATTAATCTGAGAGGGGAGACAGAGGCCCTGATCCCTAGAAAGGAGGCCATGTTGAACAAGAAGCAAGACACACTAGCTGATGTGTCTGTCTTTTTGCTGAGGATGCCAACTTATCGGGAGCGTCCCACCCCGCAGGTCACTCTGTAAGTTTTATGAAACACTTCTTTATTCCTGATTTGAGGACAGGATAGGCAGTCGGTAGGCTATCGACACAATAGGTATCTGTGTTTGGGGAAGTTGTAATGTTATTTGATGGCTTCTCTGGCTATCTGTATGTGTGTTAGACTTCTTGAGACATGGGAATCTACTTGACAAGGTTCCCTTAAAAATTATTTTCAGTGAATATATTCCAGTTGTGCCAAGAGTGTGTGAGCCTGAGATTGGCTGAGGTCCTTTTGAGTTAAGGACCACAGTGCGGTGTATCTTGTTCTTTTACTGAGGAATTAGATGAGGGAGAAAGATATTTGGATGGTAGTTGTTGAGCAGTTGTTTCTCTCAACTGGCACAAACGCCACTAGCAACACAAGATGATAGGTTTGGACATCTAAAAATATCTTCCTCTTTTTTTGCTGTAAAACTTGGAAGTGCATATTTTGATGTAAATCCCGGTGATAAGTGTTACCTGAACATTTTTAGGCTCAATGTAATTAGAGTGTTGGTTGATGCTTGTAGGGTAAGGGTTGTCAAGTATAGCATAATTTGGTGTGCAAAAAATATCATACAAGTTATTAGCAATGTTCCTTTTGCTTCCAATTTTCAACTTCCCAAGTTCTCAACTTCCCAAGTAGCTAAAATCACAGGAATGAACCATTTTAGTACCTGGCATCATACCTCTCTCTCTCTCTCTCTCTCTCTCTCTCTCTCTCTCTCTCTCTCTTCTGTCTCCCTCTCCCTCCCTCCCTCCTTCTCTCTCTTTTCTTCCTTCCTATTTTCCTTTTTTCTGTACCTGAACTGGAGCTTGAACTCTGGATTTCATGTTCTTTCTTGGCTTTCTTGCTCACATCTTGTGCTCTCAGCCTTAGCCACACTTCCATTCCAGGTATTTTGATGGCTACTTAGAGATGACATTTTTTCAGAGTTTTCTGGTCCAAATGAACTTCAATCTTCCTGGTATCAGTCTCCTAAATAGCTAGGATTACAGGTATGAGCCATCAGATTATAGATAGATAGATAGATAGATAGATAGATAGATAGATAGATAGATACACATATATACATATATTGCCTACAATTTGTTGCTGTGACAAAACATCTGAGCAAGCAACTGAAGGGAGGATGAGTTTATTTAAGCTCATGATTTCAGAGGATACTGGCCATGGTCACTGAAACTTGTCACTGTACATCATTGTAGTGGGAGCATAAGGTGGAGAAGTTTCTGCATTTTATTATTGCTACTAAGCAATATATGTAGAGGTGGAGACATGGGTAGAAGAAGGATGGGAGACAGGGAGAGACAGAGAGGGAAAGAGTGGGAGAAAGAGAAGAGAGAAAGAACAAGAGAGAGGCCTGAACAAGATGTACTCCCAAGGACATGCCCCCGGTGACTTATTTCCTTCAGCTAGTTCCTGTAGCTTAAAAGACTCTAGAATCTCCTGAAATAATTCTACCAGGTAGGGGCTAAGCTTGCCATATATGAGCCTTTTGGGTTAAGATTTTATATTTAAATCATAGTGAGTATTAATTGTATCTCCTTGATAGTTAATAATTAACTTAACAAATAAACATGACATTTTAAGCACTATTGAGAGCTAGAATTATTTATTTTATTTTAATATCAGGATAATGTATAGAGGGGTTACAGTTACATTTATCAGGTAATGAATATATTACTTCTCAAACCTTGATACCCCTTCTCATGTTTTTGTCCCCCTCTCCCTTCCCCTCCCAATCATCTTGTTTTCCCTCTTCCCTTCCTATTCCAAATACACAAATAAACCTATATACAACATACCAGGTAACAAGGTCAGATACAGTAACAACATGAGATGAACTGTAAGTGGAAAAAAAGGAGAAAAAAAATAACTTCACATAGTACATTAAGAACAATCAGAAAGATAAACCTCTTGTTTCCATTACTTAGAGTTCATTTCGTTTAGTCTCATCCTGTATGACCATATGCACATAGATTTTGAGCTATTGTAATCCTCTGCTAGGAGATTCTTAGATGTGTACTAATTATTACAAATGAGGAAAACCATGGAACCTATGCTCCTTTGGGATGGGCTTACTTCACTTAATATGATTTTTTTTAATGTCTTTCCATTTTCTTACAAATGGGAGATGGAGTTCTTTCTGATGGCAGCATAGAATTCCATTGTGTATAAATACCACATCTTGATCCATTCATCAACTGAGGGGCATCTGGGTTGCTTCCATATCTCAGCTATGATAAATAATGCTACAATGAACATCATTGTGCAATTCGTTTAGCATGCCCTTCTTTCTGAACATTTGAGGAAATGCCAAATCCTTGGATTGCTAGGTCACAGGGGAGCTCTATGATTAGTCTTTTGAGGAATCCTCATACTGTTTTCCATAGTGGTTGGACAAGTTAACACTCCCATCAACAGTGTTCCCTCCTGGCCAGATACCCTCCAGCATCTGTTGTTAGATTTCTTGATTATGGCCATTCTAACCGAGTGAGGTGGAATCTCAAAGTTGTTTTGCTTTGCATTTCTTTTATGGCCAGAGATGTTGAGCATTTCTTCATGTGTCTATAGGCCATTCTTACTTCTTCAGAGCAGTCTCTCTTTATGTCTTTGGCCCATCTTTTAATGGGATGGTTGTTTCTTTGAAGATTAGTTTTGGAGTAATTCAATTGTTTTAGCTGTTGATATATTTTAGATATGAAGCCTTTGTCCATTGTATTGCTAGTGAATATCTTGTCCCACTCTTGGGCTTTCTATTTAACTTGCTAGCTATATCCTTTGCCATACAGAAGCTCTGCAGTTTAATGCAGTCCCATTTGTCCAAACTTTCTTTAATTTGTTGTGTTTTGGGGCCTTTATTAAGAAAGTTTCAACCTATGCCAAGGAGTCCTAGTGTATCTCCTATTCTTTCCTGTAAAGTTTTCAGGGTATCTACTTTTACCTCAAGGTCTTTGATCCATTTGGAATAAATCCTGGTGCTGAGTGACATATAAGGATCCAGCTTTACATTTCTATGGGTGTCTAACCAATTCTGCCAGCACCATTTGTTGACGAGGCTGTCTTTCTATATTTTTTTTGGCTCTTTTATTGAAGATTAGGGAGCCATAGGTCCGTGGGTTCATTTCTGGGTCTTCAATTCTATTCTAATGGTCCTCAGATATGTTCTTGTGCCAGTACCAAGCTTTTTTGATTACTATAACTCTGTAATAGAGTCTGAAGTTTGGTATTGATATTCTATTGTTCTTTCTGTTAACGATTGTTTTTGCTATTCATGTCTTTTATTATTCCATATGAAATTTTGGATTGCTTCCTCTATTTTATTAAAGAATGACATTGGGATATTGATGGGTATTGCACTGAATTTGTAGATAGCTCTTGGCAGGATTGCCATTTTCACGCTGTTAATTCTTCCAATCCATGAGCATGGGAGGTTTTTCCATTTTCTTAGTTCTGCTTTAATTTCTTTTTTCAGGTTTTTAAAGTTTTCATCATAAAGATCCTTTACATCCTTAGTTAATAATTCCTAAGAATTTTCTTTTCTGTGATTTATTTTATTGTATTTATTATCAAGGTAATATATAGAGGGGTTGCAGTTACATTCGTCAAGTATTTTATTTTCTTTGAGGCTATTGCAAAAGGAGTTGCTTTCTTGATTTCTACCTCACTTTCTCATTGTTGGCATACAAGAAAGCAGTCGATTTTTGTGGATTAATTTTATATCCTGCTATTTTGCCGAAGTTTCAAATCAGCTGAAACAACTTGGGAGTGAAGTCTATAGGGTTCTTTAAATACAGAATCATGTCATCTGCAAAGAGGGAAAGTTTTACTTTCTCTTTCCCTATTTGGACCCCCTTTATGTTTGCTTCTTGCTTAATTGCTCTGGCTAGGAATTCTAGTACTATATTGAAGAGGAATAGAGAGAGTGTGCCTTCTTGTCTCATTCCTGATTTTAGAGCTTTTTGCCATTAGTATAATGTTAGCTGTAGATTCATCATACACAGCTTTTATTATACTATATACTATATTCCTAGTTTCTCCAGAGCTTTTAGCATAAAGGGCTGTTAGATCTTGTCAAATGCTTTTCCTGCATCTATTGAGATAAGAGCTAGAATTCTGATAAATATCAAAGGATAGAAAGAGTGCAGAGTGGATGAGTGCATAATTTTACAGTGAATTTTATTTTATCAGTTTAAGTCTGAAGGCAAGAATAGACAACAGCTATTTCAATGTATTATTCAGTATAAAAAATAAATATCATCTAACCATGTAGATGCAAAGAGCGTGCTGTCAATTTCATGTCAAATTTGCCATGTTTAAAATAGACTGGAATTTAATTTTCCAGGATACTATCTCAATTTGTGATGATTTTATGTTATGGAAAGGAAAAACTATTTTAATTGTTATCTAGATTTTAGACTATCATTTGTTAAAAATGATGGCAAGCATCACATTCAAGATGATGAATTTACAAAGTTTTTTTTCTTTTACACTAAGTAGCCTCTTTACTAAGTAGGCAGATAATGCTATTCTAGTAGTAGTGAAACTTTTCTTGAAGAGCCAAAATATTTAACTTTTATGTATAATATTTCAGTGTTTAAAATGGATATTTTAAAGCCACTGTCTATGCCTGGAGAGATAAGTCTGTGTTTTAAAGATATAAAATATATAAAAGCTTTATAACAGTTCCTTATTCCAAATGATATTTGAAAGATTGATTAAATGGTATATAAGATAAACTAACAACTTTGGTAAGTGGCTTAGAAAAACAGAAAGATTAAAAGGATATTCACTTTCTCACTAGAATCAATTTTCTTGTTTTTCTCTCCATCCTACATTTTTATTCCTGTTTTGTTATTTTTCATGCTACTTGACAATGTATATTTTATGATTTTGGAATGACTATTGCTTTTCCATATTCCCTTAATAATAACGAGAAGACTCTTAGAGTGGAAACATGTTATCTTTAGAAATTGCAAAGGTGAGAAAGTGTTTTCCACCATTATGATTAGGAAGGAGAGTACTGTGTCTTGAATCTGATTCTGTTGATATATAGAGAATGCCTAGAACAATAATGATTAGTGTGAGCCAAGAGAGATGGAAAGCAGTATCGTCTGATGTTTTGTTAATTATTTTATGTCTAGATCAACTCATTCAGGGACTAGGATCCTAAAGAAATGAGAAATAGGAGAGTTTTATGTATGAATTAACAGAAATGACATGCACCTTAACGTGTCAAGCTCTGAGCCTGGGAACAGTCCCCCAGGAACCCAGCATGGAATGTCATTTTAATCATTCTGCCATCGTGTCAGCATGATCTGCAGTATTGAAAATGAGTTCTCTCTTGGCTTTTAGTTTTGGATAGACAAAGGGACAAAGATAATGCATTTGGACTATATATATTGCTCACAGCAGTATATAAAGAACAATGTTTAGGGAGGGCATGCAAAAATAATAAATAATGGATTATAAAATGCAAATTTGAAGAGTAAGGTTGTTTTCCAAGCTTTAGTCTTGAAAGATTTTAAAGCTATAGAAAGGATGTAGCTTTCCATGGTCTTGAGTGAGAATGACAAATAGTCTAATTGTCAATGTATTGTGTACAGAGGGAAGATGGGGGAAAGGAGATAAATAGATGCAATTTAACAGGAAAAAAAAGTGGAAGCAAAACAAAATAAAACCTCAAGTAGAGAAAGAAGCTTCAAAGTAGAAAATGCTGTTTTCTTGATTTGAACTAAGTTAAATGAAACAACTATTAATAATTGATTTTTGTAAAACAGATGGGTCGTTCATTGGTTTACATTAAACTAAGAAAGAAAGCGATGGTGCTGGTAATTATTAGAGTTCTTGAAGTGAATATTTTTTAAAAGGCATTGTAAGGTTCCAGGAGTTTGGCCTAGTGGTAGAGTGCTTGCCTAGAATGCACAAAGAACCAGGTTCAACCACTCATTACTACATACATAGAAAAAAGTCAGAAATGGTGTTGTGGCTCAAGTGGTAGAGCTCTAGCCTTGAGAAAGCCCAAGGTCAGTGCTCAGGTCCCGAGTTCAAGCCCCAGGAGTGGGAAAATAAAAGGCATTATCTGGCAATGTTTTCTTGACTTTTTATAGTTTGTTTTTGAAATGCTATTAGTGTACACTAGTATTTGATGTGGGCAGCCTATATTTGTAATACTTCAACCTGATTACCTCTAAATTAACTTAATTTTTGTCTGATATTAGAAGTCATTTCTTTTAAGAATCACACAAGTATAGCCTGTAGAACAGGAAGAATGGAGAAGCAATAATGAAGTCTCATAAAAATGATACTACCAGTTGAAGCATTCTGGCATTCTTCCTTTAACACAAGCAAAGAATATTTCATAAGTCACAGTGTAACAAGCTTCACGACTGTAACTGAGTATTCAGAAAAACTGAGAAAGTTTAAGTGCAAGGCCAGCATAGAAATTAAACATTCTTATAACCAGATAACAGTGGCATTTTTTCCCTGAAATATTGCAAGAAGCACTCTCCTTCACTGTAGACTGTGTGTTTTTCTTTAAAATCTGAACTTTGATCAATTCCATACAGACTTCATTTTTTCAGTTTGGTGATAAGAAGAAATATGAATGTAATTGTTTCAGTACAAAGTAAGTTGGTAAGAGGACAAGTGGATTACAAGAAGATTATCAGACTAGAAATTTGTGAACTTTAGGAAATACTCAGTCTCCAAGAAGGTCTCAAGTTGGTAAATGTACCAAATTTCAAACTGGAATCTGTTACTCATTTTTTGTGCAGGAAATTCACACACTGTATTTAGTGTGCTAATTTTTGTGGCCCTGAATGGAACTGTTCCCTGTCTGTTCTGCAAGACAAACAATGCAGTAAAAGTCCAAATCTGCCCAATGAATTACAAAATGCAGTATTATGTGAATGTTATTCAGCTATGGACATGATTGCATTCCTTATTTACATAAAACAGTCCAATCAAGACTAAGCATGGTTGCAGGGCCTGGACATTTCTTTATACGGGCCTGATTTTATCTGTTCAAAGTTTGCTCCCTGTTTATGCCAAGGGCTGCATCTCCCTGAGAGATAAGTGGATACATGTATTTTTCTTCTCTTCTCTTTCCTTTCTTCTTCCCTTCCTTCTCCCTATCCCATCATTTCTTATATTCCCTCCCTTTCTCCCTCTCTCCTCCTTTCGATTTCTTTCCTAATAAATATTTGTTAACAAATGGAAATATAGTGAACTATATAACATCAGAAATATTCCCTAGCACCATTGCTTTTTCAGTGAATAGGAACAAGAAGAGGTAATTAGTGATAGAACACCGCCTTATATTACTTATAATCCACTGTATTCACCTAGACTCTGTCAAATGTACTATAACAAGTAAGGTTCTAACTTTCAGAATATAATTTATTCATATCTTTTTGGGCGTGGTGGCTCACACCTGTAATCCTAGCTACCCCGGAGGCTGAGATCTAAGGATCAAGGTTCAAAGCTAGCAAGGGCACTAAAAACTGTGAGACTCTTATCTCCAATTAATCACTAGAAAATGGGAACTGGGGCTGTGGCTTAAATGGTAGGATAGTAGCCTTGAACTGAAGAGCTCAGGGACAGCAACCAGGCCCCATGACCCACAAAAAAAATTATAGCTTGTCCAATTCTTATCTTCAAACAGTCATGCATTAAATAAGTTCATGTGTTGTGGTTCTATAATTGAATCAGCTTGATCTTAACTGGAAAAATTCTGATAATTTAGATAACATAAGTAACAGTCCTTGTAAACCATATTTCCTTTCTGGAAGTGATATGTATATAATACATACCTAACATTTTGGCTTCAGAAATGATAGATAGATTATATTTTGTAACTATAGGATCTTTAGTTTTGTAATACCATAAAATAATTAAATTGTATGTCATTCTTCAAAAGTTTATAGATATTTTGATATTCATTCTCTCACTACATTTTATCCTTGAGGATTAAGCACAAAATTTTATAAAGAAAAAAGAAGATGGAAGAAAAGATTTTGCATAATTTTACTATTCACCAAAAGATATGTTTATGCAAATATGCTTAGTGTAAGTTGAACATTGTATATGTGATCTATACATGCACTGAAATATCACATGTTATCCTGCAAAGATGTTTGATTTTTACATACCAATAAAAACAAGAAGGAAAAGGAAACTAGCTAGAAGCAACTTAAATAACTCAAGCCACGCTTTGCTCAAATAGCCTGTAGCTATTTATTCCATTAATTCTATACACTTATACCTTAAAAATCTTTATAAGATACAAGAGAAAAGAGGGAGCTAGATATAGGAGATTTCAATGATGAAAAATGGAAAGATTTAGAAAAAATCATATTAAGTAAAGTAAGCCAGACTCAAAGGAACTTAGGTTCAATGGTTTCCCTCATTTATCATAATCAGTAGAAACCTTGGGCTCTCCTAGCAGAGATCTGCAGTAGAGCAAAACCTTGATACATAAGGCCATATAGTAGGATGCTAAATGAAAGGACCTCTAGGATATTGAAACAAAAGCCATATAATGAATGATTGTTGTCCTTACTGTACTATGTTATCTGTTATCTCTTTTGCTGTCCCTTGGTTATCTCATATTGTTACAGTATCTCACTTTGTTATCTGATATATTGGATATATTTGTATTTGGTTATTTGAAATTGGATAGGGAAAGGGGGAAAACCAAGATGGGGGGTGGGGGGGTAATGGTGACCAAGACATGTGAAAGGGTATCAATGTATGTGAATTACTGCACCTTCTATCTGGCAAATATCATGTAACCCTTTTATTAATTACAATAAAAATTTTAAAAAAGATACAAGAGAATTTTCCTAGGTTGTAACTATAGACCTACCTGGTATAAGTCTTTTTTTAAGTTCTTTTTTATTGTAATTAGTAGAAGGATTACAGTTATATTTTCCAGACAGAAAGTGCATTATATCAAATACATTAATACAGCTTCTCATGTTTTTGTCCTCATTTTGCTCTCCCCCACCTCCTCCCCTCATCTTGTTTCTGCCCCTTCCTTTTCCTATTTCAAATAAACAAATAAACATATATACAATATACCAGATAACAAGGTAAGATCCTGTAACAATATGAGAATAACCAAGGAGCAATAAAAGAGATGAGAAATAACATAGTACATTAAGAACAACAATCATACATTATATAGCTCTTGTTTCCAGATCCTGGAGATCCTTTCATTTAGTCTCATCCTATATGGCCTTACGTTCCTTTGGATCTGACTTACTTCACTTAATATCATTTTTTTCCAAACCTTTCCATTTCCTTAGAAATGGGGCACTGTCATTCTTTCTGATGGCAGTATAGAATTCCATTGTGTATAAGTACCACAACTTCTTGAACCACTCATCTACTGAAGGACATCTGGGTTGATTCTACATCTTTTCTATGGTAAATAATGCTGCAATGAACATCGTTGTGCTAGTGGCTTTAGTACGTCCTTGTTTCTGGACGATTGGGTAAATGCCAAGTAGTGGAATTGCTGGGTCAAAGGGGAGCTCTATGTTTAGTCTTTTGAGGAACCACCATACTGTTTTCCATAGTGGTTGTTAGATTTTACACTCTCAATAGTGTAGTGGTGATCCCTCCTGGCCACATCCCTGCCTTGTTATTAGATTTCTTGATCCTGGCCATTCTAACTGGAGTGAGGTGGAATCTCAAAGTTGTTTTGCTTTTCATTTCCTTTATGGCCAGAGATGTTGAGCATTTCTTCACGTGTCTATAGGCCATTCTTATTTTTTGTTCAGAGATGGTTGTTTCTTTGGAGATTAGTTTTGGAGTGATTCAATTTTTTTAGTTGTTCATATACTTTATGTTGTATGATTAGTGAAGATCTTCTCCCACTGGGGGCTTTCTGTTTAGCTTGCTAACTATGTCCTTCTCATACAGAAGCTCTGTAGTTTAATGAAGTCCCATAAACTGTGCTTTTTTACTGCTAAAAATGAAAGCTTGGACATGTTTGTACTCCATTCCTTATAAAGACTCAGTAAGTAAAATCAAACAAGTTTTCAAGGTGACCTTGAATATGAGCAAAAGCTATGCTGTATCAGGGATAAAAGACAGCTTTTTGAGATTTGTAATGACATTTTAGAATTTTTTTTGTTTAGTAAATGTTGTGAAGCAGAAAAATGAAGATAAATATTGGTTTTCTATTTTCAAAGTCATAGTAAATAATTCCAAATGCCTGGGTTAAAATGACTATTGCCATCAACCAGGAAATGAAATTTCAATGCTGATGGAGAAAAGAAAGCAACACAGCAACCAATCAATTCCCCAGTATTATTGATTATTGTTTTCCTCATTTTGTTTAATTTTCTTTTGATTCTCTAAATTTCAACCTGCCACTAATTTCCTTCTTCTAGTCCAGCCTTCCAGTTTAATTGTTGTCTAAGACTATTTTATACTTTTCATTATTTAATTAGATATCTAAGAGAACATACTAAATGTTTAAAAAATCAAAATAAGTTTTCTACAATTGGAAATAGCCACTTTGGCACTAGCAGAAAATGTACATGTTTCTCTTCATTAAACTAAGCATGGCATCATTCTTGGTGTGGTTCTAACTGTGTGTTCACATCCCATATGGACAATGGATGGACAAAAAGGAGACATTCTAGGCTATCTGTGTGGGAGACCGTAGTCTTTTCAGCTAAATTTCCTCTGTCCAAATTATGGCATTATCACAGTGTGTCAGATTTCCCATCAGAACTGGACAAGAAGGACACATAACCATGGTAAGATCAGAGAACAATTTGACACATCTGTGCTCATGAGCTGTCAGTTGATGATGCTACTAAAGAAATGTTTTTTGTCTGCCTCAACAAAACAATCAAGCAAAGGATAAAAGAAGAAATAAAATAGAAAATGCATCCAGTAAAATACTATTCCCTCAAACCAATGAAAAAGTAGATCAGCCTTGGGACTATTGGCTCTATTTTAGGGATGATCTAAGAATATGAAAGACAAGGTAAAACATCACACAACAGATGATTACATTTTCTTTTCCTTTTCACTGTAAAATGAAGGCATACTCAAATTGCTTATCTACGAACCAAGCTAAAATTTAGTGATTTGAATGTCAAAGTTACAGAGGAGTATTTTTTTCTCTACTCCCATATGCTTCCTGATGTATTTTCTGAAAGATTTCTTAATGGCCCATCCAGGGGTCAATGACCCAAGAATATCATAGAATATCATAGAACAGCTCCGGCAGAGTAAGCCCAGCAGTGAAAGGGATGGGGGAATTCCCAAATGGTATGGGAGATGATGGGCACAGTTACACCGTACCCCTCATGTGACGTGTGTGTGTGTGTGTGTGTGTGTGTGCGCGCGCGCGCGCGCGCGCTTGCATAAGTGTCTGGAGCTTTGTCTGAGTGAAGTACTCAGTTTCTAATACTTTTGTCTGTGCCTCAAAAGTCCCATCTGGGTCAGAATTATTCACCCAAGGAGACTGTTCTACTTTGGGGCAAAGGAATACCAGCTTGGGGCTCCTTTTACCATATTCTTCTACCTTAAGTGTCCTTTGAGTCTATAAACAATGCTGGGTGTGTCATGCTGTCTCACTTGTAAGAATCATTTCTTATAGAAAACGTTACATCAGAAGGAAACTGGCAAATAATCTCTTTGAAGTACAGGTCATTTTTTTCTGCATTGTATCCATAGGCTTTGGTATTGAAGAGGTGTATCGAAAGTATTTTCTGGATGAATAAAATCCTAAGATTTTCCAAATTGAAATGTCATACAAGGAGATGATAGAACTCACATTCGCAATAGTTTTCCGCATGTCTGAATAAGTTAAGGTCTATTAAAACAGTGAGATATGTATCTAGTAAATCAATGAATTGATTAATGGCTAAAAATATTTGTATGTTTGACTCTGAAGATGAAATAAATAGAATTTCCCTATCACCAGTAAGGATTTGCCATGCTGTGTTATGAAGCTTCTTACATTTATTGAACTAAGTAGATGCACTGGGAAACTATTCTTGTCTAATAAGGCTAATATTGCCGTCTCATGACAATAGTGTATAACTTTATGCCACAGATACTAGAGAGAAATGTTAGTAATTTTACAGAATGCAGGGGAAAGAACTATGGCCCAAAGCAAATTAGGAGAGGGAGGCACAAAAATTTAGCATGTGTTTCTGCCCTCAAGTGACATACAGTCGCACTGAGAAACAGAGATATGCCCCCATCTCTGTGGCTTGCTTCCTTGTTTTCACAGAGCTTGCCCTCAAATGTGACCATGCTAGAGACCCTAGCTTCAGCCCACACCTTCCAGATCACATTACCCCTTCCCTCACTGTCACTCTCCACCTCTTCTTCTCACTGTATGTTTTCTTTATGGTATTGATTAGATTTTGAAAGAATGTTATTTGTTTTTTTAATGTGTACCTTCTCTTACTAGAACTTACAAGCTTATGAGTAAAAAAAGAGCTATTTATTTTGTTCATTGTTTCTGTATGCTAGCCACTGGCCTCTTAAAATACAGTGTAGAATAAGTAATGAATGTCAAATAACCTATAATTCCCACATCTGATAGAGGCTAGAGAATTTCTGGGTCCTAAAATTTCATGGCTTCCTATGGTCAAGTACAAATGCTGAGTTTGTATGGAAGATAAGAATTAAACAGAGCAACCCTGTTGTTATCTTATTCAAAAAATGAATGCCTACCCAGTAGATTTCACAACTGACAAACATCTGTAGAGACTTTTATTTTCAGGAGGATATTTTCCCCCTTTATTTTTCCATTTAAACTTCTGTTTTTATTGAATGTGGTCCAGTGGATTTCATAATTGACATCTGTGGAGACCTTATTTTCAGGAGAACGTTCCCCCTTTCTTTTCTTTTCTTTTCTTTTTAGGTCTAGTTTTTCTATTGGAGTCAATTCTTGTTACTACTTTTCTTGCTGAGGTGTTATTAGTGTGAATAGAACTCAGGAACATTAAGCTGCATTTTGCATTACACAGACTCTTCACCCACAAGAGCAATCTTTTTATGGATGTCACACTCTTTTGAGAAATGAAGGTATACTAACTAAATTGGTTACTTAAGGGGAAAAATAATCAATACATAATTGCTTAATGTCTCTAAGACTGAATTATAGAAATTTTTGTTGTTGTTGCTGAAATACAATGAAGTTACATTGTGCAATTCAATCGCAGAGTAAATAATTCAGGGTTGTTTTTGTCCCCGAATTCATCAATCATAGTAATAATGTTTATTTGTAAATGTAATTTTGAAGACTGATGTGAACTGTCTACTTAAGCAGGCATAACAACAACTAATCATATTTTTCATAAAATTTTCCTTTTCTTCCCTTCAGACATGGAATTTTGTACAACACCTGATGATGGTAGCAGAAGAACAATAATTCTAAAGCCTTAGTTTAAACTTTTCTATGCCTTAGGGAAGGAATATGCATTTAAATTAGACAGAAATCCATATAGTCACTTGTCAATCCAAAAATCTGTGAGCAAGTTAAGCCAAAAATAGCTGGCTAATGGATTGTAGAACATATTAAAATGCATTGCTTCTTTAAGCATATTGCCCTTTCATTGAATTAGGATAAGTACACGATAGGCATATATATCAATGAAGACTGATGAGCAGGAAATGATGGACAAAGGACAAGTTAAATTTGTAAAAAGATCAGGAATTCACTTAAGATTGGGTTAGCTGACCTTTAAGTTATTTTTCTAACCAGAAACTGTATGATTTTAAGAAATTGTAGCCCATCATTCTGTGCCTCCACCCAGCAATATCTTGCAGAGTACCAGCAGGGAGCTGAAATACCTATGATGAAGTGCAAGAGATAATGAGCAGATTCCCCCACCTGGGTTCTTAAATTGCCCAACAGATATTTTCCAAGCTGGCTAGGGCTTGAGAGTCAGGAGATGAGATTGTTAAAAATACTACATTTCAAGCTCCTTTTGTCCCTGAGCTCTGTTGAGTCTAATAGAGTGCATAACCCTTCTTATAATTCTACTAGGAATTGCAGAAGTCTAAATTTACCTTTGTGCATGAACTAAAGGCCATCATAGACCCACACACAACCTTTTCTAATTATCTATGAGAACATTATGAATTTAGATCTCTCATTTCCAGAGGAAAAAAGTAGAATCATATCCAAATTTGATTAATGTTTTTGTTTTATATGTTAGGTATTTAACATTTATGTATTTTATATGTTTTAGATATATGTACTCTTATATGTAGAAATGTTTATAATATACGTATATTTTCAAAAATATCATAATAAATAGCAATTAATGTTTCCCTTCCCCATTAGTATTATAATATGAATTCTTTAACTAAACTTTCTAAACAGGATATAGTTTCCAGTGAGGTGGCTGAAATTACATCCTTAACAATTTTCTCATCACAGAGGAAATATTTGAAAAGATTGACCCATGAATATGTGTGTGCATATGTATTTCATACACACATATGTATACACTATGTGTCTCCACACATATTTTATGTGTTAGTTGCATGATGCAGTTTATTTTGACATGTCCATAGGCACCTTGATCAGAAACTACTGCCCTTCACATTCTATTTTCTCATTTCCCA
This sequence comes from Megascapheus bottae, assembly GCF_031878675.1. NCBI lineage: Eukaryota > Metazoa > Chordata > Mammalia > Rodentia > Geomyidae > Megascapheus > Megascapheus bottae. The sequence goes on from NC_143519.1 coordinate 23,066,841, forward strand.
AACAATCTTATTTCCACATTTTTAACACATAGAGCATTTCTGCTATATTCATTCTCCATTACCTTCTCTATTTTCCCTTCTCCTAACGTATAAACCATTATTAAAAATAGAAAACACTTTATGGAGACTTACTTGTGTCAAATAGATGTTACTTACTTATATTCTCAAACACATGACTTGGGATTATTTTTTACACATTTGAATGTAATTATTTGGAAATAACTTATTTATTTTTAATTCACAGTACAAAAAGGCACAATGGAAAAGAGACTATGTAGTTGCTATGACAAAAAATTATTCATTAACATATGTGCAGATATTCTATAATGCAGTTGCTGCTAGAAAAATCATAAAATTGCTATATTTTTCCTGTAAGAAGCTTCGGTATACAAAGTCAAAACAACTCTTAGATTCCACCTCACTCCAGTTAGAATGGCCAGGATCAAGAAATCTAATAGTAACAGATGCTGGAGGTCGTCCAGAAATAAGGACATATTAAATCTACTAGGACAACGGTGTTCATTGCAGCACTATTTACCACAGCAAAGATATGGAACCAACTCAGATGCCCTTCAGTTGATGTATGGATCAACAAGATGTGGTATTTATACACAATGGAATTCTATGCTGCAGTCAGAAAGAATGACATTGCTCCATTTGTAAAGAAATGGAAAGACTTAGGAAAAATCATATTAAGTGAAGTCAGTCAGACTCAAAGGAACATAGGCTCTATGGTTTCCCTCATTTAAAATAATCAGTAGAAACCTTGGGATCTCCTAGCAGAGATTTACAATAGAGTAAAACCTAGATACATAAGACCATATAGTATGACACTAAATGAAAGGACTTCCAAGATATAGAAACAAAAGCTGTATGAGTGATTGTTGTCCTTAATATACTATGTTATCTCTCATCTTTTTTGCTGTCCCTTGGTTATCTCATATTGTTACAGTATTTCATCTGGTTATCTGATATATTGTATATATGCATATTTGGTTATTTGAAGTTGGATAGGGAAGGGGGAAAACAAGATGAGGGGCAGGGGTGGTAGGAGGGAAATGGGGATCAAGACACGAGAAAGTGTATCAATGTTTGTCAAGTAATGCACCTTTTATCTGGTCAATATAATGTAACCTTTCTATTAATTACAGTAAAAAATATATGGGAAAAAGAAGGTTTGGCATATAATTTCATACTCTATTTGAAGGAACAAATGAAGATGTTTGTACTAATGTAAATGTTTGACCAAAGTGGATACATCCTGCATGACCATTAAATTTTCATTGAGTTTTGAGGGGGTGATATCAATTTTATATATTTGAGCTAATAAGAGATTAATCATCTTGTAAATTTTTCTTCTTAGATATTTTGAAAATTAAAAATAGTTTTAAGATATGTTCAAAATTCAAAAGGGTCTTATTTGGCTTTATTACATTCTGAATAATCTTATAAACCCTCTCCATGCATGAATTCATTGAATCTAACAGAGCAAGTATAGTTTTTCTAGGATGAAGTTGAAGCAGGAGATTGTGTTCAAGTATTTGCATTTCAAGGTGAGATGGAAGCCTAAAAGGGTGTGTTCACATGAAAGTGTCATGTGTGCCTTTCTTTGCACTTCAGCTTCCACACTGGTAAAATGACAAAGCTTTATCTGAGGTTGCAAAGATTTGGAATCCTAGCCTCTTTTTTCTTCACTCTTCTCTTCCCTTCTTCCTTCCCTTGTTCTTTCCACCCCTTCCCTTATCTCAGCCTCTGAGAAGCATCTTCCTACTCTCTATTCCTATGAGTTTGACAATATTATATTCTTGGTCTAAGGAAATGATGTACTGCCTACTCTGAGAAGCATCTTTCTACTCTCTACTCCTATGAGTTTGACAACATTATATTCTTGGTGTAATGAAATGACGTACTGCATATTATATGTGGCCTATTTTAGTTAGTCTAATGTCTTCTAGGTTTGCCTATATGGTAGCAGGTGACAAGGGTTTCTCTTTTGTAAAGGTAATGTTTAATTTTATATTGGCAAGGTACTCTTGGATAGTACCCACAGACTACAATGTCTTATGCTCTCCAATCTAGAATTTAGGGAGTGATACTGCTGAAGAGAGTTTAAGTAATTTCTGGATATTGCTTTCTGCCATAGTCTCTATGATGATAAAATCTATTATTTGAAGCATTATTATCTGCTGTGACCTGTTATATGTAGACTCACTGAGTGTTATATTGTCAGATAAGCCCTTTTCTCTTCAGCCTAGAAAAATCTTCCTGTATAATTTCAGAGCAACTTCTGCTCCTTTCAACTTTAAATATCATGCACAGGCATAGGCTTTTGGAGTAAATATAAAGCAGTCAAGGAGTCTACTTCCTACCCTGTCTCAAAACAACTCTCAATTAGTTAACACAGGACCTGTCAGTTCCTACAAATGATGGAGTAGGAAAAGGAGACTAGATATAGAAAGTCTCATGAATTATTACTATAGAATACTTTACACCTATGCAGATTGATTTTCTAAGCTCTCCTAACTTTATTTATTCATGTATTTACCAACAGTTATTTATTGCTATATTTATGATGTCCAGCATGATATTTTGAAATATGCATACATCGTGGAATGATTAAATCAAAATGTTTAACATATGCATTATCTCACATGCTTTTTGTGTATTAGGAACACTAAAAATCTACTCTGCTAGCAATTTTCAAGTATTCAATATATTGTTGTTAAATACAGTCACCAGGGTGTGCAATTGATCTTTTTGAACTTCTCTGGAGTCTAACTAAAATTTTGTGTTCATTGAATATCTCTCCAATCTCCACTCCAAAATCTCTCAATCTTTGGTAAGTCTCATTCTGTGTGGATTGTGCTGCTTAACTTTTTACATTCCACATATAAAGATGGTACAGTATTTGTTTTTCTATGCTTGGCTTATTTCAATTAACATAATGTCCTCCAAGTTCATCCATGCTGTGGGAAATGACAAAAATTTCCTTCTCATTTTCTTTTAACCATCCCTTCCCAATTTTCCACACTGTACATTTTATGAAAACAAGATCTGCTCTTGTCTTTAGCATCTAATATCACAGCTAGTACAAATAAGATACGTTGAACACATAAATTACCTTCACAGTGCTAGGTACTTCATATGCTATAAATGCTTAATAAATATTGAATATATAAACAAAAATGCTTGACAACGAAATGTAGCATCAAAACATTGAGGACCATTTCAATCATCCTTGAGAAAACAAAGCCAGTAAAATGTACCTGGGTTTGTTTTTGTCTGTGTGTTTGGTTTGGTTTGGTTTTATAGTGCTGGAAATTGAATCAGGAACACGGGTGTACTACACAAGCACTCTACCAACAAACCAGAACACCTTTCCCTATCCTAGGTATGTTGAGGGTATAAATCTCTTCTTGCCTACCACATTTAACATATGCCTTATCTTGCTACTGTTATTGTGTGCTGTTTAACCTATTTATGTGACTTGGGGCTTATTTTCAACATTCTATCTACAGAGCCAAAACAGTGCTCCAAACTTTATCAAAATCTCAATTTCTTGTGATTTCAAATTACCTTAGAAAACATGCATACCCTGCCAAATAATAACTTCCTTATTTACCTTACCTGCTTCTACATTTGTTCATGTGGAATTACGCATGTTACAGTTTGGATCTGGATTGTTCCACAAAGGCCCATGTGTTAAGGGCTTGGTTCCCAGCCAATGTAGTGGAACCATTAAGAATTTGTTACCTGATATATTGGATATATTTGTATTTGGTTATTTGAAATTGATAGGGAGGGGGGAAAACAAGATGAAGAGTGGGGGTGGGGGGGAGGGAGATTGGGACCAAGACATGTGAAAGGGTATCAATGTATGGGAATTAATGCACCATCTATCTGGCAAATATCATGTAAGCCTTCTATTAATTACAATAAAAATGTATGAAAAAAAAGAATTGGAGTATAGTAGGTCATTGAGCATATGCCCTTGAAAGGAATAATGGAATCCCTCATATTTCTCTTTCTAATTTTTCACTTTCTGATCATGCTCTATCATGCATTCCTATCACAGGCGACAAAAAATGAGATCAGTCAGTTATGGATTATTGAAGTGTGGGCCTAAACAAACCTTTCACTTTACCAATTCATTATCATGGAAGTTTGGTTTAGTAATAGAATGTTGACTAACAGTATGTGGCATTGTTTTCTTATGTCAATACGGTTTTACTCCCACACATTGCTTTATATTCTTATTTTACATGCATTATATTTTCATGTCTTTATTCCTAGTAGTATAATTGTGTGCATATAATTATATACTTATTTTCAAATATGTAAGCATAGGACATAGACGTGATTTATAATTATACTGTTATTTTCTATTACCTTTACATGCATATTTTGTATTTGCATCTGTCTTTGAAAATTAAGACTATTCCATTCAATCCAAAAAACTTCCTTTAAAATTTCTTGTAACAAGTCTGGGAGTAACAAATCTTGTCTTTGTTTATAGGAAAATGTCTTCATTTTACTTTATGTTTGACATATCATTTGGCTGTACAAACATGAAAAGAGTAGAAAAATATAAAAAATATCCATTTATACATCAAAGTTAAAGCAGAATCTTAGACTATTGCCAGAAATTTAGATGAAATTCAATTTGCTAAGTCAAAGAAATACATTGAAAATTTCTGATGCTGTCTGAGTTGGATTGTGCCAGTGAAAGTAGAGCAGATTTGCCAATCATTAAGATGATAGATTTTTTAGATGAAGTTTCATTTCTCCTCCTTATGAAAGATAGCATTGCTGAGTACATTAATCTAGTTTTAGAGTTTCTTTTCTTTCAGAGCTTGAAATACATCATTCCATGTTCTCCTTACCTTTAAAATTTAAATTGCGAACTTTGCTATTATTTAGATGGGTTTGCCTTTAGAACTGACTTTATTGGAGGTTGTCTCTTGCATCTTTTTATGTTCTTTCCTTGTATTGATATTTAATGTTTTAATCATGATATGGTGTGAGGAAGATATTTTATTTTGGCCTTGTCTGTTTTGTATACTAAAAGCAAACATACCCAAATGGAACATCACAACAGAAACAAGCAAGAGTCAGAATATTACAAAGGAATATTTGTAATATTCCTTTTATGCTGACAGATTTGAGAACTGGGAAGAAATGGAAGAATTTCTAACACATACTTGGTTTACTCAGAGTAAACTAAGAATATTTAAGCCAGGGGTCGAGAGATTGGCCTAGTGGTAAAGTGCTTGCCTAGCATGCACCAACACCTGGGTTTGATTCCTCGGTACCACATACATAGAGAAAAGCCAGAAGTAGTGTTGTGGCTTAAATGGTAGAGCTCTATTCTTGAGAAAACCCAAGGACAGTGCTCAGGCCCTGAGCCGAAGCCCAGGACTGGCAAAAAAAAAAAGAATATCTAAACCAACCAAATAGACAGACCCATATCAAGTATCGAAATAGAAATGGCAAAGAAGGCCTCCCATCCAAGAAAAGCCCAGTGCCAGATGGATTTGCATCCAAATTCTATAAAGCTTTAAATGGAGAATTCACTCCAATATTCCTCAAACTCTTCAATGAAATTGAAAGGGAAAGTTCACTACCAAACTCAAAGAAAAAGAACTATAGACCCATTTCTTTAATGAACATTGATGCAAAACTTCTCAATAAAATTCTCCCAAAAGAATTCAACAACCAATCAAAAAATTCATATACTATGTTCAAACAGGATTCATTCTAGGAATGCAAAGCTGGTTCAATATACACAGTCAATTAATGTAGTTCAACACATTAATAGGAGCAAGGAAAAGAACCACATGATCATTCTCAATAGATGCCGAAAAAGCATTTGACAAGATCCAACCCCCCTTTATGGTGAAAATTCTGGAGAACCTAGAAATCCTAGAATTCCTCCGTAAAATAAAGACTGTATATGATATACCTACAGATAACATACTTAATGGTGAAAAGTTAAAACCCTTTTCTCTAAAATCAGGAAAGAGACAAGGATGTTTGCTCTCCCCTCTCTTCAGTATAGTATTGGAATTCCTACTCAGAGCAATAAGGCAGGAAACTTTTTCTTTCTCAGAGTTTCTGATAGTATTTCGTTGAAAATGATTTCTATGTCTGTAGCTTCTCCTTCTCCACTGCCTTCTTCAAGGCTTACTGAAGATAGACAAGAGCAGACATTGAAGGAAATAAATTCTGAGAGTGGATAGAGATTTATTTTTTTTATTGTCGAGATAATGTATAGAGGGGTAGATATATTTATAATTTTTTTCTCCCAGATTTATCTGAATGTTATGGATTACTTCAAGATTTTTGTCTAGGGGAAGGAACCATTGTCAAATCATTAAGAAACAAAATACATTTTAAACGGTTTTAGACTAACACTGTTTCCATTCAACAGTTTCAATATATTATCCCATACCCTCAGATATTTAATACTTCTGAAAAGTTGTATATTACTTTTAATGAGGTTTATTTGAATATGATGTTTTTCTCTTGCTGTTTCTGATATTTTCTTCAACTTTATAACATTTTTATTATGATGTTTCTAATCTGGATGGTTTTGCATTTGTCCTACATGGAATGGAGCTTGTCAGTACTTTTAGGTGTTTTTCATTAAGTTTTGGAAGAATCTTATTTTCACCATTATTATTTCACCTCCTCTTCCTCCTCCTCCTCCTCCTCCTCCTCCTTCTCCTACTTCTTCATTTTCTTTTGCCAGTCCTGGGCTTGGTGCCTGAACTCTGTCCTTGGCCTTTCTCAAGGCTGGAACTCTACCACTTGAGCCTCAGTAACACTTTTTTCTATGTGTGTGGTACTGAGGAATCAAACCCAAGGTCTTCATGCATGCTAGGCAAGCACTTTTACCACTAGGCCAAACTTCTGGCCTGCCATTATTTCTTCTAAAATGAGTTTTTGATTTCTCTTTCCATACTCTCCTTTTATGTATGATGCTTTCAATGATATTGTACATTTCTTGGAGGTTTTTTATTTTCATTAGTTTTTCTCTATAATGAGATTACTAGTCAGTTGTTTTTATTAGTAGTAGTAGTAGTAGTAGTAGTATTGCTTATGTGGTAGTCAACAAATGAGCCCAGGGCTTCGTGCATATTAGGCAAACACTCTACCACCAAGCCACATTCCTAGCCTTAGTCAGTTGTTCAGATGATTTGCATGAAGTCCAATTTACAAGCAGTCTGCAACTTCCTCATGGAATTCTTCATTAGCACAGACCTGGACATATTAACAGTCTCATGAGCTGGCAATGATATTTGAGTTCTTTGTATCCCTCTCTTTTCCTGAGCTCTCTCAAAATTGACTACCTCTAATATCATATTAGTAGCTTCTAGTGATACCCAATGATTGCTCTATTATATTTGACAGTGCCTTAGGGCAAATATTGCTCCACAGTTTGATCTCATTAAATGTAGGCCTCTTTGCAGGGATCACTTTTGAAGCTAGTTTGAAGCTTGTTATGATCCCAAGAAGACTCTCAGTTGTTTCTGTCCCTGATTCTCTCCATTAAGCTTCAAACTGTTCTACAATTTAACTTTGTACTTCCACAGAGCTATCAGCCTTCTCTTAATTGCTTGCCATCAAAATCTCCAACAGTATCCTTTGATTTGAATGTCCCACTCTTGGTTACAAATAAAATCAGAGCTCTTGAGGAAAGAAAGAGAGGTCTTGCTTCTGGTAGCCAGCCACTCATTTTAGCAATCTCTATACCACTGTTATCAAGCCATACCACTGTATTTTGCAAATGCAATAGTATTTCTTAAATAAATGTGTTCCTTCTGTGGCATGCCTTCATAGCAATTGACAAAACTTTGCATGAACAATTGTTTATAAACTTAGCTACAGAAAAAGGTCTTTTGAGTTGTCATACAACCAAACTGGATGTGTTCTTCAGTGCTGCACATTTAAAACATAATATTGTACATTTAAATACATTTAGTTACATTTGACAAGGAATACACATATGTATATATATTTATGGGCTATTTGGATATATATTTGCAATGGAAAATAATTATATAAAGGTAAGCAAGGATAAATTATTAAATAAAACTAAATACGTACAGACCCAATATGTGTATTTTGTATTCTTTTGTAGGCAGAATATTAAAATATTTCTTAGCAATTTCAAAGCATATGTTATTATCTATTATAGTTTATAACATTGGTTATTAAAGGCTATGCTTCCTAATTGAAACCTGTTACTCTTTGATCAACTTCTCCTCTTTTTCTAACTACTTTCCTTCATGCTGGTAATAACTGATTTACTTTCTAACTTTCTGAATAACTTTTTAAGGTTCTCTATATAATTGAGCTCACACACTATTCATTTATTCAAGCCAGACTTTCATCACATAGCCCAGTGTTTTGAAGGTTTAATCCACATTGCCACAGGATTTCAATTTTCAGATTTAAAAATTATACATATTATATATAAAATATATACATATATATGTGTATGTATATACTCTCTTTACCCATTCATCAAGGGATGGATAGACAACTAAGTTACTTCCATCTCTAACTTATTGTGAGTAAGATACAATAAGCATGAGAGTGTAGACATCTTTCATTTTTTGCACCAATGTTTTAAAAAATTATTGTAAAAGTGATGTACAGAGAGGTTACAGTTACATAGGTCAGGTAATGAGCACATTTCCTTTTGAATACTGTCAACCCTTCCCTCATTCTCTCCCAGGTTTCCCCTCCTGACGTCCCTCTCCACGGGTTGTATGGTTCATTTTCAATATAGTATCAAATTGGTTTTAGAACTGAATTGATTCATCCTTTGTCCTACCATTTCTGTGCTTCTGCTTCCCCACCCAATCAGGTAAACTCATATACAAGACGAAGGGCACAAAATTAAAAAACAAGTTTCCTCATTTGCAATCATTATTATGTTCCTATAAACCTACAAGTAAACCCAGTAGATAGTAACAGACATATAATTACACTTGGATATGATTAATTAAACAGTGGTCTAAATATTCATACAGTGAGAATAAAAGATGATATTCTTAAGAGAGGATTGCAAGGGCTCAATCAGTATACACATATGGGTATATAAAATGATGCTTATCAAAATACACTCCAAGAAATAGAAGCAAGATAGGTTTTTTTTGTCAGTCGTGGGGCTCTAACTCGACCTGGGTGCTGTACCTGAACTCTTCAGCTCAAGGCTCTAACTCTACCCCTTGAGCCATGGCACCATTTCTGGTTTGGTTATTTGGAGATAAGAGTCTCATGGCCTTTAGTGCCTGGGCTGACTTTGAACTGTAATCCTCAGATCTCAGCCTCCTGAGTAGCTAGAATTACAGGCGTGAGCCACCACTGCCATCTAAAATATATCAACAGCTCAAAAAATTGAGTCACTCCAAAACTAATCTCCAAAGAAACAACCATCCCATTAAAAGATGGGCCAAAGACTTAAAGTGAGTCTTCTCTGAAGAAGAAATAAGAATGGCCTATAGACACATGAAGAAATGCTCAACATCTCTGGCCATAAAAGAACTCTAAGATTCCACCTCACTCCAGTTAGAATTGCCAGGATCAACAGATGCTGGAGGGGATGTGGACAGGAAGGATGCTGGAGGGGATGAAAGGCCCTCCAGGGCATAGAAACAAAAGCCACAGAATGAGTGATTGTTTTACTTAATGTATTATGTTATCTCTCATCTCATTTGCTGTCCCTTGGTTATCTCATATTGTTACAATATTTCATCTGGTTATCTGATATATTGTATATATGCATATTTGGTTATTTGAAGTTGGATAGGGAAGGGAGGAAAACAAGATGAGGGGCTGAGGTGGTGGGAGGGAAATGGGGACCAAGACATGAGAAAGGGTATCAATGTATGTGAAGTAATGCACCTTCTATCTGGTGAATATAATGTAACTCTTCTATTAATTATCACAAAAAATATATGAAAAATAAAAGTGGTTTAATATGTTCACTAAAGCACCTAATAATTGCTAACTACTATTTCTATATGGACCTCTAAAGATAATTTGTTATTAGCAGAAATACAGTGAGTTGGCCATGTATTTGTATATTTCTACAGTCCTAGAAACTACCTACAAGGTAGTCAGCTGCTCTGTAAGAGGCAATTTTTATACACATTTATTATATTGAGAGGTTTTAGAAAAATTACATATGCCTTGTTGTACTTAAAGTACTGCATTTGTATTACACTTCAGGGGACTCACCACTCATTGCTAGTTTTTGGAGGCAGAAAGAATATCCCATGTAAATATTCATATATAAGCCAGAATGACTAACTAAAAGTGTAACATTTAAATTTCTTAACAGGCATGATAACCACATGTAATTTTGTCACTATTTTTGGTATTGTCTTTGTTCTCAAAGATCCATATGCTATTTTGTTTTTGTATATCATGAATGGATAGGTTCACTAATATGCAGTGTGCAAAGAAGCATAGTGCTCTCAAGTGTCAGGTGATTTTTAAAGACTTTAAAATGCTTTATTAACTCTTCTCGATTACCATGATGTGACTTCCCTCACTTAAAGAGCATGTCTCAAGACAAGACAGGAAAAGATACAGAAACAAGCTGGAAGCTCAATTGGCTGCCATGCATGGAGTCTAAAGTGCCACACTGTTAGCTGTGTGCCTTCAGTCTCACCTCTTATTCTACTTTTGATCATGCTTCATTTCCTTCTTGTCCTTCCTTGTCATTATTTGGAACCATTAACTCAGAGTCCTGCTGCTCTTCGGCTGATGTCAGGTTGCTGTTTTCTTCTCCTGAGAGAAATTAGTGGTCCAAGCGACTGATAGAGCTGACAGCTGCTGCAGAGTGAGAAAGGAATAAGTATATGCCATTAATTTTCCACATGGACAACTAGTGAGACTGGAGCATCACCTGGGAGGGGTCTGATTAGTCAGAAGGTGGAATCTTGAATCTAAGATGGATATATGGATAATTTCAGGAAATTTGACATTATACATCATCTTAAAATGATTCAGAGCCAATATCTAAATTTTGAGTTAACTTTAAGTCAGGTTTTTTGAAATACAGTTCACTGTGAAGTTTATCCTTTTCTCTTTAGGGATTTTATCCACATATACATACATACATATGTATATTGTGTACTTATAAAATGTGTACTTATACTCATTAACAGTGCATCTCTATAGCTCATGCTGACTTGCTGGCCTGTATTTCTGAAAACTGCAATGAATGATTGCCCAAAGAGTTTATTTTCAACAAATGTAATACGAGTATGTAATCACCATGACAATCCTGACTGTTCTTTTTCTATTGATTTATTGTGATATCATTGTTGGAAGTCAATTGAATTTATGTATATGTAAGCATATCTTTATGTGTTTATACTTTACATAAATATTCCCTTTATCAATAGAACTTTACTGCTTAAAAGCTTGTAGTTCAACTCCTCTACTTTTTAATTTCTTTCAAAATTCTTTTTTCCATACAAATTTAGAATCAACTTTTCAGTCTCTACAAAAGAAAAGTCTGGTCTTTTAATTGAATGTGTGTTGAAAATATGCACCTATTTATGAAAAATTAGTATCTATCAGTTTTATTCATTTCTGTTAGCATTTTTCAGCATGTTATACTTATATTTTATAACATTGTCTTAATATTTTTAGGTTTATTGTCTTATAAATGGAAGTTTTAAAATTTCTAATGGCACATAGTAGAAAATACATATTTGATTTTTGCATGTGGAGCTTTATAATGTCTTCTAACCTACTTATTAGGTCTCTTCATTTTTATTTTTATTATTTTGTAAATTAGTTGGACTTTTCTATTTAGATGATTTAAATAGAATCAGTATTATTTTTCCTTTCTAAAATTTTTCTTTGCCAGTCTTGTGGCTTGAACTCAGGGCTTAGGCATTGCCACTGAAATCCTTTTGCTTAAGGATACTTCTCTACCACATGAGCCACAGTGCCACTTTCAGCTTTTTCTGAGCAGTTTACTGGAGATAAGAGTCTCATGGACTTTTCTACCCAGTCTGGCTTAGAACTGCAATCCTCAGATCTCAGCCTCCTGAGTAGCTAGGATTTCAGGTGTGAGTCACCTGTTCCTGGCTCTGGTTTTTATGTTTTCTTTTTTCCCTTATCACAATGGATGGCTCTCTAATACAATGTTAAATAAAAATGGTAGATGTAGAGATACTTTCTTATTTCCTTTTGTAAATGTTTTAATGAATATTATAAGAATAAAAACAAAGTTGAAGTGGTATGAATCTTCAGTTTCAGTTCAGATTTAGTATGAACTCACCTTCATGATTTAGAAACAATACACTTTAAGGATACATCTATGTGATTGGTATTGTTCAATAGTACTGGGATTTCATTGGTAGTTACGTATCTGTATATTACCAAAAGTTCAGTAGTTAGGAAGTTTTAAATTAACATGTTTAGGGTGAAAACAAAGATTTCTTGTAACTTTGAAGCATGGACATATGTGGAGAGGCAATGATTCAGAAGAAAGGATAGGATGGACTTCTTTCTGGTCCATTGAGAAAGCAGCAGTGTGCTCTACCTCTCATTCCCCACTCAAGCCCTAATACTTCTGGCCTTGCACAGGATGTGAGGAATCAGAAGAAAGGAACTTCAGTTTGGGCTTTGCAGAACTTAGAGAGGGGATGACCAGGTGTCTTCACTCCAACATCCCATATCTAGTGGCTGTGCATAAAGGAAATAGTGTCCTGGTATGTTTAGTTAGAAAGAGGGCCACAGACAATGGCCCCAAGAGGAAATCTCAGCTTTCAAGTGATGGTGTGGATTTTACAAATTCCCTGTAGACCATAAAAGTTAATGGAAATATCACTGAACGCAAAACAAGGTGGTGGATGCAGGATTAACATTCAAAGCTGTAGCTACAACACTTAAAGCAAATTGCAACACTGAGGAGAGAAGAGAGAAAACTGCTCTGATATTCTTGGTGGCAATTTTCATTCTTTGCCCAGGATGAAAAAGCATTCTATCACCCTGTTAATGGCATACTTCAACATTGGAGGCTCTGACCACATGCCCAGAGGCCGTGGTACACGATTTCATTCAAGTGACAAATGTTAAAGTCCCATGAGAATATTATCTGTCCCTGTGCTCAGAAGGATGAAGGGATGAGAATATTAAAATGGCTCAGAAGGAAGATTAAGCTTTCATCATGCCATACTTACTCAAGAGAGAATGTATTTCCTTTATTTAGGAAACTTAAATCCTTCTTCCAGTCTTGTCATCAAAGTGAAAGACACTAGAGAACAAAATAAAGTGAGGAACAAGAAAAGATTTTTGTTTTGTGTGCCTTGGGATTTCATGTGGTTATTTTTAGCCTAGCCTACTTTTTTCCCATAAGATATAAGATTTTTATAAAATTGTCAGACTTCAATTCCACTCTACCTACTTTTATAGATTAAAATATCCATTTTCTAACACGGGAAATTTTCGTTGTGCATTTAAATGTGTGACTTTTGACCTCAATGATGTCACGAGGCTGACTGTATAACTCTTCAGCAAATAAAATTCTGTGCCCAGCTCTAATCCTAATCTCATCAAACTTGGAGCCAGAGATATTTTGAAATATGACACCAATGAAAAATGTATTTGGGATCTACCACGAAGAATCAATCATAGGATATATATTTAATATAAAATATGTTCTTCACAAGATAGTGTTTTATATGTTGAAAAGCAGTCTATAAGCACATTCACAGTGGAATTTGTATGACTGTAAATTGTATAATTAAACCCAAGATGATCTAATTGTCTAAGCCCATGAGAGTTAAAAATAAGATACTTTCGTGTTTTTTAATAATGTTCTTGAATGGCTGTATTGTCAGCTCAGAACAAAGGAGGGTTGTCTCCTCTTTAACTGCAAAATGTTTCTAATTTCCTCAGATGCTAAAAATTCTTGCCATGTGACACATATCTGTATCAAGATTTTCTTTACTTTGGGATTGAGAATTTTTTTCTAAGTTTCAGGCTTTCCTTAATATATATTCTGGTTTTCATTTCGGTACTTCCAAATAAATTTCTAATTATGCAGGCCAAAGCAATCAAATTATGCAATTTTTTCATTGGCATATGTTTAGAAAAATGATTGCCTTAGATCTGATTTAGAAGCAAAGTAGGATTTTTTTGTCAGTTATCAGTCATGGATTTTTGGCAATTATTCTCTAACTGCTGTTTCAAGAGCAGTTCTCCAGGGAATGTGTTTGGAGAACTTAAAAACAACAACAACAAATTACTCTACCTCTACTAAGTCAGAACTGAGTTAGGTGTTGTGACCCATGCCTATTATACCAGAGTTCTGGAAACTATAGTAGAAGGACTTTAATTCAAGGCTAGCCTAGGCTACACATTGTCTCAAAAGACTTTTAAAAAACATATTTAAACTAAATTATACAAGAGAATGACTGGTATTAGGCTGCCGAGGATACAGATACTAAATATTAGGGACTATTGCTAAGCAAATGTACATTTTTGGTGATCTTACCCTAAAGGGACAGCCATATGTATGCAATGCTTTGGTTAAAAAATACTTCCAAGCAGTACTGGTATTAAACATCCATTGAGTATTAATTCATTAGCATGTAGCTAGAATATTTCATTACAAATTCTTCAAAATTAAGGATACTAGTATTCAATTTGTAATTGTTTTGAATGTAAATATGTAGAACATGAAGAGGTTAAAGAAAGAAAATATAGTGAAACTATTTGGAACAGCACTTAGAACTGTACATATTACTTGGATACTATAAAAGGTGATATCTTTGGCAGATTTCATTTTGTAGCAATGTGGCATCCAGTTTTATTACTTATATAAATATCTTATCTTCCTAGCACATATAAAGAAACTTCCTAAATATCACCGAATTTTCAAGGGAAGTGTCAGCTCTTAACTCGATGTTCAGCTACAGCTCTACCTGTATGAACCTATGTGCTCTAGATAAGATGCTCATTAATGACTGTGGTAGTATCTTATTTTGAAGTACTAGTCTCTTAGGCAGTGTCCAGACAATAAAATAAAATTGATTCATGTGATTATACTCTTTAGAATAACATAGGTGTATCATCATAAGCACATTTATACCTATAATATGCTGGAATATCTCTTCTAATATCTCTTCTATATTTGATATTAAATCTTCATAATGTGAGCATTTGGGGGCTATTATCCTTTCCACGGATCTATTGTATATCATTTATTCAAAGAATAGTCCTTATAACTAGACTAATAGAGTAGAACACAGGGTGGTGTTTTAGTAATTTTTGAATCAAAATTTTATAATATTACAAAAATGTTATTTTCTCTTAACACTTTGACTTTGTTATATTATGGCGATCTCTAACTCTTTTGGAAAGAGAAGTGACATAAACATTTACAAAATGCATATATCATTCTATAAGGTTAATTGGTATTTCAGTATTGTATGCACACAGATCAATACGAAGTCAATGAGTCCAATTGCCTGTAACTATTAAGTATAAGTAGCAATATTATCAGTAGCTGATGTTATCAATGAAGCAAAAAAATTGGAAATGAGTTCAATGAATAGTTATGAGATTTAGTTTATGTGATTATCCCTGCCAGCATCTGTTCTTATTGGATTTCTTGATTTTGGCCATTCTAACTGGACTGAGATGGAATCTCAAAGTACAAAACAACAAAAATGTTTTTAACAGAAAAATTTGAAATGATTGTATCTATTACTAATTAATAAAATGTTATACACTTTCCATTATCTAAAAAAATATTTGAATGTGAAATCCAAGTTTTTGACTTTTATTGTGAGGATAATGTATAGAGATGTTACAGTTACATTTGCCAAGTAGTAGGTGCATTACTTCTCACACACTGATACCTTTCTCATGTTTTGTCCTCATTACTCTTCCCCCACCCCTCCCAATCATCTTGTTTTCCCCCCTTTCCTTCCCTATTTCAAATAAACAAAAAAAGTATGTGTAATATGCCAGGTAACAAAGTCAGATACAGTAACAACATGAGATTAACCATACGGGCAAAGAAAGAGAAGAGAAATAACATAGTACATTAAAAACAGCAATCAAACAAGATAAACCTCTTGTTTCCATGTCTTAGAGTTCGTCTCATCCTATATGACCTTACGTACACAGGTTTTGAGCTATTGTGATCCTCTGCTAGGAAAGTTCTAGATATGTAATAAATGTTAAAAATGAGGGAAAACATTGAACCTATTTTCCTTTTGATTAGGCTTACTTCACTTAATTTGATTTTTCCAAGGCTTTCCATTTCCTTACAAATGGGGAGATGTCATTCTTTCTGATAGAAGCATAGAATTCCATTGTGTATACATACCATATCTTCTTGCTCCACTCATCTACTGAGGAGCAGTTGTGCTGGTTCCATATCTTAGCTATGTAAATAATGCTAAAGATGAACATCATTGTGCAAGTAGCTTTAGTATGTCCTTGTTTCTGGACATTGGACTAAATTCCAACGAATGGAATTGCTAGGTCCTATGAAGCTCTTTTGAGGGACTGCCACACTGTTTTCCATAGTGGTTGGACAAGTTTATACTCCCACAACCGTGTAGTAGTGATCCCTCTTGGCTACATCCCCACCATCATCTGTTATTAAATTTCTTAATTTTTGTCCATTCTAATTGGACTGAGGTAGAATTTCAAAGTTGATTTGCTTTGCATTTCTTTTTTTTAAGAATATATTCTTTTTTATTGTAATTAATAGAAGGGTTACATTATATTCACCAGACAGAACTTCCATTACTTCACAAACAATGATACCCTTTCTCATGGCTTGGTCTGTATTTCCCTTCCTCCACTCCTGCCCCTCATCTTGTTTTCCCCTCTTCCCTATCCTATTTCAAATAACCTAAATACACATATATTCAATATATCAGATAACAAGTGTAACCACATGAGATAACCAAGGGACAGCAAAAGAAATAAGAGATAGCATAGTACATTAAGGAAAACAATCACTCATTATATGGCTTTGGTTTCTATATCCTGGAGGTCCTTTCATTTAGCGTCATTCTATATGGCCCTATGTATCTAGGTTTTGCTCTTTTGTAAATCTCTGCTAGAGAGCCCAAGGTTTCCACTGATTATGACAAATGAGGGAAAACATTGAGCCTATGTTCCTTTGAGTCTGGCTTACTTCACTTAATATGATTTTTTCTAAGTCTTTCCATTTCCTTACAAATGGGGAGATGTCATTCTTTCTGACAGCAGCTTAGAATTCCATTGTGTATAAATACCACATCTTGTTTATCCACTCATCAACTGAAGGGCATCTGGGTTGGTTCCATGTCTTTGCTATATAGTAAATAGTGCTGCAATGAACATCATTGTGCTAGTGGATTTAGTATGCCCTTGTTTCTGGACTACTGAGTAAATGCCAAGGAGTGCAATTGCTGGGTCACAGGGGAGCTCTATGGTTAGTCTTTTGAGGAACTGCCATACTGCTTTCCATAGTGGTTGAACGAGTTTGCACCCCCACCAACAGTATAGTAGTGATCCCTCCTGGCCATATCCCTGCCAGCATCTGTTGTTATTAGACTTCTGGATCCTGGCCATTCTAACTGGAATGAGGTGGAAACTTAGAGTTGTTTTGATTTGCATTTCATTTATGGCCAGAGATGTCGAGCATTTCTTCATGTGTCTATAGGCCATTCTTATTTCTTCTTCAGAGAACACTCTCTTTAAGTCTTTGGCCCATCTTTTAATGGGATGGTTGTTTCTTTGGAGATTAGTTTTGGAGTGATTCAATTTTTTGAGCTGTATCAACAGCTCATATTTTAGATATGAGGCCTTTGTCCATTGTATGGTTAGTGAAGATCTTCTCCTAGTCTATAGGCTTTCTAGTTAATTTGCTAGCTATGTCCTTTGCCATACAGGAGCTCTGCAGTTTAATGCAGTCCCAGACTTAAAACGTTAATTTTTTTTTTTTTGCCAGTCCTGGACTTGAGCTCAGTGCCTGAGCACTGTCCTTGGACTTTCTCAAGGCTAGAGCTCTACCACTTGAGCCTCAGCACCACTTCCGACTTTTTTCTATGTATGTGGTACGGAGGAATCGAACCCGGGTCTTCATGCATGCTAGGCAAGCACTTTAACCACTAGGCCAAACTCCCGGCCCCTGAAATGTTAATTTTTTACATTAAGATTAAAAGTTCTAATTGTTGATGATATTTTTTGTAAAGCTTAATGTTCTAAAACTTAGCAGTCAAATCTTATCTTCATCAAATATAAATATAGGAGAGAAATTTTTCAAATAAATTGTTGTCGAAATCTACCACCACTAAATAGGTTTTTGTTTTGGAACTATGATGTTTGATTCAATCTGATCAGTTTTCACGTTCTTTTTAAGTATGTTCAATTTTTCCTCAGGGTCAAAAGTTTCCTGGTAAAATGGTTGGAATTAAGCTGCATCATAGAGGTGCAGACTAATGGTGACTGGTTTTTACATATAATTTCCTATATTCCAGGCACTTTGAAATTGTTTTTACAATTGTTAATTACATTTAATTTTCATAGCAACATGAGATGATTTCTAATATTATCCTATTTAATCCACAGAGATTAGACAGCTTGCCAAATGTTACATAAATGTTAAGGAGGGTCTTAAATACATGTTTTCCAATGCTGAGAATAATAGTAAAATATTCCACTACTTCAAAGTAAACTTTAT
The DNA here is from genome assembly GCF_031878675.1 of Megascapheus bottae. Classification (NCBI taxonomy): domain Eukaryota; kingdom Metazoa; phylum Chordata; class Mammalia; order Rodentia; family Geomyidae; genus Megascapheus; species Megascapheus bottae. Next base: position 23,085,568 of record NC_143519.1, read on the forward strand.
AATGTTATTTTTTTACAGACTCACCATTAGAAGATTGATTTTTGCTAAATTGGGAGAATGCAGAAAAAAAGAGGGCTGAATCTATTCTGAATCTATTCTAATAGATTGCTGTGCAATAAAGGAAGCTACTAAATTGTGATTTTTTTTTGTTGGCAGTATCCATCCAATAAACTGTTAAAGAATATACCACGTCAGGAACACTGTCCATGGTAAATGAGAATAAAAGAGAAACTGAAAATATTCTCCCAAGACTCATAGTTCAAATCATCAAAGGGACTCAAAAACACAAAAGAGACTTTAATCTTGGTAACAGAAGCACTGGAGTAAACCCATATATATATATCATATCTGATACTTCCAACAATTCATTTGTTTACAGGTGTCTTAGATCAGTAGAAATGAAGCATTACAGATAAGAGTTAATCAATAACCATGTCATCTAATGTTTGATCACAGCCAATTGTCTGAAGAACGGAAACAATGGGTACTATCTTCCTTTCTGCATGCTAGCCCTGAAGAGAGAGAACATAAATAGATTTTAGTTGCTCTGCGCACCTCAACAGCTTTCTGCAGTTGCCTATGTGACCAAGGAGCATGTGCTGTGTTGTGAAATTGCTTCCAGATACAATGGGGAAATGTGCCAGAAATGAGTCATGAGCAGACAGCACATTATTTTTTAACCCATAGAGAAAGCAAAATATCTTAATCTGAAGAATTATAAATTGTCCTCCAATTTAGTGTGCATCAGTAGGCGCATATAAGTTTGGTTTTGAAAAGTAACCATCAAGTCCTCAGAAATGGGACAATGTTATTCTTTCTGATGGAAGGATAGAATTTCATGTGTGTGTGTGTGTGTGTGTGTGTGTGTGTGTGCGTGTGTGCGTGTGTGCGTGTGTGTGTGTGTCTATCTGTGTGTGTCTCATATAAGTTTAGTTTTGAAAAGTAACAATCAAGTTTGTCCATTTCCTCAGAAATGGGACAATGTCATTATTTCTGTTGGAAGCATAAAATTGTGTGTGTGTGTGTGTGTGTGTGTGTGTGTGTGTGTGTGTATCTGGGTATCTGTGTGTGTATCTGTGTCTCTGTCTGTGTGTCTGTATGTACCACATTTTCTTGATCCATTTGTAGACTTAGGAGACTTCTGGTTTTATTCCATATCTTGTCTATTGTAAACAATACAAAGGTGGCTATCTACTAACTGATGAACATAACTGTAGCCCCTTTTTACATTATCCTGACAATAAAATACAATAATAATAATAATAAGGTGTCTATTGAAATGAATTCCAAAAGTAGAAACAAGAGGTTTTTTTAATTTCAGTTTTTGCATTATTTTTCTACCTTTCCCCACTTTTGTCACATATTTGATTAGTGTAGTTTTGCCTAGCATAAGTTTGTCTGATTGGAGGATGGGAAGGGGAGGCACAGAAACTATGGGACAAAGGGAGAATTAATTCAACAATAATACTCATTAGACCCTATGTTGGAAACAAACCCTACAACTTGGGGAAATGGAGAGAAAACTGGTAGAAAATGAGGGAAGCAGTGACACTGTTCACAGGAAATTTATTTAGTACCTGACATATAACTGTAACCCCTCTGTACATCACCTTTACAATAAAAAAGAAAAGTAACAATCATTTTTCTACTACTTTGCTTCTCTATATTTATTCATAATTGATAGCCTTTCAAGTGAAAATAAAGTCTTTTAATTCATAAGTTCAATATAGCATCATAAACTCAGAAGAATAAACCATTGAGAAAGTACAATTCAAAAGCATGGTTGCTTTTTAGCTGCTACCTTGAAAACTCAGCTATAGGGAAATTTTTTTTCCTTAAACCAAGTATTTTACAATATGGCTTCTCAGCATGTGACCCTCCTAATACATGAGAAATGATAACTTATTTGCCATAAAAGTTTAAGTCAAAATCTATTATAGCTATTTCTCTATATAGCTGTGTGCATGTACATTTATATAGTTTTGTGTGCATGACAATAGTAGTGAGAAAAATATTTTTCTATAATTTTTTTACTTTTGTGGCAATGGTTTAAATTTAGTGAAGCAACAACCATCCCTCAAACTGGTTTTGCTTTTATAAACTGATGAAATGGTGCTAAAAATTATTCAGTATCTGAGCCTTAAGGATTTCCAAAACCTAAAGTATATTCTTAGCTGATGACTGAAATTCAAAAGCAGCTGAAGAAAAACTAGAGCATGAGGAAGTTGTGGAAATGGGTGGGAAATAAAGTTAGATACAGTACCTTTACTCGAGAAAACACTTCTCTTTCATGGTAAATTAAAGCAAGCATTATAAATAAAAGAGGGAAAGACTTAGAAATATTTGAAATTTGATCTGTAAGAGTGCAACAGGAGAGAATTCATTTTGAAATTCACAACATTGCAAATCCTAGCATATGTAATTTTTGCATGTTAGTTACTTAATCATTTATCAATAGGCAAGAGACAATTGCCTACTCTGAGCATAAATTCACTCTTGAATTTTTCTAGTCATCACAGGAAAACAAAGCTAATTGGTTCAAATTAGGGAAGTTCTGCAAGCACTATTGGCTAGAGAGGCTACTACAATCACTTTTCCCAGAATGGTCATTGGTGGAGGTTGTGGACTTCTGAGTATCAACAAGGTCATTCTTGGGCATTGCTTTATCAAAATGGGAATATTCTTGAGAATTTTGATCCTCTTCCTTTCCCCGGGTTTCAATATCTTATTGAAACTATGTCCTCTTCCTTTTCCCCTGGTTTCAATATCTTATTGAAACCAAAGTTTCAAGTGCAAAAGTGTGTGTGAAAGTCCCGCAACTAGATACATCCTTCTTTCTTTTTCATTTATCACTCAAAACTGAAGATTACTCTCTAAAGGCTAATTTAATTAGAAAATTTTCTCTATTCCTGGCAATTTCCTTAGCCTTTAAGTCATTTGGGGTGGGAGTTCTTTTGCTCTATTTTTTCAACTGTATGTAGTGTGTGTGTGTGTGTGTGTGTGTGTGTGTGTGTGTGTGTGTGTGTGTGTGTGTGTGCGCCGATACTGGTGCTTAAACTCTGGACTTGGTGTTCTTAGTTTTTTCCTCCTGGCTGGTGTTCTATCACTTGAGCCCCCTCTCCACTTCTGTCATTTTGCCAGTCTATTGGAGAAAAGTCTTAAGGATATTTCTGCTTGGGCTGACTTCAAAGCATGATGCTCAGATCTCAGCCTCGTGAATAGCTAGAGCACTGCCAACTGAATGTTGAATGTATGTAGTCAATTGTATTTGATTAGAGTATCTAGCACGTATAAGCAATTTTGTTCCAAAGGAAAAAGGCAACAAAAGAAAAAAGAAAGAAAGAAAGAAAGAAAGAAAGAAAGAAAGAAAGAAAGAAAGAAAGAAAGAAAAAGAAAAGAAAAGCTGCAGAATATTTAAAGCCATAATTTTAGGTATAATGTAAATCTACTATTTACATGAATTCTTTACCTTTACAAACAAACTTTCAAACCCTGTGCTTCCCATTTTCCACCATCAGATAAGCTAAATGAAACCTCAAGCTAAAAAGAGCCACTTTTCAAATTGAGTTCTTTCACTTTCATCAGACAGGAGTTCTTTTCATTGACCTAGGGAACAAAAGGACATTTCAATATGTTTTTCTCCACTAAAGGCTATGGTTCTTTTCCTATTAAGCCATCTTTGTAATGTAGGTCAAGATTTCTGCTTTACATTAGAAAGCATGACACACTTTTGTTAAGTATGCCCTTGTCTGATGTCCTTGGCGCACTGTTAGAAAATAATTTCGACTACATACTTCCCCTCTCACGGCACCCTAGGGAATACTGCTGCATAAAAATGGGACGGTAATGGCCTTTCTAAAATTCTTATGGAATGATTTTCGGAGGTAGACTTAATTAACAAAAAGTATCAACTTGTATCCACACAATATTTCATAAGAAAGAGTATAATCTTCTCGTTGTCATTGGTATTATTTTCATGGCCTCGATGGAAAATGTCAGGGGTCCGGAAATACAGAAGCACAATTGTTGAGTCATCATCTTCTCCCTAATGGCCCAGTGGACACTCTAGGGAGAGCTTCATTTTCAGATTTCTAACAGCTTTGTGATTTACCTTCAAGTCATAAGAAATTGTAGAACATTTTTGTGTCTTCCTAGGCAAAATCGCCTTCATGTTTCTTAATTCTTAATTATTTTTGCTTTTATTTCATATCATATCACATTAGAAGAAATGTGGTTGGGCTTTCATATATCACTTTACAATTCGCATAGTGCTTTTTCTTTTTTACTTCTGAGGAAAGTAGAGGAGGGAACACTGGAAGGATGAGAGCAGAAGAAGTCCTGGCTCTGTCATTTTTCCATAATTCTTTCTGGGTTTTTTTTTTTTTGGTACTAGAGAATTGAATCCAGGACATTTCATTTGCTAGACAACTGCTTTGCCAGCTCTGCACAGTACATTTCTATTTTTTTGTTCTTATAGGAGACAAGAGGTTAGTTTTAATATTAGTCACTAGTCGAATTGACTAGGAAGCTTCCATTGATTCTATTGTAGAAATTGATTCTTTTCTAGAAACATGCGATTGGAAAACAGTCTACTTTGTTCCATCTCTAGACAACTATTAGAAATGATGCAATGTTTTCTCCAAGACTTTGACTCTGTGTTGGCAATTGATAATAGTTGTTCATGTGATTCATTCCTTTGGAGTTTATGTGATTCATTCCTTTGGAGTTTTGTTTTTAATATCCAGTGGGTGCTTAGGCCAGTTAATACATAAATGGGCATTAGGTAAGCCTTGAGTTTCTGATGGCTGTGTCCTAACAGTATGGCCTCAGAGAAAAAGGAGATTATGGAGAAAAAAAAGACATCATCTGAAGTTTAGTTACCAGGGCCTATGTTAATTTCTCTCTACCTGTTCACACCATTCCTGTAACTGACAAACAAGTTGACATAATTCTGATTCCCAATTTCAGCTTGAGAAACTGGAATCATGTAAACAGAAGTGACCTTTCTAAGATGTTAAAATGTGTCCTGGTTTTTGCCCTTTTTGGAATTGTTTCTATTGAACTGTTCTTTCACTTGTGCCATAGTACAACTTATTAAATTGAAGAAATTTGTATGAATAAAACACATGTGGTCTTGACTGAAAGATCTCTCACCCTCCTATTCACTGATGCAGTATTTTCCCAGTAGCTAGAGGGGTGTTCCTGAGAAGATGTCTTCTCTTAATGCTGAGAGATGAAAATATGTGCCAAACTAAGAGGAAAACATGTATACTCTTAATCAGGAAAGTTATCCACATTGGTTTGAACTGGAGTTATCACACAGCTGACAAAGTGCACATTTGTGATTTATGAGTACCCTTTAGAAGAACATTTGTACCACCTTTTATCCAGGATCCTTTTGAAGAGCAGTACTAAGATTTGAATTCAGGGCCTTGTGCTTCCTATGTAGCTACTCTACCATTTTAACTAAATCCCTCACCCATGACCTTTTGTATACTTATGCATATCATATGTATTACTGAACTCATGTAACCTATGATGTCTTTATTTTTTATTCTTCCTGCTTTGCTCTTCCTTGTTCTATCTATAGAGGCATAGACCACCATGCCCAGAATTATTAACATAAAATTAGCTTCATCACACTACTAACATATTCTGTATTAATTTTACTTCATAACCACTGTTAGCTACTTTTCACGTACCTTCATTCTCTTATTTTTAAATATCTCAGGCATTTTAGCACTTTTTAAAAGCAGACTTAGGATAATCTAAAAGATTGAATCTGGTATATTTATCCTAATAGATATTTGGCATTTATTTCCATAACTGAAGTATATGTTAGTAAACATATTCACTCAATCCTTCACTAATGAGAAAAATGACAAAAAATTATACAGAATAATACCTAAATATTCTTAAATGTGCAGCTAAAAAAAGTCATAAATTCATTGGAAATAGGAATGTCACCTGTTACAGTGACCCAAACTAAACTAAACATGAAGATAAAAATGTTAAGAAAAGTTTTGATAAATTTTATCTAAGTTCATCTAAACTTTCTACACAAATACTCTACATGTCTATCACCTTAGGTCAGTTATACTTACACGATACCCTTTCTTCATTACTATAATATTCTTACACTCATGTATTATTCTTTTCCTACCTCCCTTGTTGTCTTTCATATTATTTTTCTATCTCTGGTCCTCTGTTCATCCTTCAACTCTTATAATGCATGGATCTACATTTCATGGTTGTTGAGCAATGCTGTGTATCTAGGTGTTCAATTATACTCTAGGTCCAGAGGGACTTACCTACAATAGAGATTGGATTGAGGAGCTTATTGTTTTGGTCATAAATTGGTCATCTGTGATTGTATTAGATTTGTATGTAAGTGTACAAAAAGAAAGAGAGAGTGTTATTACCAATCTAAAAGAGCTAATATCTAATGTCAGCCAACTAAAAAGGACTAGGTTGGTTATATCTGAAAAATTATAATCTTGTTTAGTATTAATCTTGCTCCCATCTTCAAATGGGCAGAACAAGAAACTCAAGAAAAAGGTCAAATCAAGGAATAGCATCTCCCACCCAACATAAACAGGCAATGGAGCAGTCAGTGGCAAATCTAGAGGAGAGCCTTCCAAGTGCTATACAAATACAATTGATAAACATCATTAATGAAAAATGTGAAAACATAAAGAAAGAGATAAGGGAGGAAGCCAAACCTAAACAACAGGAAACCATAAACAAGATGACATGTGATAAAGGGGAAGCCATAAAGAAGGCCGTAATAAAGGTTTTTCAAAGAAAAATGGATGAATTCATAGAATCCACAAACAAAAAGGTGACTGAACTCCAACAAATGTCCAAAGAGAATAAAGCTGCTGAGCTAACCACTCATATGGAAATCAAGGAGCTAAAGAAATCCATACATGATCTAAAACAATAGATGCAAGGCATCAAAAATGAGCAATTAGAAGCAAGGGAGATGAAGAATAAAGTAGAAAGCTTTGATAGCAGGTTAGACAATGCAGAAGAGAGAATTTGCGGGGTTGAAGATAATTTAGATGTTATAGAGAAAGAACAGAAAATGAGTCAATTCAAATGTAGGAAATATGAGAAAACGCTACAGGAGGTCCAAGATACAATTAGAAAACCTAATTTAAGGCTAATTGGTATTGAGGAGGGTCTGGAGAAAGAGGTGAATGGTACTGGAAATATACTTCAGGGAATCATCTCAGAGAACTTCCCAAATATCCAGAAGGGCAGGCCCATCCAGATACAAGAAGCTTTTAGAACCCCAAACAGACCTGAACAGAAAAAGACATCCCACCGCCACATTATAATCCAAACTGGATCAACAGAGGCCAAAGATAGGATCCTAAAAGCAGCCAGGGGGGAGAAAACAATCACGTATAAAGGCAAACCAATCAGAATAACCCCAGATTTCTCAGCAGAGACCATGCAAGCAAGACGAGAGTGGAAGGATATATGCCATGCCCTGAAGTCAAATAACTACCAACCAAGAATACTGTACCCAGCTAAGCTCTCATTCATAACTGAGGGAACAATAAAAACATTCCATTCCAAGGAAAAGCTTCAATATTGTGTAGCAACAAAATCAACATTACAGAAAATTCTCAAAGATGTTCTACACATAGAAAATCAACACAAATGTAATACAGAGAAAGACATGGCACCCCAAACTCATAACATCTAAGTACCACAAAAACTATCAAGACACAGGCCCTAATGAAAGCTTATAAAAACAGCAGGAACTAATAAATATTTCTCAATCTTGGCGCTCAATATCAATGGACTTCGCTCTCCAATTAAATGACATAGCATATCTAGTTGGATAGGAGATACACTAGACCTCCTTGGCACACTTTGAAACTTTCTTAATAAGGACCAAGAATCACAACAAATCAGAGAAAGCTGGATAAGTGGGACTGCATTAAACTGCAGAGCTTTTGTATGGCAAAGGACAGAGCTAATAAACTAATTAGGAAGCCTACAGAGTGGGAGAAGATCTTCACCAACCATACAATGGACAAAGGCCTCATATCTAAAATATATCAACAGCTCAAAAAATTGAATCACTCCAAAACTAATCTCCAAAGTAACAACCATCCCATTAAAAGATGGGCCAAAGACTTAAAGAGAGTCTTCTCTGAAGAAGAAACAAAAATGGCCTATAGACACATGAAGAAATGCTCATTATCTCTGGTCATAAAAGAAATGCAAATCAAAACAACTCTAAGATTCCATCTCACTCCAATTAGAATGGCCAGGATCAGGAAAATGAATAACAACAGATGCTGTAGGGGATGTGGCCAGGAGGGATCACTACTACACTGTTGGTGGGAGTGCAAACTCATTTAACTACTATGGAAAGCTGTATGACAGTTCCTAAAAGACTAAACATAGAGCTCCCCTATGACCCAGCAATTCCACTACTTGGCATTTACCCAGTCATCCAGAAACAAGGACATACTAAATCCACTACCACAACGATGTTCATTGCAGCACTATTTACCATAGCAAAGATATGGAACCAACCTAGATGTCCCTCAGTTGATGAGTGGATCAACAAGATGTGGTCTTTGTACACAATGGAATTCTATGCTGCTGTCAGAAAGAATGACATTGCCCCATTTGTTAGGAAATGCAAAGACTTAGAAAAGATCATATTTAGTGAAGTAAGCCAGACTCAAAGGAACTTAGGCTCAATGGTTTCCCTCATTTGTCATAATCAGTAGAAACCTTGGGCTCTCCTAGCAGAGATTTGCAATAGAGCAAAACCTTGATACAAAAGGCCATATAGTAGGACGCTAAATGAAAGGATCTCTAGGATATAGAAACACAAGCCATATAATGAATTATTGCTGTTCTACGGTGCTATGTTATCTGTCATCTCTTTTGCTGTCCCTTGGTTATCTCATATTGTTACAGTATCTCACTTTGTTACCTGATATATCGGATATATTTTTATTTGGTTATTTGAAATTGGATACCGAAGTGGGGAAAGCAAGATGAGGGGTGGGGCTGGGGGCAAGGGAAATGGGGACCAAGACATGTGAAAGGGTATCAATGTATGGGAGTTATTGCACCATCTATCTGGCAAATATAATGTAACCCTTCTATTAATTACAATAAAAATATATGAAAAAATATTAAGAAAAGATCTTGGTAGGTTCAGAAGAATGAAGGTCTTGTATTTTCCCTGATATGCAAAACCTCCACCTGAAACACACACACATACACACACAATTGTAATTGTGAGACTATTTGGGGGAATGAGAGGATTTATGAGCTTGAATACTGGTGTATAATATTGAAGTATATTGTGTATGTATGAAGATGACCTAAAGAAACATACTGAGGGCTATTGAAAGTAAGAGTGGAAAATGAGGAAAAAAGAGCCATACAGGGGATTGATATGATCAAAGTACAACATACACATATGCAAAATATCATGAATATTTGTAGAAGTGTATCAAATAACACACATTATAAAATAGATTAGTGCCGGTATGTCTCAAATGGAAGAGTACTTGCCTAGGAAGTATGAGGCCCTGAGTTCAAGTGCCAGTACTACCAAAAAAGATAACAACTATATATATATATAAAGAAATATAAAGAAGAGTAGGAGAATGAAGACATACTGTAAATAAGTTTATGCAAAACAGATAAAATGAAAAAGTTCAAATTTTTCTATGCAGCAAGAAAGCAATATTCCTTTCAAATGGATCTATAATTTATACAAATATGTTATTTTAAAATTTTCAGTGGAAAATAAATCACTTATGAACTTTTTTAATATATTTTTATTGTAATTAATAAAAGGGTTACCTGATATTTGCCAGATAGATGGTGCATTAATTCACATACATTGATACCCTTTCACATGTCTTGGTACCCATTACCCTCCCCTCCACCCCCCTACCTCCGCCCCGTCTTGGTTTTCCCCCCTTCCCTATCCAATTTCAAATATCCAAATACAAATAAATTCAATATATCAGGTAACAAAGTGAGATACTGTAACAATATGAGATACCCAAGGGACAGCAAAGGAGATGAGAGATAACATAGTACATTAAGGACAACAAATCATTCGTTATATGGCTTTTGTTTTAATATACTGGAGGTCATTTCAATTAGCTTCATACTATATGGCCTTATGTATCAAGGTTTTGCTCTATTGCAGATCTCTGCTAGTAGAGTCCAAGGTTTCTACTGATTATGACGAATGAGGGAAACCATTGAGCCTAAGTTCCTTTGAGTCCGGCTTACTTCACTTATGAACTTTTTAAAAAGTTTTTTGTCTTTTTTATCAATTCATTTGCAGTGCCAAGGGCAATTACAAAAGAAAGTGCGCAATACACAGTAGAATAAATATCACCTGCTTTAAAATATAGTCAAAAGATACAGTAGGTAAAACATTATGGTGTTGATCCTAATATTCCATAGTATATGCAATAGATTTAAATAGAACAGAATGGAAAGAAGTATTTTGACTGAAGACATTTCTTTACCTATCTCTATAGGAAGAGGCCTATGAATTACAGAGAAATGGTAAAGAATGTGTATCTTCCAAACCAATCCTGTCAATTTCATTATCAGTGATCAGAAAACAAGTAATTTCACTTCTTGTAATGATCAGACAAACCATGAATACTTTCTGCAAATTAAATTAGGGACTCACAGTCTAATTATACATCAAGAAGGATTCTCCATCTTTCTACTTCATCTTAAATCCTTTTTCTTCATTATTTTTCCATGTACATTGTAAGTATGAGATGTCTGTTCATGAATTTAAAAGGAATATTTATCATGGCAGTAGGGATGTTTTTCTCCATGAGTAGCCTTTCTACCCTGCTGGAAAGTAGACCATCTTAGCACAGTAAGTGCACACTGTGTAGTCAGAAAAACATCTGGATACTCTATAAATAATCACTTGAATTTTTAAGTCTGAAGGCAAGAAATTCTCTCTCTTATTAACAGATAGTTGTTGGCATTTGTGAAAAATTATAAATTAGAGTATATAGATTTAATTACTCTTGATTAAATGGGGAAAAATCAGAGCCCTTATTTTCCTGTGGGAAATTGGAGAGAACTCATACTATTTTGAGTTATGATCCAAGGCCAGCAATGTTGATTGGTTCATTAAGTGAAAGACATCTAAATCATGAGAAGGGCTAAACAGAGAAGCAAAGAAATCGCAATTTCAAAATAACAACTCAAAAGAAGGAAGGAAGAAGGAGCAGGTTGATGGCTCCCCACTAGTGGAAATCAGAAAACCACCAGCATGCATCAGGGTTGGTTTCTGAAAATCCGATTAAGCTTAAGAAATAAGCAAGAACATATGCACATTCAAAAATTTAATATAGAGTCAAGCACCAGTGGCTCACACCTGTAATCCCAGCTCCTCAGGAGGCTGAGATCTGAGGATCATATTTCAAAGACAAGCCTGGCAGGAAAGTGTGTTAGACTCTTATCTCAGTTAATCACAGAAAGAGCCAGACATGGCACTGTGGCACAAGTGGTAAAGAGTTATCCTTGGACAAAAGGAGTCCAGAGACATCCCTTAGGACAACAGTTCAAGCTCCAAGAGAGGCAAAACAACCACCACCACCAACAACAACCAAAACCCACAAATAACTTGATAGTTATGCCTACACACTTAATAGTTGTGCCTACACAAAACATAAATATGTTCCACATTTTGCCTCAGGTCCTCGACAACATGGAGTTTTAGGAGTTAAGCAATCCCTATTTGTAATGGAGAATGTCTTCCTTCCGTTAACTACATCTCATATTGGTTTATGACAGTATAACCACAATGCTTAAAATGAAAATTTCTAAGAAGTAGCTCATTAGTCTAAGGAATACATGCCTAATACTAACATCTTTCTATTTCTAGAGGGATCAAAAGGTGGAAGAAGGAAAAGAACTAAACAGTAAATTCAGGAGAGGAAACTTCATCTGCTCATAAATTTTATAAAAACTTGGACATACAGTTTACAGTTTATCTCAGCCAAAATGGGGAATGATTTAAGAAAGAAAATTGTATTTGCCATTTGTATTTCTTATTTTGTTTCCACCAATGTTGAGGCTTGAACTCAGGGCCTGCGCATTGTCCTTGGACTTTCTCAAGAACTCTAGCTATACCGCTTGACTCACAGCACCATTTCTGGCTTTTTCTATGTATGTGGTACTGAGGAATCGAACCCAGGGTCTTTGTGCATGCTAGGCAAGCACTCTAAGACTAGGCCATGCTCCCAGCCCTGTCTTTCTTTTTCTATCCCTCATTTCAGAAAATAACTAAGCAATTGATCCTGCAACTATAAAGTATAAATACACAGAACATGAGTGTATTCACTCAAAATTTGAGGGATGATTTCAGGGACTGAAAAACACTGAAATCTATCCAAGATGATGGGTTGAGCACAATATCAAAGGGTTTGTTGGCATAATTTGAATAATAGGATATTGGTTGGAAGTTCTGAACAGTGACAAATGCTTTCATGTCATTTAGAAGGGAGGTATGAGAAAAATATCTAGAATTAAAATCACTGACTTATGTGTAGAGAAAGAGAAAGTTTGTTAGTTTGGAGTTAAATGCAAATGGATGACCCAAGAGGAGATTAAAAATATTGCAACCAGTATCCTGAGCGTGGGCAATATATAGGATGCAATTCACTGAGCAAATGTATTTCCTCCTTTCACTAGTCATTTAGGTTGCTTAATGAATTAGATTTTCCCCTGCCTGTGCGTGAAACAGGACCATTACAGGACTCTGTAGAATGCAAGCCAAAGACGTATGATCATTTCAAGCCAGACGATGGTCTCCTTGAGTTAGGTATCTAGTCTCATATGCAGACATTTGTTTCAACTTCTGCTGAGAAAGCAAGGGGGAAGGGGGAGGGGGCACATGAGCTCCCTTCTGCTTTGAGTCTCTTCCCACATCACAAACTGGAATGTCTTAGCTCTCTGAAGCTGGCATGTGCAGAGCAAGGAAATGGATGTGGACACTACTAAGCAATCTTCATTCTAGCTCTCAGTCAGGCAGATTGAAGTCCAGTTTTTCACTTATGGAGGGGATCCCTCTCTCCAACCCTAGGATTTTTACTGACAGTTCTCTTGATGCAATGATGGAGGCACCCTCAGGCACCTCTTTTGCTCTGCTTCCTCAGACCCTGGGAGCCTTTCACGCCCCCCTACAGAAGTTCTGCTCTTTAACTCGCTTCCATTGTGATGTGCTACCTATAGTCCTTACCTCCACCATGGAAACCAGTCACCTTTCCTTTGTATTGGCATATTCTTTGTGCATAGTGCAACAGTCCCAGTTCTTGTTTTGCATAATAGAATAACCAGAGGCCATTTTCTGCCCTTTGCAATCCTCAGGTAGAGCAGAGACTAGTACACTGCACATTGTCCCTATGGAAATGGAGAGAAGAGAAGCAATTCATCCGATTTCTCCTCCTGGGCAATGGTGAGTGGATCACTACACACTAACAACAGTCTGCAAAGTCTGTCTCACACATTCCCTCAGATAGTTCATCTCAGCGTGAAGGAAAGACTTCATATAATCTTCTGCATACATATTTTCCCCAGTGCTATCTACTGATTTACTTCATATTCCATTTTAATGAAGCACCTGTCATTTACTGCCAATATTTCAAACGCTTTCTAGATATACACACTGAATATCAAACAAGTTTATGATGTGAACGCTATTATTGGCATTCCCAATTTTCAGATGAGTAAACTGAGACTCAGAGATTCCAACAATTTGCCCAAGAGCATCTAGTTCCTAGGAGAGTCAGAATCCAAGCTGAGTCACTTTGGCTCAACCGTAGGTCTTAGATGACAGTCCAGGACCTGCAATGAAAACCAAAGCACACACAAGTCTGTATTATCTCTGTGGTATTTTTCCCTCTGGGATAGTTTTGATTCCTCATTACAACTGTCTGCAAAGATTTTTGTACATCCCTTTCCTCCACTATGATGTGATTCCTAAAAGATCCCAAAACAGATCTTTTTATTTCAGTTTCTTTTCTTTTCTTTTCTTTATTTTTTTTATTGTCAGGGTAATGTATTGAGGGGTTACAGTTACATTTGCTAGGTAGTAGGTGCATTAATTCTCACACATTGATACCCCTTCTCACCTCCCCTTTTCCTCCCCCCACCCCCTCCCAATCATCTTGTTTTCCCCCCGTTTCCTTTCCTATTTTAAATAAACAAATAAATGTATATTCAATATACCAGGTAACAAAGTCAGATGCACCAATCACATGAGATTAACCGAAGGGCAACAAAAAGAGAAGAAAAATAATATAGTACATTAAGAACAATAATCACACAAGATTGATTGAAACGGATCTTTTAAACAAGAACCAGGAACCTAGCAGGATTCCTCACGCACATTTGGTGATTATACTGTGGATTGTTAAATTAATTAGTAAATGCACTCAGTAATGAGGAGATGAACAAATGAACACATCTATCATGTAGTTCATCCTTCTTCTTATATGACAGTTGGATGTTAATCTAAGTTGGTACTAACAGAACTGATAAGGCAGGTGTTTCTGGAATCTAAATCCAAGGACTTAGAATCTAGACTAGTATTCTAATAGCTATATAATCAATGTGGTAGAGTCAGAAAAATGGACACTGTTTTAGAAAGACTAAATATGATATTCTTTGAAGGTAAGAGGAAGATAGACCTTTTATTTTAAGGCCTGATCTACTATCAAGAGAACTGGATCAAAATGAAAGTTTAATCAAAATGAAAGCTTATAGAACAATAACAACAAAAAAGAATTAAAACAGAATGTCAATACTCTTCAAGAATATATTGTTTTCATTTTTCCCTTATATCTGCTGTTTGCCTTTTGGCTGTCCTAGGGTTTGAACCCGTGGCTTTGCACTTGCTGGGCTAATCTTGGGCCACTTTGATAATACCTTGGTCTTGTTATTTTTTTGAGATACAGTCTCCTTCCCCCCTCCCCTGAATTGTTATCTTCCTACCTATGAGTTCTGTGTAACTGAGATTAAAAACATACATTATTGTATCTAGCTTTTTAAAGAGATTAGATTTTGTTAATTTTTTTGTCCTATTGACTTCAAACTGTAATCCTTTTAATCTCTGCCTCGCAAGTAGCTAGAATTACAAGTAGAAGCCTGGCTTATTAGCCTTTTAAAGGTTAGATTTTTTTCGGTTTGTTTCTATTTCAAGAACTATAACAAAGTATTTTTACATCCTAGAAATAAAGTACCTATAATATATATCTGTTCCAAGAGTCTCACATTATTCTCTCTATAATATATAGGACATTCAAATAAAAGTATGATTTTTGAGATGCTAGAGTCTGAACTCAGAGCCTTTCCCATGTTAGTCTACCACCGAGCTGTATTTGTAAACAGAAAAATTACATTAAAGAAGTTATTGTTCTTATTCATAGAGGTATGTGTTATGTGTATTGAGGACTGATTTCAATGCACCTCCTATCTGGCAAATATAATGTAACCCTTCTATTAATTACAATAAAAATATGAAAAAATCTATTATTTGTATTTCTGGAAAATTCTTAACAATTTAAAATAGAAACCTTTTATAGTTATAGAGTAAAATAAATAAAATAATGGTTTCTTGGCTATTACTGTATTAAAGATATAACTTCCTCTAAGGAAACTATGGACAATCCATGCACAATATGTTGAAGGCTATGAATCACCTGGCATTGACCTTGATGTGTGTACTTATCTAAACCACACATCTGTTCTTTTTCTCCAATAAAGAGACCATATGCCCCTTGACTCACATACAAGAGCGCAGTGTTCTAAAACAAACACACTAAAGTTAATTTAGGGGATAAAATGAACTTTGAAAAAGACTCATGTTTAATGCTTGAGCTGTGACAAAGCAAAATTTATTTCTAAATGTAAGAATGACATTTTATCTCTTCTCTACTACACTGCTGAACAAACTAGTTTAATAATGTAATTTTACAAGAAAGCTTAAAAGTCTAGTTAGATAATTTTTAATAATCTATGGCAAATACCTTGAGCAAGACATTTTGAGGTATTTTTCGTTATAGTGTTATACCTTGACATCTTTTCAACCATACAGTTTTATGTTCTTCAACCAGTCATTTAAGCCTTGAGGAAAAATAGGAGCTTTCAGTCTGGAACATGCAATAACAATAATTTTAAACACATCTCACATTTGGAAAAAATATTTAAAAATACCTTTTTACGTTATTGATTTTCATTTGCTTTTATAACTATTTGTTCAGGTAGGAGTGACTATTAGACTTGGCCCTGCAAACATGGA
Source organism: Megascapheus bottae (assembly GCF_031878675.1). Taxonomy (NCBI): domain Eukaryota; kingdom Metazoa; phylum Chordata; class Mammalia; order Rodentia; family Geomyidae; genus Megascapheus; species Megascapheus bottae. Next base: position 23,101,907 of record NC_143519.1, read on the forward strand.
TAATAAAGCTCAGAGTTTAATAGCCAGACTTATGATGACAATAGAGATGATAGAACTCTAGAGATGAGAGTCCTCTGCCACATTACATGCAGAATAACCCAGCAATCATTTAGGTCGTGTTTAACATAGGCCCAACAATGATGCAAAGAGCTACTCTTGTAAATCTGATAGGATGCATAGACAATTGATAACAGTGGTTTACACCTGAGAAATATGGGATGAAATAACAGGTAGACTTTGTATCTTTATACCAGATGTCTTCCATAGCATTAAAATTTAGTATACATTTTTTTGGATAGTCATGGGGCTTGAACTCTGGGCTGGGGTGCTGTCCCTGAGCCCTTCAGCTCAAGGCTATTACTCAACTACTTTGAGCCACAGGGCCGCTTCCTGCTTTCTGGTACTTAAATGGAGATGAGTCTTAAGGACTTTAGTGCCTGGGCTGGCTTTGAACTGTGATACTCAGATCTCAGCCTGCCGAGTAGCTAGGATTACAGGAGTGAGCCACCGGTACCTGGAATAAAATTCATATTATTTTGACCAGCTAGTTATACAATGATAAAATAATTTATCAGGAAAATCATTATTTGGGTTATAAACAACAAAATCAAGAACCAGTATGGATATTTACAAATCAATAAGATAGACTAATATTCTTAAATGAAGGATAAACTCATAACTATAATAGTCCTATCAAAATTATACTTGACTAAAATTTTAACAAACTCTGGCCATGTAAATCATGTGTTAATTAAAATATTATTTGTTGTGGAATGGGATTCACTTAATTTACATGTGCTTTTGTTTTTCTTCTTAATATGCAAAAGGGTTTGTTTTAGGGGACAGGTTTTGTGTTCTCTCTCTCTCTCTCTCTCTCTCTCTCTCTCTCTCTCTCTCTCTCTCTCTCTCTCTCTCTCTCTCTCTCTCCATCTTTTTCTTTGTGCCAGTCCTTGAACCTCAACTCAGGACCTAATGTTGTCTATGAGCATCTTTTGCTCAAGGCTAGCACTCTACCACTTAATCCACAGCTCCATTTCTCTGTTTGTGGTAGTTTAGTGGAGATAAGAGTCTCACAGACTTTCCTCCTTGGGATGGCTTCCAACTACTAACCTCCGATCTCAGACACCTGAATGGCTAAGATTATAGACCGAATCATCAGTGATCAGGATGGGCTATGTTTCTTATACTACTTATGGCCATTTTAATTAAGTTAAAAATGAAGAAACTTTAAATAGTTTTATAAACTAGCTTCTAAGCATTGCTCCTAAGAGAGCAAAAAAAGACAACAATAACAACAACAAACACCCAGAGAAACAGAAAAGAATAACCTTATTTAAAAATTGTGTATTTAACCCAAACATTCAACCATATGGAATATTTTTCTTATCTATCTGTGTATTTGTGTTATCTATCTATCTGTCTGTCTGTCTGTCTGTCTGTCATCCATACTGAAATAAATAACAGACACATATCTGAGGTTTTTGGTCTTACTAATAGGAAGAATAAAGACAAATTTGTGTATTCCATTTTTCAGGAAGATGTAGAATAGATTTTTAAATATGCGAATGGACTGTTTGCAGGATAGTAGTAGCAAGAGATTTTTGTTTTCATGATAAACAAAGACGGTTTATTGTGCCTGTAATAAGAAGTGACACTTTTTAACATGCAGACTGAAAAACCTATGTCAGCTCAGCACAAAGGGCAGGGAGTACCAGGTTTTATGAGGTTACTGGATAAGTGTGAAATCCAAACTACTGGTAAGGTCTATACCGTATCCATGAATTTGGGTATTCTATCTCACCACAGGGACAGCCCATGGTCCAGAAAGCTAGAGATTCTTCTCTAACCCTCCGTCGGGCTGAGCACTAAGATGGGGGTGATGAATTTTGGACAGGAACAAATTTCCAAGGAAATTTTACATATCCTTTCTCAAGTTAACATCTATAGACAACATTTTTGAGTTAATCGTTTTTGATGAAACAACTCCTAAGTTTTACTTACGTAGAATATTTTAAATAGATTCAAGAGGAGTGAGATGAACAAAAAAGTCTGTTATTTTTTCTTCTTCCAAAGAAGCAAATTAACTAAGTGCAAAAGAATAGACAAAGAGAAAAACAGAGATTTCCAGCAGAGATGAATATACTAGTGAATATATTAGGAAAAAATATTAGCTAGAAATCTTGGGTTGAAATATTTGTATAAATGGACAGGGAAGCCAAACTTGCCAGAATTCTGAGATGAAGTAAATTTTGTTCCTGTGAGGATAATGTGAGTTTCAAATGAGGGTTGTAGAAAATGATGATGAAAAGAACATGAGAAGAAAAATAATTAAAGTAAGCTACATACCCAAGAATCTCCTAGGAAGAGTTTTGTTTGTTTTTCTAAATTCACCGTACTTTGAAACTTTATCATTATAATTTCCTATAATGATAGAAGGAGTATCTGAAAAGCTTTTCTTCTTTATTTTCCTTATTAACAAAGAGGAAATGTATTGTTTGCTTGTTTGTTTATATATTTTGATGGTGTGGGTCTTGAACTCTCGGCCTGGGTGCTGTCCCTGAGCTCTTCTATTCAAGGTTAGCACTCTACCACTTTGAGCCAGAGTGCCACTTCTAGTTTCTTGGTGGTTAATTGTAGATAAGAGTCTCACGGACTTTCGTGCTCCTGTTGACTTTGAACTGAGACCCTCATATCTCAGTCTGCTGAATGGCTAGGATTACAGGCATGAACCACCTGCACCTAACATTGTGTTTTTACTTTTATTACATTTAACTAATTGCACAAAGATTTTAGTAGAGACAGACTAAAAAATATCCATGATTAAGCAGACCATTAGAAATATGAGGGGATAGTTAAATCACTCAAGATTAAAAAGGATGTGAACAGCAATGGAAGAAATAAATCTTGCAAATACAAGTTGCAGCAATCCTAGCCATATGGAAATAATATCAAGTGCTAAGTCACCAGAGTCATCTCTCATTTTAAAGTAAGTGTATATAACAAAAAAAAATCAGCACAGATGTTTATGTGTATAATAGTTACAGTTATCAAGCTTCTCATACTGAATTAGCCAGAATCATCTCTGAACAATCACTTTTATTAAGTACATTATTTAAATTATCTTCAAAGAAATCATAGTATTAAGGTATTTTATCATACCTTTACACATTTATCCAAGTAGTAGAATCTGTAAAGTTAAATAAATTAGATGTGATCACTTTCACAAGCGTAGGCAGTAACTTAGGTACCTGCAATTACTTTGTGGAGGAAGTGTGATATTTGTTAAAAATAAATATGTAGTCACCAGATTAGCCAGGCTTTTGTATATCCAAGGACTGATAATTTAAAAAGTTAGATCTACTATAATGGATAAAAAAAATCATGACAAATTCATTTAACAGTTGTGTATTTCACCAATATGGCAAAAGTATCCAAAGAGCAGGCAATGGGTAATAGAAAGTGTGTCATGCTTGCTCAAACTAATTGACCTAACAGAAACAATTTCATTTTCTTAAGCCAGACTTATTAGCTCAATTTTGGAATCCATAATCCTAATTGAACCATTAATGTTAAAATTTATATATGCATTTGAGAACTGTAGCCATCCACTATCCACAGAGCTTTGGAAAAAGCATACTGTTAATCTGTCTTCACCAATATTATTTTATAACACTATCCTATTCCAGTTACATATAACATTTTTATTGTAGTTTTACAAACTTTTCCTACAGTCCACAATAAGAGGTGAACACCAGAAAATGGACATCAGATATTCAACTTCTCAGCAGCTAGCCTGAAACTACTCTCCTCATTACTCAGTGAAAACCTGATATAGGAGAGAGAGAAATGAAATCGTACTGCAGTTAAGATAGAGGACTATGCTATTTATCTTGCACAGGTCTTTTTTCCTAGATGGCTTTAAACATTATTTCCTTATTTATTCATAGCTCTACACAAATATTCCAGCCTGGAAGCATCTTCTTTCCCCACTCCCATTCTATCTTCTTATCCTACTTTAATTTGCTTTTCAGCACTGAATACATTATACATATACTGTGTCATTTTTACTACATACTAAATAAGAGTGGATTTTTGCTTTTCTTAACTTACATTTTTATCTCTAACATTGTGAATAGTACCTGAGACTTATTCTATGCTCCATAAACATTTCTTGAGACGAGGCTAAGAGTGAAAATCGTGCGTCACTAGAGGACAACCCAGGCTCCTGTGTACTTACTCACTCAGCATGCTCTTGGACTTGGGGAAGGTCAGTTATCTGGGTGATGGTGGAAGATCATCTTTGGGGCCTGTTTGGATTAGGAGTATTGCAGAGGGTAGAACAAGCACTGACTTTGTGAAGCTGGATGCATGAGAGAGATGTCAGCTCCCCAGAAAGTGAAGATGCTAACATTTCCATATTCCTGGAGCATACTGATGCATCCAAAGGATGCATCCAAAGGAGCTCCAGTGGAGGCAGAACACAAGGACTAGTGACTGACCACAGTGACTGACCACAAGGTTCCTCACTGACCATAGCAAGTGGGTCCATACAGCCAGACGTGATATGGAAATACAGACCAAAGGCGCATTCATTGGAACTTAGTATCAATGGCCATAATATTCAAACACAGTGTTTAATTTTTCACTCAAAAGAGCCTTCTTGGTAGTGAAAAGTAAACAATGACAACTGTTCAGTACAGTCTTCATGACTTGAACCCGGGATGATACTGAGTGTAGAAGCAGCCGTGGACTGTATGGGTGAAAGGCTTGTACTCTGTGGTCACATAGCTTGTGTTGGCATTCAGCTGCCATTTACAAGGTGTGGCATGCCAGGCCCCTCAAGACTTCACCATTTTTGTCCATCTCTCCACAATGTACTTAGCTTCCACCTCCCCTTCGCCATGCCTTGGTTTGTATTCTAGGAAATGGATATAGAATGGCATCTAATCCAAAAGGCTGCTGAATGAGTTACATGAGGCACTGGACTTTGATGGAGTAGCTAATAACTGAACAATATCTAGCACGACCAGTTAACTAATTACACTTACTCAAGCCAAGTCTGTATAGCTACTTAGGTCTCCTCTGAGATGCTGAATGGACAAAGCTAGCTGTTTTATGTATCTAAGTTTAGAATTTTAGAATGTACGTACTTTGCTTTAGTCTTGCTGTATTGTTAACCATACTCCAACTACATCAAGCTGACATACATGAGCACACTCTGAACATTAAGGTGACATACCAGAAAAGGCTAGTCTCAGAAAGTAGTTGAGATCCTATCTTCACTCCCTTGCCAGCTGGGAAGTCTGAACATCACAGCAAAATTTCTAATATGAATGATTCATCCAAAGGTTTCCTATTTCCCTTGGATTTTAAGGGCTGAAAATGTAAGCTGCGTCCCTACTTTAGAAATGATTTGGAAATGGAGAGCTGTTCATTCTGTACAGGATTTTGTTTTGGCAGGCTTGGTTTTAGTTTTTGTATCTTTATCATCCCTTTCCCAAAGACTCCACATGCTGAACATAAGAGAACAGATTGAGAATGGCCAGGAATACAAGAACGATGTTCTATCTATCTCAAGGACTGGAGAAACAACTTCACAGCTTTATGAGGCATACAATCTAAAAGGAATGCATTCTGTATGCTCAGAGACTGGGAAGGTTTCAGGCCTACTTTAAACTATTTGGGTCAGAGCCCCAAAGAGAGCTGCCCCAAATGGCTGGAGAAGGTTGTTGTGTGCTTTGGCCCCAGTTCCTCCGAGTGATCAGATATGCTGTGAAGGCCTACGCATAACACAGGAGTTTCATACCTTAGGACTAAGGTATATAGAACTTCGTGAAGAAAAAGTGCACACTTTCCTCTTTGCCAGCTGACTTACCATCTCCCTCTGTGATCATTCAACCAGAATCACACCAAGGAGAATGTGTTAAACAGATCATTCTCTTTATTACTATCTGGTGGAAATGCAGGGCTGAATCACCTACCAATTTCAATTATACAGGATAATTCTGCACACTGCCTATGAATGAGCATTTTTTTGGATGAGAAAGTAATGTATCAAAAGCAAGGGGTTGCTGTGTAGGCACTGAGTCTGAGATGCAGCCTTTTTTTTTTTTTTGCCAGTTTTGGGCCTTTACCTCAGGGCCTAAACATTATCATTTGGCTTTTTTTTCTCAAGGCTAATGGTCTGACACTTGAGCCACAGCACTGCTTCCAGCTTTCTTCAATATATGTAGCACCAAGGAATAAACCGAGGTCTTCGTGTTTTCTAGGCAAGCACTCTACCACTAGTCCAAATTCCTGGCCCCTACAGCCATTATTTTTAAGCCTCCATCACATGTCAGTCATTGTGCAATGACTTTCACATGCATAGTCTTAACAACATAAAGTAAATTTGCATTATTTCTCTTCTGCACTGAAGATGCCAAAAGCTGAAAAGATTTATCTGCAATGTGAAGTGGGCATGCATGTGAAGAAAGGCAGTCAGGTCTGGCAGCGCCATCTTGGCCTCGTGGTGGATGGTAGGGTCTGTCACTTTGTCTTCATAGTAAAGGAAGGTAAAGCCCCTGCCTCTCAAGTGATGGACATACATGAATCCCTGGAGACAAGGGTGGGCATTTGGCTAGCAGGTTATTAAATTTGCTAGTCCAGTGCCTGAGACTGTAGGTCTCCTATGACCCCTGACCTGGCCCTATTTAGGGCCCATGAGCCCAGGGGGCCACAATGCCATGCTATATGTCCCTGTATTCATGTCCTGTCTTCTGGCTTTTCTCTGGTCACCATGGTGTCCCAATTTAGTTTTCCCTCAGAACTATCAGTTGGTTTGATGCTATTGTTTTTGTTCATCTTTTTCTCCCTAGCCTTCATGGCTCCATTTCCTAACAGTGTTAAGTGTATTGGCTGGCTGCTGGTCTTTGAGACAGTTGCCAGCCTTTTAATAAAGATTTAGACTTCTCAAAATGTGGCCTCTCTGTTTTCTCACTTTATAATGTATATTTCATTGGGATTTGAATCCATGTCTTTTTCATTCTCTGAAGTCAAAGATTTTTTTTGTATCAATCATGTTTTAGTCTGGCTTATTGCTATCCAAAATAAAAACACCATAAACTGGGTAACTTATAGACAACAAAATATATTCTCTCATGGTGAGATGTGAAGAATCAAGGCACCTACAGATTCTGAATCTGGAGAGGCCTACTTTCTCATAGCTGACATTTCCTGGTTCTGCTTTTGTAGTGGATTGGACAAGGAAACAAAGCCTTCCTTTATATAGGTGCTAATCCATGTGTGTAGGTTAAACCCTTACAACCTGCATACCTTCCAGATCTCTATCTCCGGATACCTCTCTGGGGGCTATGCTTCTATATGGAATTCTAGAGATAAATCCAGCACCACTGAAAGAGTTTATATCTAAGAAAGCAATTTGAGAAACAGAAAAAATTAAAGGAATTTTATTTCAGAATTCAGTGGCCTTGACAAGTACAAGAAAACAAGCAAAAATATTCAACATAAACATTTTTGTCAGAAATAAGAGTTGATTTGTTTTGTGCTCAGTTAAATCTTCTTATGTGTTCATCTTTGGGTGTATTTTTTTTCTTCCTTAAACAACAAGAAAAAAAACAAGCAAGCAAAAACCTTCAGCATAGTTAAATTTGAGTTGTTAGAAGCTGCATTTTACTTTGTGGCAAGCTTTTCAAGTAAAAGCCAAGAGATTTTGCTATCAGCGTGGGCTAAACTTCTCAGCCTCTGAGAAGCATGGGTGTCTAAGCGTTAGTCTCATGACAAGATCATTTCACAGCCCTGCTGACATGGCAGAAGCAAACATAACTCTTTCTGACTGGTAATTTCTCCCCTTTGTTTGATTCCTTTCTGCATTGTCTCCTTTTCTCTGGAGCCTTTGAAATCCAATGAACAGTGACTTGAGAAAAGAGTGCATTTCAGGATACAGAAATTTCTAGTCTATTGGTTTGTGGCTCCATGTAGATTTGATATCAGCCTTAATGCATTCAGTGTCTGTCAAGAATTACTTCCGTTCTTCAGGTCTGTGTTTTACTAGATGAGCTACTTTAGATTGGTTTCTGACCAGCTCTTACTTATGTCCTTTACCTTGGGTAGGAATATAGAAAGTCTATACTGGAAAGTTCACATAAATAAAGAAGGAATTAAGTGATATATTGCATAATGAATTTTTTTAGATAAGTTATATAGTAAAGATGTGGGGAAACGGTATCCGAATAGTCTTTGGATACTCTATGCACTACAGTTTAGCTCCTTTCACCCAAGTCACTTAGTTCAATTTTTCTATGAAATGGATATAACACCAACTACATGAGATTGCTCGAGTATTTAGAGTCAGTACAGATAAATCATTAAAGCCATCCAGTAAGGGTTCATGTTCCTCTTTAGCATGTTCAATGATTCTGACATGTGCTTTAGAGGAGGACTGAAACATTTCATTTTAGATTTTCATGCAAATGATGAAAGCAACTTATCTGTCTCCAAACAAGATTTCTCTTTGTTAACACCCTCTTTTACCAAAGTTATGATCAGAGTTTAGAATGCAAGCTAAATTCTTCCTCTTAGATTAGCTACTAAGAGATCTTAGGTTTGGAAATTTGTCTTGCATTTCTATGAGTCTTTGATCCACTGCTTTACCAGCTGCGAATTGGATTCAGAGAAAAATTACTATCAACAGTTGGAGTCACTATTCAGAAAGGGCTTTGTCAGGAAAAGAAAATTTAGTATCTCTGTGGTGGTGCTAAGCTTGAATTTTAAGTGACTCTGGCTATGAAGCACCCAGATGAAGGAATACTAGAAAATCAGATTTCTTTTGTTCTAATAGAAAGTATTCATTATCACTATCTACAAAAAATGTGAGCAGTGGCTTAAATACCAGGTAAAGTCCCAGAAAGTGCTTTTTATATGATCAGAAGTCAAGAAACCATTACCTTGCACAGAGCATTGCAGATGTATCTTCAGGCCAGGCTTCTGAATGTGAAATATGAGTCAGATGTATATACTGTCTCTAATGATGACCAAGTTGAAAAAAAATTGATTTAACCATTAAGGAAGGTATCTTGGGAGACATCTAAATCATTAATATTTTCCTGTGTTCAAAAGACACTACATACACAGTTGCTACTATAAAAGCAAAAAGGCAGAGATAAGCTCTAATACAATGTTGCTAGAGACTTCAACACCCCAGTGATAACAAAAGGAAGAAAAAAATCAAGGAACCAACATTGTTAAATTGTACCCTAGAACAAATGGACTTCACTGAGGCTTATAGGACATACCACATAATACCTGCAGAATTCACATTTTGAACTTCAGCACATTCTTCAGATAAATCATTTGGTAGGTCATAAACAAATCAATGGCATATATAGCAAAGAGATAGCTTTATACACATGCTTACTGAATAACAATTACTGTAGTCAAGAAACAGAGGATAGGTATACCTCATGCCTGTATTACCAAGTGCTCGAGAAACAGAAATCAGAAGGGTTGACGCTCAAGCTCAGCCTGAGTAGAAAGTTGGCAAGATCCTATCTCAAGAAAAATGCTGTATGTGGTGCTCCATGTCTTAATTCTAGCTATCATGGAAGCATAGCTAGTAGGTTTGTGGTGCAGGATGTTCAGGGCAAAAACACAAGAGACTTCGTATTCAAAACCAAAAAAAATACCCCTAAAATTAAACAGTACTGCATGGTTAAAGTGGTAGAGTACCTGTGTCACCCTTGTGCTGACAAAAATGAAAGAGAAATTAAAATCAATTTAGCGTCCATTAAGTGTGTAAAGAAAGTGAGGTACCCACAGTACATGACTATTTAGTCATTTTGTTGTTGTTGTTGTTTTGCCAATCCTGGGGCTTAAACTCAGGGGGTCTGGGCACTACCCTTGGACACTTTTTGCTCAAGGCTAGTGCTCTACCACTTGAGTCACAGTGCCACTTCCAGCTTTTTCTATGTATGTGGTATCAAGGGATCGAACCCAGGGCTTTGTGCATACTAAGCGAGCACTCTACCACTAGCACACATTCCTAGCCCCTATTTAATCATTTTATAAAAAGAATCAAATCCTAAAATTTCTGATAACATAAATAGAAATGAGGATCATTGTCTTAAGTGAGGCAAAGCAGACACTGAAACAAAAGCATTGCATGGTCTCACTTATATGTAGAATCTAAAGAAGCTCACCTCATAGAGGTTAAACATTAAAAAACAAAATCCAAATGAACCCATAAGAGTCACTGACAATTGGCCTTCCAAATAGGATATGGCACAACTACAAGAAAACTCAAAGCCTCCTGCAGGCCTCTTACTGTAACAAATGCCTGCAATCTCAACAATTTAGGAGTTCAGAGTCATGGTTTGAAACAAGGCTTGGCAAAAGTTAGCAAAACTCTATCTGAAAAACAGGTTGGGTATGGTGGTTCACACTGTGGTCCCTGCTACTCAGAAGGTATAGGCAGATATAGTATGAAGCTAAATGAAAGGACCTCCAGGATATAGAAACAAAAGCCATATAACCAGTGATTGTTGTCCTTAATGTACTATGTTATCTCTCATCTCTTTTGCTGTCCTTTGGTTATCTCATATTGTTACAGTATTTCACCTTGTTATCTGATATATTGTATATATGTGTATTAGGTTATTTGAAATAGGATAGGGAAGGGGAGAAAACAAAATGAGGGGCAGGCTTGGGGGAGGGAAATGGGGACCAAGACATGAGAAAGGGTATCAATGTATGTGAAGTAATGCACCTTCTATCTGGTGAATATAATGTAACCTTTCTATTAATTACAATAAAAAATATATGAAAAAAAGAAGGTATAGGCAGGAGGATCATGATGTGAGGCTAGCCCAGGTATAAGCAGGTCACCTACGTGAAAGCAAACCAAATAGACTGGGAGTATGGCTCAACTGGTTGAATTGCTTGCCCAGCAAGTACAAGGGCCTGACTTTAGTTCCTAGTACCTCTAAAACAAACAAAATAGGAAAAATATATTTCTTTGCCCATACTTGTTCAAAGTCTAGAGTTCTATGACTAGTTCTGGTGGAGACAGAAATCTGAGGATTACAGATCAAAACCAGCCTGGGCAGGAAAGTCTATGAAACTGTTATCTCTGATTAGCCACCTAAATATTGGAATTATAGCCGTGGCTCAGAGTGCCAACCAGAGCAAAATAGCTCAGGGACAGTGTCTAGTTCCTGAATTCAAACTCCAAGACCACCACCACCAACAATAACAAAGTGTAGAGTTCTAGTTACGTGTGAATTCTTTCAGCAGGTATTCTGACAAGGAGAATAAGAAGAATAAGAGGAAGAAGAAGAAGGAGGAAGAGGAGGAGGAGGTGGTGGAGGTGGAGGCGGAGGAGGAGGAGGAGGAGACGGAGGAGGAGGAAAACAGGTACAAACCCTGAGTAACACTGACCTCTGTGATGACAAACCTATGGTTCACTTTTTGGTTTTAGTTATGGTGGAAGTGGGGGCATGTTTGTGTCCAAGTTCTGGGGCTTGAATTTAGGGTTGGGCACTGTGGTTTGGCTTTCTTCCTCAAGGCTAGTGCTCTAGTACTTGAGCCACAGACGGCTTGCCAGCGTTTAGGTGATCAACTGGCGATAAGAATCTCATACATGCTCCTGCCTAGACTGGCTTCAAACAAAGATTTTCAGATCTCAGCCTCTTGAGTAGCTAGAGTTACAGATGTGAGCCACCAGTGCCTGGCCTTGCTTTCAGGTGTTTGTTGTTGTTTATTTTGTTTTGTTTTTTATTTCAAAAATGCATTACAAAACTGACCCTTCAAGGTTTCTTTTCTTGGCTTTCTTGGCCCTTTCTTTTCCCATTCCCTTTCCGCTTCTACTCTATATGTTTATTTTATATTTTCTTTTTACTTTTTTTTAAAATTCCAGTGTGTAGAGGGGTTACAGTTATATTCGTCAGATAGAAGGTGCATTACTTCTCACACATTGCATTTTAAAATTTTTTATTGTCTCTGTGTAATCAGAAAATACTGGAGCTTTGACTTCTTTACTCTTTATTCTCCCTCTTTGTCTCTGTGATTTTATCTACTCGGTCACTTTAATTACTATTCACTAGCAACTGCTTTTTTTGCTTGTTTTTTTTTTTAAGTTTACTCAGTACAGAATTAGACCAAGCCTTGCTTGCCAGTATTTATTTGAAAAGTTGTCTCTCCAAGGCACAGAAGTAAGAGAAGGAAGAAATAAAAGTCAGCAGAAAAGCGCATTATCAAGACAACCACTTCTGTAGGTCTCTTGTACTGGAATATTCCAAGGGCTTTCAGAGAAGCTTTAATAAATGTGCCTCAGGTCTCTCTCTACTGGGGGAGCAAAACAAGACATGCCCCTTCAGCAGCTTCTGTTCCATCAGTCAAGAGATGGCCTCAAATATGGGCTATAGTCTGGATCTTAAATGTTTGTATCTTAAACCTTTTGTTAATAGGTTTGGCCCCCAGAGGCATGTTACTGGAAGATGATGAAAGATTTTAACTTCCTCACACTTCCGATGCCTAGTTGAGTCCTAGGGGAATGGTAAGCGATACCAACCATAGTTTGGCTGGAGTAGCTGGAGTAAAAGATTGAAATGAAGGGTTTAAAGGGCCTGGTAGGATTCCTTCATGTATTTTTCCAGCCCAGACTTCACTGAACCCCAGACATTCTTGAGGATAACCAGCCACCTCCTTGATGTTTCTAACTGCACGACTCAACTGTGGCTCCTCAAGCTTAGAACATAGGAAAGTGATCACGTAGCTTAGTTCCTTCATACTGTGACAATTTCTTACTATGGATAATCAGTTCCAAGCTTCCCATGTCATAAACCCCAGTCAGTGGTGATCCTCACACTACTCTCTCCCTCCCTTCCTCTCTCCCCCCCTCTCTCCCTCTCTCTCTCTCTCAAGTTCCATATGACACTACTATTTCCCATCTAACCTGTTTGTGGCTCCTGTCTGGCTCTACAGCCACTGTCATAGGCTAAGCCACTGTCACTTCTTACTGTTGCCTGCAGTAATAGCTATTCCACATTGCTCTGGATTCTTTCAAATTCTTTCTCTACTCTGAACTGAAAGAATCATTTTTAAAAATGCAAGTGTAAGCACATAGCTCTCCTGTTAAATCTCTTAGACGACTTCCCATTGCTGACTTCCCATTTACCTTCCCAAGCTAAAATGAGATTTTACCTTCCTGAATATGATCTACATAAACTGAATGAATTGAAGCCTGCTCACCTTTTGGCATTTTTCTCTGGCCACAGAAATAGTTCAATTCCACAGTTTCCCAGTATCTGTCAAAGAACCCAAGTCCCTCCTCCCTTTGTGGCTACACTCTTGCAGTAAAAGCTTCTTTTCAGTGAGATGCTAAGTTAATCAGCTTTGAATGACAGTAGCAAAATAGCAGAGACAATTAACTTCTAAAGATAAGAGGTTTATTCTGGAGTTTCCAATCTGAGATTTGGGTTTGCCCAATTGTTTAGGGACTCTTGCAAGGATGGCACTTCATGGCAGAAGTGTGTGATAAAGTAAAAATTCCTGTATCATGGACCAGGAAACAAGAGGAATCAGCACAGGGCTGGAGGCCCAGAACAACGTTTTTTTTTGTTTGTTTTTGTTTTTTTTTGGGGGGGGGGTTTGCTTGTACTCAGGGCCTGAGCACTGTCCTTGGGCTTTCTCAAAGCTAGAACTCTACCACTTGAGCCACTGCACCACTTCTGGCTTTTTCTAAGTATGTGGTAGTGAGGAATCGAACCTGGGTCTTTGTGTATGTTAGGCAAACACTCTGCCATGAGGCAAAACTCCCGGCCCCCCATAATCGCTGTTGAGGTCATATTCCCAAAGACCTATTGCCTATGAGAGTCTTTCGCTTACTTAATGTCCATTGCACTTCCAATGGGTCATTCTGGGGACCAAACGTTTAATAAATTCGGGAGCATTACCTATGATAGAACAGCATACAGTTTTTAAAGGTTTCTATTGAGCAACATCTATGGAACTTTGAATGAAAGAATGGGACAAATCAAGGAAGAACATGGAGAGAGAAAGTACTTTCAAAGAAAAGTGAGGTTTCAGTTACATGTTTACTAAATTACACATTTGTTTTGGTTGGTTGTGGGGCTTGAAGTTGGGGCCTGGGTGTTGTCCCTGAGATCTTGTTCAAGGCTAGTGCTCAAACACTTGGAGCCACTTCTGATTTTTTTGTTATTTTTAAAAAATATTTTATTGTGATTAATAGAAGGGTTGCATTATATTCACCAGATAAAAGGTGCATAACTTCACAAACATTGATACCCTTTCTCATGACATGGTCCCCATTTCCCTCCAACCCTCCCCCGGCTTGTCTTGATTTCCCCCCTTTCCTATTCAATTTCAAATAAACAATTAAGCACATATAAAATATATCAGATAACAAGGTAAAATAAAGTAACAATATGAGATAACCAAGGATAGCAAAAGAGATGAGAGATAACAGTACATTGAGAACAACAGTCACTCATTGTATGGCTTTTGTTTTCTTCTCCTGGAGTTCCTTACATTTAGTGACATACTATTTGGCCTAATGTCTCTAGATTTTGTTCTATTGTAAATCTCTGCTAGGAGAGCCCAAGGTTTCTACTGATTATGACAAATGAGGAGGACTATTGAGCCTATGTTCCTTTGAGTCTGGCTTACTTCACTTAATATGATTTTTTCTAAGTCTTTCCATTTCCTTACAAATGGGGCGATGTCATTCTTTCTGACAGCAGCATAGAATTCCATTGTGTACAAATACCACATATTGTTGATCCACTCATCAGCTGAGGGACATCTGGGTTGGTTTCATATCTTTGCTATGGTAAATAGTGCTGCAATGAACATTGTTGTGCTAGTGGATTTAGTATGTCCTTGTTTCTGGATGGTTGGGTAAATGCCAAGTAGTGGAATTGCTGGGTCATAGGGGAGCTCTATGTTCAGTCTTTTGAGGAACTGCCATACTGCTTTCCATAGTGGTTGAATGAGTTTGCACTCCCACCAACAGTGTAGTAGTGATCCCTCCTGGCCACATCTTTCCAGCATCTGTTGTTATTAGTTTTCTTGATCTTGGCCATTCTAACTGGAATGAGGTAGAATCTTAGAGTTGTTTTGATTTGCGTTTCTTTTTTGACCAGAGATGTCGAGCATTTCTTCATGTGACCACTTCTGATTTTTGAGTAGCTAATTGGGGATAAGAAGCTCAAGGGGACTACTCTGTCCTGGGCTGTCTTCACACTGTGATCCTCAGACTTCAGCCTTCTGAGTAGCTAGGATCACAGGTGTGAGCCAACACAGTCCAGCTCTTTACAGTTTTAGTCTTGATCCTGCCTCTAAACTTTCCTTCTTTACTTGACAGTTACTTCTGTTATATACCACTTTACAAGGCTGTGTCTCAAGTGCCTGGAAAACATAAATTCCTTTACTTGTCACTGTATGGCACAGTAGAGTTGTGTTCCAGACTGTAGCTCTACTGCTATTTTTCTTAAGGCTAGTGCTCTACCACTTGAACCACAGTTTCACTTCTGGCATTTTGTGGCTAGTGGGACATAAGAGTCTCACAGACTTTCCTGCTTGGGCTTGATTTCAAACCACAATCATCAGATGGCAGCCTTCTGTGTAGCTAGGATTACAGGCATGAGCTACCAACACGCAGCTAAGTTGTCATTAGTCCAGCTATATACTTACAGGAAGTCCTGTGAGTGAAAAGAATGAGTAAATTGAATTTCAAGATGAAGTTACTATATACTATGGACTTCTATAAATACCTGACTTCAAAAACCCCTGGCTTTCCATTTACTTTTCATTAATGGATTTAATATTTAATGAGAACCTTCTATATGCTATGTCTGTATGACATTTGGGACATGTTTTCAC
Source organism: Megascapheus bottae (assembly GCF_031878675.1). Classification (NCBI taxonomy): domain Eukaryota; kingdom Metazoa; phylum Chordata; class Mammalia; order Rodentia; family Geomyidae; genus Megascapheus; species Megascapheus bottae. The sequence continues at coordinate 23,117,804 of NC_143519.1, forward strand.
ACCTCAGATTCTGTGTCTAAACCTGACCTTTTTGGCTCTATTGGCATTCCTTGTCACATGTCTCTCCCAATTTGAGACAAACCTTTTTATAGCTACTTACTTTACCTTGCTATCAAAACACGTTTAATATATTCCAAATTCCTCACCTTGCCATGAAAATCCATTTATTATGTGTATATGATTCAGACTAGTTCCCAAGAGCTTGATTCTTACCATTTTTCCATCAGAAATTTCTTTTCTTATCCAAAGTGCTTTCTTTTTTATGGTTGCCGACTTTATACATACCCTTTCTGTACTTGCAAGACCGATTTTTATTGCCCAAGAGCCCTGTACTCATTATTTTTTAACGTTTGTACTTCATTCGGTTTCACTATATGTATGAGTATGTTTAAACTACTGCTTAAAGAAGTGGGGTTAAGGGAGTAGGCCCCACAGCCTCAGGACACAGGCCCAGCAGTGAAAGGCAACCCGCAGTAACTATCATCAACCCACAATAGCCTTTAACATCAGTGAAATTGCTCAGAAATGCATCACTGAACCAGTGACCACACATACAATGAATCAGGTGGATTCATTCCAATGCCTGGAGCCCAGATACCCAGATATCTGGCACTAGTGGAAAGGTTTTACTCATTCCTAAAGGCCAATGTTGCATCTATGAGGTAAGTTACTTTTTAGACTTGCCAATTATCTCTTCCCAACTCCCATGGTATTTTTGTGCATATGTATGTCTATTCGTGTGTGTGTGTGTGTGTGTGTGTGTGTGTGTGTGTGTGTGTGTGTGTATTAGTTTTCAAACAGATGTCATCTTCTACAAGCTTCTGGTTAGATTGAGCATCTCCATTTTTCTTAGCACACCAGAATGAAAATCTCCTCAATGAAAGAGACATAAAATGTCATAGAATAAATCAAATTAAATATATTTAGATACTATATGAAGAAAATATTTAATTTAAACAAATTAAATAAACCCTAAATGATTAGGAAGCCATGTTCAGTTTTGGAATGGAAAACAGAATTCCTATTTATTTATTTTTTTTCATTAAAAGATTTCATTAACACTGAGCTTTTACATCATATTTCATATGTCCTGTTTAACAAACAAGGGTTCAAGAAGGGAATCTCCATATGCAATGGCTGGCCCATAAATTTTAGAACATAATTAAAATTAAGCTAAGTCTTTGTATGCCAGAGATACATATCAATCTATATATCAGTATGCCTATGGCATATATATCCCATCACAGATTTATTTGTCTATATAGATGTATTTGTATCTCCAAATTCATGTCAATGACCTGGAGTACCTGGGTATTGAGTCATCGCTCTTGTATTGTTTGGATCCGATATCCACATAGCAAGGAGACCATGTACCTTATGACTTATCTCACTCTACAGGATTTGCTCTAGTTTCATCCACTTCCCAGCAAATGCCATTATTTTATCGTGTCTGGTGGCTCTGTAGAATTCCATTGTGTATATATACCACATTTTTTTTTAATCCAGTCATCTGCAGCGGGGCGTCTGGGTTGTTTCCATTGCTTGGCTATTGTGAATAGTACAGGGATGAACTTGGTTGTGCAGGTGTCCTTATCATATCCTGGGTTATGACGCTCAGGGTAGATGCCTAGGAATGGTATGACTGGTCACAGATAAGGTCTAGTTTTAGTTTATTGAGGAAACTCCAAACTGCATTCCAGTGTGGCTGTACTAGTTTACATTCCCACCAATAGTGTAGTAGGGTTCCGCTTTCTCCTCATCCCCACCAGAATTTGTTGTCTGAATTCAGAATATTGGCCAATCTGATTAGAGTAAGGTGGTGTCTTAGGGTTGTTTTTTTTTGCATTTCCTTTATGACCATGGATGATGAGCAGTTTCTCATGTTTCTTTGCCATTTTTACTTCTTCTTTTTGATGTTTCTCTTAAGTTCCCTTGTCCATTTAGCAATTGGTTTGTTGGACTTGGAGGGGATTAGTTTCTTAAATACCCTGTAGATATTGGATATTAAGCCTTTGTCTGACCTATTCATGGTAAATATTTTTTCCCAGTTGATTGGCTGTCTTTCCATTTTAGTAGCTATGTCTTTATCTGTGCAGAAACTTTTTATTTTCAAGTAGTCTCTTTTGTCGAGTCTCTCTCCAATCTGTTGTGACCCTAGGACTTTCTTCAGGAATTTCTGCCTGTATCTATGAGTTCCAGTGTTTCTTCTAGTCTGTCGTGTAGCAGTTTCAGAATTTAAGTCTGATATTGAGGCCTTTGATCCCTTTTGAGTTAATGTTTGTGCATGGTAATAGGCTGATATCAATTTTTAGTTTTCTGCATGCTGCTGCCCAGTTTTCCCAGCACCAATAATTGAAGAGGCTGTGTTTATTTCATTGTATATCTTTGACTCCCTTGTTGAATATAAGTTAACTATAAGTATGTGGTTTCATTTCTAGATTTTCTGTTGTGTTTCATTGATCTTTTGGTCTGTTTTATTTAATTTATTTTTTGTTCTTTCATACAATGGATCTTTGAGGAATTTCCACCAAAACTGTACTTAGGTACAATCAAGAGAGCAAAATTAAATTTCTGTTCTATTTTTGTGCCTATACCATGCTGTTTTTTTGTTACGGCTCTATAGTAGAGTTTGAAGTCTAGTATTTTTTTTTTGCCAGTCCTGCGCTTGGGCTCAGGGCCTGAGCACTGTCCTTGGACTTTCTCAAGGCTTAGCACTCTACCACTTGAGCTTCAGCATCACTTCCAGCTTTTTTCTATGTATGTGGTACTGAGGAATCGAACCCAGGTCTTCGTGCATGCTAGGCAAGCACTGTACCACTAGGCCAAACTCCCAGCCCCTGAAGTCTAGTATTTTAATACCACCTGCTCTTTTTGCCTAGAATGGCTTTGGCCGTTCTAGGTCTTTTATTGTTCCAAATGAACTTTTGGATTACATCCTTAGGATTTTGATGGGGATTGTATTGGAATTGTATATCAATTTTTCCAGTATGGCCATTTTGACTCTCCCTATTCATGAACTTGGGAATTCTTTCCATTTCCTAGTATGCTGTTTGATTTCTTTCTTTGTGGTTTTCATTAAATAATTCCTTTACATCCTTGGTTAGATTAATTCCTAAACATTTTATTCTTTTGGGGGCTATTGAAAATGGGATCATTTTCTTGATTTCTCCTTTTGGGAAAACAAAATTCTTAGGGAAATTAAACAACAAAACAACACACTCATTTTCATATACTATGAAAACCTTGGTAAGAATCAGATAAATTGAACATGTGAGAATAGCTTACACTATTCTAATATTGAGAAGTAATTAAAAATTGAATAATTCTATTAACTTAGGAACTTGTTTGTTTTAGCACACCATGTGTCTTCCTGGTAAAGGGAAGATTGAAAAATGGAAAGATTTGTACTCACAAATGTGCAAAATCCGTTTAGAGGTTCATTTGGATATTTGTAATTTGTTCTGAGAAGTATTTAAATCTGTACATACTATTATAAGGAGGCCATTTGGCATAAAATAGGTCTGTATTGCTGTGGTGAAGAATAGATGCCTTCACTCATCAAAGTACTCACCAGCATATACTTTCCCCTCTGGGTTTGGCAGAGAAGTAGATTCCACAGCACTATTCTTTTCTCTGTAGCTTCCCAGTAAAATAAGGAGAGGGAAATGTCATCTTTTTCTGTGGTTTAATTGCTGAACTTGGCTCTAAACTGAGTAATTACAAGTAAAGCTAATTAGATGAGTGACTTGTGGTGAATGTATTTAGTCAGAACTTTGAATGGTGTGAGCCAAACAAATACAAATAAAAATAGGAAAGCAAACCATGGAGGGTGTTTTGGTTTTTACTCTTCCTATTTAAAAATATTCTTTTTGTCTCCAGGATTTTAGTCAATTGTACTTCCTGAAGTCAAAACACAAACAGAAAAAACATGCTAACTCAGCACTCAAGCTCCTCAGGGAGAAGAATAAGGTAAACACATAATTTGTGGTGCTCTCTCTCTCTCTTCCTCTTTTTCTCTCTCCCTCTCCTGCTCCCTTTCCTCGCTCTCCCCTTTCCTCTCCTTCCTCTTTTTCTCTTTGGGTTTCATAACCTTAATTTAATAATATTTTTCCAATTTGTGCCAATTTTTAAAAATGTGTTCAGGCTGAACTTAACAATAATACTTGAACAAAGAGCCTTATGATAATGACTTAAGAATTTTTGCTGTCACATTTTTCATGTTACTTCAATAACAATTGGATGCAAAAGACGGAACATATTCCCACATATAAATCATTAAAACTAAATATAGTCAAGAACAGAAACTTACTTTTTAATTAATTTACCTTATTGTTATTACAGAGGTCATGCACAGAGGGATCACAATTATGTGAGTCAGATAATGAGTTCATTTCCTTTTGGACAGTGTCTTCTTCCCTCCTTTTCTCCAGTTTCTTCCTTCCATCTCCACCCACGAGTTGTATAGTTTTCTTTGTATATTTTTGAGAGAGTGGGGGGGAGGGGCAAAAAACTTACTGTTTTTAAGAAATATAACTAGAAAAAAATACTCTAACTCTGTTTTTCCAAACATTCATAATGGGCACAGTTAGAATTTATTCTGCGAATTTAATTTAAAAAAAAAAGATTCTAATTGTTTCTCTTAATTTTTTTCCAAATTATGGTTCATAAACCTTTTAATAAGAAAAGCCACAAGTATTGTGTATGTGTGTATGACTTCAATGTAAAATTATTAAATAGTATTCTACCTACATAGCAATAAGAATACATTTAATATAAGAGCATAAAGAAACTCTGTTTTCAAAATGGGATTAGATTATTGTCATGAAGTTTGAGTTTAGATTGTATTAAAAAGTAGACTATGCTTATTTAAAAGAATATAATGAACTATGTAAACATGAGATTCCCCCCCCCCCGGTCTTTTTTGTCTTAATTTCCAGCATTACTTTCAGTTGCTATATCTTTAATACTTTTCAAAAACTAGCTTTCTTTGTTACGTTCACATGTTCATTTTCCAGAAAGTTGCAGTTCCTTGTGAAAATAGTTTTATGAAGTCTGGTTTCAATTCTTTCTCTGATACCTCGAGTATTAGCTTAATCTTGGTGTTGACATTGCTTGAGTCTTTCCTTGGTATAATGAGTTACCTTTAATTATAGCATAGACACTAACTAATTCTAGGTTCTCATATAAGGAAAAACATGCATCCCTGTCTCTGTGAGCCCAAGTAACTTCACTTCACACAATGCTTTCTGAGGTCTTTCCATTGCTTTGCAAATGGTACTGTATTATTCTTTCTAATGGATGAGCACAATTCAATTGTGTATGTAGATCACATTTTCTTGATCCATATGTCCACTGAGGGACACCTAGGCTGATTCCATACTTAGTCTATGGTGAGAAGTACTTCTCTGAACATGTTTGTGCTGGTGACTTTAGTATAGCCTCACCTCTTTTGCTTCAGCAAATGACTACAGGCTCTTGTTCTAATGACTCATCAATTTATTTTTTTTAATGTGACCTCAGTTTTCTTGAGTTAACTGGTGCCCTTTCCAACTATTTTTGACTTAGAATACTTTCACCCTGGCAAATGGAATCCTTTGATCTTTGTCAGTCCTTGCATACCTCCCTGTTATCCAGGTACAAGCAGCCATTAACCTGTTTTCTGTGTCTGTCTTTTCCTTTTCAATATTTTACATTGGTAGGTTAATAAAATATATAGTGCTTTGTATTGCTTCCCTTCACTTCACAGGATATTTTTGAGTTCATCTGTGTTGACTACAAATCCCGCAGTCACTGTTATGTTAAAAAAAACTTTCTAGGAATATACCTTGTTTTATTTACTTGTTTGTGTTAATACACATTGTGCTTGCTTACAGAGTTAGATCATATAAACAGTGCTGCTGTTTCTTGTATGAAACCTGTCTGTGATTTTTTGGGGGCATAAACCTAGGAGTACAATGGCTGGGTCTTAGTTATTTTGTGTTTAATTTCTGAAGAACTACCAAACACTGATTGTGCCATTTTACATTCCTGCTAGCAATATATGTAAATTCCAGTTTCCCACATCCTCTTTGATACTTGTTACTTCCTACTTTTTTTGCATTCATTTTAAGCTTTAAGGCCTTTGGAGTATTATTTTTGCCTTCTAGGCTTATCTGAGATCATTGCTGATACTGATTGAAGAACAAGGAGTCTGTCCACATTGAGCTTTCTGGTCCCTTGAGGTATGGAAAGCTGTGGAATAAACCTAGGGCCCCTTAGTAGATGAATGAATCAAGAAAATCTGGTATATAGGGCTGGGAGAATGGCCTAGTGGTAGAGTGCTTGACTAGCATGCATGAAGCCCTGGGTTCCATTTCCCAGTACCACATACAGAAAAGAGTTGGAAGTGGAAGTAAGTCAGATCCAAAGAAACATAGGCTCCAAGAATTCCTTCATTTATAATAATGAGCAATTCTAGGATAATCCTAGAGTAGGAATAGTTCAGTAGCGATGTACATATGATCATATAAGATGAGGCTAAGCAAAATGAACTCCAAAATAGGGGTTAGAAGGTTTTCTTTGTTGTTGTTGCTGTTGTTTTTAATGTGCTGTGAGAAGTTAATTCTTCTTTCTTTCTTTTTTTTTCTCCTTTGGTGTATCCTCTGTTGTCACTGAATTTGATTTGGTTACCCTGTTTCTTGCCTATACATTTATCTGAATTGCCAAAGGGAAGGGGAAAAACAAAATGATGAAACACAGGGCAATGGGGGAGCCAATGCATTGGGGATACTAACAAGACAGTATGTTGGAAATGAACTTTACAGCTCATATTGAGAGCAAAATGAGGGAAGGGGTAATAATTTTCGACAAGAAATGTACTTATTACCATACATATATAACTGTAAGCCCACTGTATATCACCTTAACAATTTAATTAAATGAAAAAAATCCTTCAAAGAGAGATGCTTTTTTGAGCTGAATCCCCTTTGACATGGTGCACACTCACCTGGCCTCAGATTTGGAAGAACAAGGAGGCTGTCCCAGCCATGATGCTTCCTGTAGCTCCCCTTGCTGATGCCGCCCTACCACCTGTATGTTCATGGAGTGGGAAGTACAGAATCTGAGGCCTGGGAACACAGAAGCTTATTTCCATAGGTTTCCCATTTTCAGCATGTGTCTTTGTGACCCACCTACTCCCCTTTCATATAAGATGGCCTTGCTTGCCAACCTAAATGTTTTATTAAACTCGGGTGGGATATATGCTTTCTTGGGCTTCCTTTGATGGCTACATTGAGTAGACTGATAGATGAGATATCAGAACTGCTTCCCCTGCCCTAATGGATGTTTTTCTTCTAGTATTGAGATCATTAACCAGTTCCCTTTCTTCTTTCAGAGTTCTCCATCCCCTGTCTCTAGCATTATTTCTATCACTTGTGTTTAGTTTGGGAGAACTGTGAGGAATGAATTTATACCATTTGGTCTAGACTAGAAATCTAAGTCTCTGTGCTTATATATATACACGCACATGTGTGTGTGTATATACACATATACACACAAATATGCACATACATATATACAGATACTTATATACCCACGCAATAAATACATACCTACATGCATACACACATATACACGTCTCAACCAACGTCTGAGTGCTTAAACATAGGGACCACATTCTAGTTGGTGTCATCAGTGGCTAATTTCTTTTCTGACACATAGAAGGCATTTGCAAATGTGTTAATGGATTAAAACACAGACCTTGCTCTAAGTCTATTTTATTATAGTGAGTGAAAGAATTCTATGTGAGGCTATTTACCCAATAAAGCAAATCAGGCCTGTGTTCAGTTACATAGGAATAATGTGATTTTTCTCTGTGTGCTTAGAGAGCTGACTGAACATTTGTCCTTTTCTATCACCTGCATTGTGTTTAACTAAAAAGAATTAGGAAGGATAACCACAATGCTTTATAGGCCTATGTACAGGCATCAGAGATATCTGAGTGCACAAGAATTTTCTCCGAGGATTTAAAAAAATGGTCTATATATAGCAATCCTGCTCAAAGCTCCTCCCCCCCACAAAGGGAACAATCCAGAAATGTTTCTGTCATAATAGATAAGCCTATAAAACTACAAGCTTCAAGCATTAGCTGAGGGTTTATTTTATCTCTCTGCCTGTTTTGTTTATTTATTTATTTATGGCTCTGGCTAAATGGAATTCTGGGGCTAAAAGAAATAAATCTAGCTCCAGGTTGTTTAATAGTCTTCCCCTTCCCTTTAAAAGAGTATCATCTTATGTGAAGCTCTGAGCTAGCAACAGTAATTTTATTACTAATAAAACTTCACCAATCTCCATTCTGTCGATGCAGAAATTACAAATTAGAGAAATTAATTTGCATTATCTCAGTCACACTGCTTGTGATTCATAGAGTAACAATGCAATCTAAGGATAATTTTGCTTCAGTCTTTTTACTGCTGTCTCTTGTAAGACACAGACCTTTTCAAGGGAAGCATGAACCTGTAACTCATGAAAGAATAGGATTTTATGAATATATATATATACATTTAACTCAGAGCAGCTCCTTAGTTAATATTGTAAGGATTGATGCCAAGGTGATAGTAAGAATGCTTTTAAACAAATGGATGCCTCCTTGTTAGCTCATTGAACTCTAATGGCAAACACTGTTTGGGAAGGCAGTAATGTCTCACAGTACAGTGACTTCTGTCCTGCCCCCTGTTGTGAGATTTTCTTTCCTCTAAGCTGACAGAAGCAATCAACAAAAGGAGGAAATTGTAGAGGGCACAGCTGAGTCAAATTTTGAAACAAACAGTCAAAGATAAGTGTGTCACATGAGAACAGCTCTTAATTGTCCTGTGATAATTCACTCACAATATAATGATGTTGTTAGAAGGAATAGGCTAGTTTCTTGTGGATTATGAGAAACTCATTTGTCAAAGATGAAAGGGCACCCAGCATTTGAATAGACAGAGAAAAGAGCTGCAAGAACATGAAATTACTTTTTTGCCTGATAAGACATTTATCTATGTTTCTCTATCCTCATGTTAAATGAGGTCTAGAAGATAGAGTACTTTGAAAGCAGTCATGGTATTAGGTTAGAATTTTGTCCCAACCACTTAGAAGACAAACATAAATAAGCCCTGCAGTCATACTGATTACTAATGAAAAAACTTCCTTTTCAAAAGTCATCTGAACTTGTTTTTTTTCTTAAAAAAAATTCCCCTTGAAAATTCCCCAGAGCTTCTTACTAAAAGCCAAGACTACACTCCATATAGAAGGAAAAAAGATATACAAGCTTCTATAGTTAGAAAATTTAGAACCTCATATTTAAAAACAGGTGGTCATAGTAATATGTCTTTGAAGATGTCAAAACTCCTCTTCAGGTCACTACCTTTTTTTCTGAGAAATTCTCCTTCTTATTAGAAGGAGCCTGAAACTATGAAATAGATTCTGCATCGGACTTGGTGAACTTTCTCTGTTTGCCTTTTTCAGCATCCACAGATGAGGCAGCTGAGAGCCCACTGATCCTACTGTCTTTCCTGACAATCCATCAATCTTTTCTGACAAGATGGATAGTTAGTTATTGGTGTGTTTGATGAGAGTAAAAAGAAACTGAGGTCCTTGCATGAAAGAGTATAAGCTGGCTTAAGTATTTTTATAGTTAGCATTAGGAAATTCTGGAGACTTTTGGGAGTGAGGGAGTCATAGACTAGACTTTTACAAGGATTTCCTTAGAAATATGGCTTTATCTGCTATATTAAGAGGATGAGGAATCTTGGGAATGGAACTGAAAGTAGAAGGATGTGGTAGAGAACTGATGTTTTTTCGAATCCTGGATCTTGAACTCAAGACCTGGGCACTATCCCTGAGCTTTCTCAAGGCTAGAGCTCTACCACTTGAGCCACAGCACTACTTTGGGTGTTTTCTGTGTATGTGGTACTGAAAAATCGAACCCAGGGCTTGATGCATGTTAGGCAAGCACTCTATCACTATGTCACACTCTTGGCCAACTACTGATTTTTGAAGAAAAAAACCCATTAACAGATACTAAAAATTATGCATAAACCAACTCAAATGTATATATTCATTATGCAAACATTCCTGAGCCATTGAGAAAATTAGGAAGTAAGACCGTGTATAGTAGGAGGTAAACACAGGAAGTTTAGTGTTACTCCAGATTTGAAGGTGAATGCCTGAATCAACAGTGGAATCAGGAAATTGAGTATTAGAACAAATGTCAGGGAATACAAGTAATTTTGACAACCCTAATACAAATTGGAATCCCAAAAGAGGACTGAACTAACTTGGGGAAGGGAATGAGTATAAGCTTGTTTTGGAGAGGGACAAAAAAGAGAAAAGAAATGGCTATGTGATTTGAGTCAGTGAGTGTGTGTTTAGGTTCTGTTCTTTTTGTACCTTCAGCCAGGCCATGTATAGACACGAGATTTGCTCCCTCTAGAGGACAGAGCCATAAGGTACTACTATATCTTGGCAGTGGATATCAAGCTGTCCCTCAGCTTTTGAGCTTCTCTTGGTTATCTAGCCTCTGGAATGGTGAGATATACACTGATATTCTTTCTAAGTCGGTGCATATGCAGGCAGCTATTACGGATGATAGAACAATGAATAATCTGTACAAATTGAAGAACATGACCTCTGAATATGTAAAACAAATATTGCTGAAAGTAAATGAGAAAGACGAGTTTAAAATGATAATAGAATTCTTTCAACAATTAATAGAATAAGTGGAACAAAACAATGTAAAAATTACAAAGATGAAATGTTAATAAACCTGACTTCCTCCCCCATGTCATCTTCAACAAATAAACAACCAATTTTTTCAAGAACAAATGAAGCAATTAGAAATTAATTATATGTTGTTTCACAAACCATGTTTTAATATGTTTCAAAGAATCAAGTTACTTCAGTCAGTGTTTATGGTGTAATTCATTTATAATTCTGAAAAAGAATACTTAAAATGAAGACAAAAATGAAAAAAAATGATAAGCAGATACATGGAGGGCTGAATGGTCATTTTATCAACTTACTTTATTTTGTGCCAGAAAGAAAGATCAAATTAGAAGTGAAATATTCAATGAGGCAATCACTAATCTGCTCAACCAAATGAATGGTACACAAACCTAGATCCTGTTTAAAGCAGCATAGTTAAAAAATGAAATATAGAATGAGAGAATCCATGGAAAGCCTGGAGAAACATAGAGTCAGACAGGAAATACAAACAACCTACAAAGAACAATTCTTTATTACAATATAACTGAGAGGTGAATGAAAGCAAGTTCTCAGGGAATTGCTGGATTGAAATAAATGTAATTTTTCATATAAAATTTTTTTCATATAAAATTTTTAAAGTGTGTTTATCACTAACCAATCTTATTACAAAGATGTCTTCAAATTTTTCTTTGAAGTCTGGCTCATGCGCATAACCCAAGGAAGCTAGGGGGTCAAGATCTGAGGATCACAGTTCAAAGGCAGCCAGGGCATGCAAGTCTTGAGACTCTTATCTCCAATTAACCACACACACACACACACACACACACACACACACACACAATTTTTTTTCTAGAAGAAAAAAATTCCCATTGGAAAATGCAAAAAAAATGCAATGCAAACTAAATTCAGTAACTGTGCTGAGTAACTCATCTGCTCAAAATGTATTGGATTAATATGATGTTGGCCATTATTTGATTCTAAGTTTCTGCAACTTGGGAATTTAGCAGTGGCCTGCGACCGTGTCTCTTATAAGGTAACTCTCCTGTGAGCTGAGGGTGCAGGAATGAAGATGGGCAAAGACTCTGCCTCCAAGGTGATTCACTGTCATGCTTGGGAGTTGATTTTAGTTGTGATTTTGAAAAAGAGAGCTTGGGTGTCCTCACAACATGGTTGCCAGATTCTTCTAGAACAATGGTCCAAATGAATAAAGTATAAATTAAAATCTTGTTAAAATCTAATCTTACATTGTATATAAATGGCAAGAAAATGCAAACAATAATTTATTAACTACTAATAATGAAATATAATAAAGGCAAAATAAATGTTTTTAAAATATGAAAGAGGTCTTAGTTGCTTAATTTTACATTTCTTTATTTGATACTGAAAATGTAACTCACTATTAAAGAATTTCTAACAGACAGAGAAGTACTCTATATTCTAAAATCATAAAGATGCTTACTCACTCCAAACAGAATCTTTTAACTCAAGTAAATAGCAATAAAAATTCTCAACAGATTTTATTTTTGTATCTTGACAAACAGATCTTAATATTTATTTGATGGAACAAACACTGAGAAATATTTCAGAATTGTTTTTCTGGAGAAGAAAACAAACGTGAGCATATTCCCTTGTGAATTCCAAGTTGATTCTAAAGCCACAGGAAGAAACACACTGCCCAAGTGGCCCAAACCAAGGCCAGAACATCCCACTCATACATAGAAATTATAAATGACACATGGCATTGCCAACCCCCAGGGAATGAATGGACCATGTTAAAAAGGAAACCTCAATGTTTATGCTCTCCATAGAGCTCAGGAGTTAGACTGAATTCCAACCTCTTACCATAGCCTAAAAGAAATCACACATCAGACTAAAGATTCAAATATGTAAAGCAAAACTGCAAAATATTTGGCCAAATTTTTTAGAATTTCAAGTAGGGAACAATTTCTGTTTTGAGTAAGGCAATGTTTGTTTTTTTCGTAAGTGCATAGTGATTATACAATATGGAACCGTTTCTTTATGGTATATGCATTTGATGTATTTTGATCATATTCATCCCCCCTGTTATTCTTTTTTAAGTGTTTTAAAAGATCTTTTTTCTTTTCTTTTTTCATATATTTTTATTGTTATTAATAGAAAGATTACATTATATTCACCAGATAGAAGGTACATTACTTCACATACATTGATACCCTTTCTCATGTCTTGGTCCCCATTTCCCTTCCCCAACCCCACCCTCATCTTATTTTCATCCCTTCCCTATCTGACTTCAAATAACCAAATACACATATATACAATATATCAAATAACCAGGTGAAATACTGTACCAATATGAGATAACCAAGGGACAGCAAAAGAAATGAGAGATCACATAGTACATTAAGAACAACAATCACTCATTATTTGGCTATTGTTTCTATATCCTGGACTTCCTTTCATTTAGAATCATTGTATATGGCCTTATGGATCTAGGTTTTGTTCTATTGTAAATCTCTGCTAGGAAAACCCAAGGTTTCTACTGATTATGACAAATGAGGGAAGCAATTGAGCCTATGTTCCTTTGAGTCTGGCTTACTTCACTTAATATGATTTTTCCTTACAAATGGGGCGATGTCTAACAGCAGCATAGAATCCCATTGTGTATGAATGCCACATCTTGTTGATCCACTCATCAACTGAGGGGCATCTGGGTTGGTTCCATATCTTTGCTTTGGTAAATAGTGCTGCAATGAACATCGTTGTGTCCCCTATAATTCTTTCATATCATCCCTCCGCCCACCACACTTTTTAAAATTATTCATACAGTGTTAAAATAGGTTTTACTATGATATTTCACACATGCAACATACTTTGATATATTTTCCCCCCACTTTCCACTAGTTTTCACATAGTTGCCAATTTATGGTCATGTTAAGCCTATGTCTTTTTTTATCTTCCACATATGAGAAAAAAACTGTAATATTTTTTCATCCTGAATATGGCTTTGACATGCAGAAACTTTTTAAGTTGAGGCAAAACCATTTTTTCAAACTAGTAAGAGTCCTATTCAACAAGGGCCCATTTCTTCACATTTCTATTGTGGCCAAAAGTTACAAAAAATGAATTAATATAAAATAAGTACTGATATCCTGTTTTCCATTTTAAAATAGTGCCTGCTTCTTAGTAAGTTCTTGTGCAAATGAAATGTATCTAAACTGGTAAAAGTCTTTGTAATGTATTTAATATTGTGGATCAAAGAGCAAATATGCTGACTGCACAAGCACAGAGATAAACTAAATAAATCATTGTGAAGGAGGGGCAGCATCTCACAGAGTACAAAGAAATTTTATATTGCCATCAAATTTGGGGAGCTATATGAATTTGTCACAAAGAACAGCCATTAAATCCACTAATAGATGACCTAACAGGGAAGTCTCCAGGAGTTAATGTTTTCTCATCACAAAAGCTTTTCCCAACCTATTTTAAGAAGTAAGCCAGGCTCAAAGGAACTTAGGCTCAATGGTTTCCCTCATTTGTCATAATCAGTAGAAACCTTGGGCTCTACTAGCAGAGATTTGCATTAGAGCAAACCCTTGATACATAAGGCCATCTAGTATGAAGCTAATTGAAAGGACCGCTAGGATATTGAAACAAAAGCCATATAATGAATGAATGTTGTCCTTAAGGTATTATGTTATCTCTTGTCTCTTTTGCTGTCCCTTGCTTATCTCATATTGTTACAATATCTCACTTTGTTATCTGATATATTGGATATATTTGTATTTGGTTATTTGAAATTGTATAGGGAAGGGGGGAAAACAAGATGGGGTGTGGGGGAGAGGGTAATGGGGACCAAGACATGTGAAAGGTTATCAATGTATGTGAATTAATGTACCTTCTATCTGGCAAATATCATGTAACCCTTTTACTAATTACAATAAAAAATAGGAAAAAAAAGAAAAAAAGAAAAAAAAAGTTGTGATTTTTTCCACCTGATCTTACCTTGGGCCTTTGGAATTTCCAGAAGTGAAAAGGAAAATGTGAATCTGGATATTCTGCATAGTAGTCAGATTTTAAAGAGGTGGCTTAGTGGAGTTTATGCTCATATTCTTTGACTTTGCTTTGATGAATGTGAGCCTCTGGTCACACATGTGAGATGCAAATGTTAGATTTCAATACTGTGTTTTGTAGAAATCTTGGAAAGTAGATAATGTCATAGAATAGCCATCAACCCACTGAGTAGAAAATGTGGCACAGATGGGTTTTGTTTAATCATGAATTAAGCTGAAAGTTGCTGAAGCTACAAGGAACTAATTTTTCTAAGCTATCCTTAAATACTTAATAAAAATTGAACATGTATTATGCATAAAACGTTATCTTTAAGGTGATGTTTTGAAACTTAACTTCAGGGAAATCAATAGTTTTTCCTAACACAAGTTAAGTTTGTGTGTGTGTGTGTGTGTGTATGTGTGTGTGTGTGGTACTGGGGCTTAAATTTAGGCTCAAGGCTGGCGCTCTACCACTTCAAACACCACTCCATTTCCAGTTTTCCTTTGGTTAATTGGACATAAGAGATCACGGGCTTGCCTGCCCAGGCTGGCTTTGAACTATAATCCTCACATCTCAGCCTCCTGACTAGGTAGGATTACAGGAATGAGCCACTGGTGCCTGGATGCTGCTATACATTTCATAAAGCAAAAGATTATTCAATTCTCTTTAATTTACTTCACCATCAGAAGTTAATTTTAAGAAACATAATAAAAATAATTTCAGGCTGGGAGTTTAGCCTAGTGGTAGAGTGCTTGCCTAGCATGCACGAAGGCCCAGATTCGATCCCTCGGTACCACATACATAGAAAAATGCTGGAAGTGGTGCTGTGGCTCTAGCCTTAAGAAAGAGTCCAAGGACAGTGCTCAGGCCCTGGGTTCAAAGCCCATGACTGGCAAAGTAATAATAATAATAATAATAATAATAATAATAATAATAATAATTTTAGCCAGAGTTTGAGAATACAGGCAAATATTTTTACAAACAAAATTGTCATCCGAATTAATTTTGTAAAAGAAAGCAAGAGTCATATTTCCTCATTACAACAAAGCTGTAAATTCCAAGAAATAGTTTTTAATTTTATGTGTGCAGGAATTGACTAGGTCTTACAATGTGCTATTTACATTCACTTTGCCCTAATTTCCAGTATTGATTATATGTCAGACACAAATTCTGGCACTAGGGACATAAAAGTAAAACAAAATCTATGCCAACAATTTGCTCGTTAGATTAAGTGAGATGAAAGTAAATATTTACCATTTTCTACTTTAATCTGACTTGGTGATACAAAAGTCAATCACTAAGTGCTAGGCTTCCTTTGAAGAATTATCCACAGACCACAAGTTGCTCTGCTTCTGCCTTAGAAATGATAACCAATTCATCAGATTGATGGCAGATCTTAGGCTCCAAAATGGCTCAAAAGTGAACAGAAGATGTTAGGATACTGTAATACAGATGGATCTATAAGATCATTTATTAGCAAGGGAAAATTGAACTAGCAAAAAGAAAATGAAAATAACAATCAGCCCATTTGGGGCTTGAAGGCACATGATCTTAACTTGAGCTGACCTCAGAATAGCAGGTTGGCCACTTTTTAATTTGTCTGTCAGAACTAATTTTATTTATTGGCTTCAATCCAAGAAATTTATACTTAATATCTCCAAATATTGTTCAAGGATGGCATGCTAATTCTTCCCAGTCACAGATCTTAAGATTTCTCCAAGTATAGAGAAGTTTTTAATGGTCCCCAAGCTTTTACAACCTTCAAGAGCAGCAATAAAATAAATTAAATTCTCTATCTCCTTGAGATATACTAATGTCAAAGAATCTCCATGTAGCTTAGGATACACATCAGAATTCACTACAGTTTATTAAAGTGAAGGAACACCACATGGCCCTACATTCGAATTCAATTTATGAGCATCAAAGAGAGATTTAGGTCCTTTAAGATGTGTTTTCAGTATTTACAATGATATGCAGCCACATTTTAAAAAAATAACTTACAGAACACCTTTACTACCAAACAGTTGTGGGAAAATCAAAGTAAAATATAGTGCCCTAGTTTGGGAATACTCTATTGGATCTGAACACAAATTTAAAGATACTAATTGAATTGGGAAATTGCCAACCATTCAAGAAGGCTGTTACTTGCAGTGAAGGCAAAGATGGAGAATTTTCAGAATTCTGTCTGACTTCCAGAAATTGAATTGAAAACAGATGTCTCCCCACAAAGTAAAACCGATCTTATTAGTAGATGTTCCTTAAAAGGAAACACATAGTGAAACAACATCAACAACAAAAATAGATTCTTTAGTGGAATCTCAAAGAAAAGGAGATATTAGATAAATTGAAAACATGTCATGTTCTTCAAATTTCTTATGTCTAGAGTACCAATGTAGAAAACATTTTTTTCATTTTCTGAAATGATTGGAAACCACAATATAATTCATATATATATATTTATATATAGTGGGGGGATGGCTGTTGAACAACTAGATAAAGACCCAAATTTCACTTGTTTTAGTTTTTTTTTCAGACCAGAGTATATATATTTTTGGTTAATCAGAGAGACAAAAAACAGATGCTCAACTAACTTACTTACTAATTAAGTAAATGGTATGTGTTCTGGAAAGAGAAAAAAAAGTTATCATTTGTTAAAAATTATAAACAACATTAACTATATTTATTAAGTGCTAAAACATTTAATATGTATCTACATACTTCTGAGAAATCTCAAGGCTTATGAATGTTAATAATAAATACAATATTTACTACTTAAGTATTTTCCAGTCATATAACTTTTATTTTAAATTTCTGATATCAAAATATATTTTTACTTATTCCAAATTTTCAACAATACAAAATGAATGTCTGTTTCATTAACAACATTAATAGTACTTTTCCAAGTAGAATGACTAATTTTTTATTAAAGAATTTATTAACATTTATTTTTATATCATATTTCAAATGACATGTTTAACAAACAAGTATTCAAGAAGGGAATCTCTATATACAATCACTAACAGTTTTTAGAACATAATCAAAATTAGGTTAGGGGTTTGTATATCATAGATGCATATTAATTTATGAAATAAAACATTATGTCTATAGACTCATAGGTTTTGTGTCTATGTAGTTGTGTTTATATTTCCCATACCATGTTCATAGCATTGGGTATGCAAATATTGAGTCCTCACTCTTGTACTGTTTGGATCTAATAGCCATATATTAAGGATTCCATGCGCCTTTTGTTCCTTTGCTCTTGACTTGTCTCACTCAACATGATTTGCTCTAGATTAGAATGACTAATTTTTTAAATACCAAAATATTAATGAAGAAATACCTAACTGCATTGTCCCTGCTCCCAACATAACACAGAAGGTTCTCGGCAGATAGTTCTTGATTCCATTGGAGAATGAGGACTCTGATGGTGGTGGTATGTGTGTGGTGTATGTGGTGGGTGGCAGGGTGGGGAGGGGGGACAAAAAGGGGGGTAGGTGAGCTCTGTTAGCACCACCAGGGGGCAGCAGAGGCTGCAGGATCTCCAAACGGGACGTTGGTTTTACCAGTCTGGATGGGTATGGTTATGAGTTAGTCCTCCAGTTCTGTTGAAGTGTGGTTCCACTGGGGTAATAAAAATAAATGGTCCATGAGTTGTTTTAAAATTTCCTGTACTAGATGGGAGCAGTGGCTCACAATTTAATTCTAGCTTCTCAGGAGGCTGAGATCTGAGAATCAAGGTTCAAAGTCTGCCCAGGCACAAAAGGACCTAAGACTCTTAACTCCAATTAACCTCTAGAAAACGGGAAGTGACTCAAGGGTTGGGTGGTAGCTTGAGCTGAAGAGCTCAGGGACAGCGCCCATGCCGAGTTTAAGCTCCATGACGCCCCCTCCCCCACACACCCAACGAATTCCTTGACTCTGTACCAAAATAAAATCATCAAACCATATGCTGTAGAGGTGTGGTCAGAATGTGTCTGATTTCCAAGAGATACCGATTCTACCTGTACATAATAGGAGACAAGAAGAGAATAGAATGAGTTTTCTCTGCAGTGGGCAGAGGAATGGATATCTAGCTGGTACCTTTTTTCCCCACAAGTCGATGTCAGTGAAGTTGAGAGAATATGGGCCATATTGAGACAAGGTTTTCTGGAGGGTATCTTGATTTCTGATGATCTGACATCACATGACAGGAAGAAGAGCAAAACAACCTCACACTGGTACAGAACATACACTGAGCTACAAAATTCATTAGACTCGCCTCAGCTGTAAGTAGACCCACTACAGGCTCCAATTTTTCGATTTTGCTCTGGTTCTTTGATTGCTGTCACTCCTATGTCTTTGATCAAGATGCTTCCCTATTCACTAACATTTCAATATATGCATTGAAAATGCCCATGGTACTTGGAGTAAGAAGCTCTAATTCTGTGCCAGATGAGAAGTCTTTTTTTTTTCTTTTGAGGTAAAATACCTTGCAAATTAGCGTCCATCAAAATAGATGTGTCATTTCCCCGCCTTGCATCTCATAAGATCAAGCTTCAAAAAGTATTTTTATGTGTATCTTTGAGCAGAGCTGAACCCCTAGTAGACAAGAAAGAGCTGGATAAATTCTGGGAAAGCAAAAAAGCAAATAAGCTCTGAGGTCATTATGATTCTACATGCCATGCCTTAGGAGTGAGAGGTTGCTTTCTAGAGTCCCAAATTTCATGATGTCCCAGAGAGCTTTCTCAAACGTAAAAGCAATAAGTGAAACATTTTAATAACTAGCTGTTCTTCCAACTCGTCTTGGAATGCTACAAACTCTTCCCCTAATTAAGTTAAGGAGTTTGAGTTTTATTCTGCATGGTCCTGGGTGGGGGGGAGGGGTGGAGGTGGGAGGATAGCTTTTAACCAGGAAGAATAAGTTTGGTTTCTGTTGGTTTTTGTTTTAGTTCTTGGGGTTCCTGAGGAATGAATTCAGGCCTTGTGCTTATAGGCAACTGTACTACCACTGGAACCACCAGTCCCTTTTGTTTTATTTTATTTTTCAGATAAACTTGGGTAGATCTTAGGCTTTGTTCACCCTAACTCTCTACTTGCTGATTCGACAGGATTGTAGGCCTGTACCACCTAGCCCAGCCTTGGAAGAAGTCAAGTGTTTTCTTTTATTTAAATACATTTTTTTCTGAAGAAATGATATATTTGGATGGAAAATAAGATAAAATGTACATAACCCTATGATATATTACAGACAGGTAAAAATGTTGATTAAGATAAGGCTTGTTGCAAAGGATGAGTAAGAGGTGCTTGCACATTCTAGAGGCTCTGATATCTGCTCAAGCTAGATACATTGCATTTTAGGCCTAGTATTAGTCTATTCGAAGATATTAATGTTAGTATTAAAGCTACACTTTATGTTAAGTTTAAATGGTAAAAAAGAAGTTTGCATTAATTCACCTTTGACTAGACAAAAATTTTTATAAAGTCCAGAATTCTGAAGCAATAGTTAATGCTGTGAAGAGGCATGTGGGTTAAACCAACAATAGGAATTACATTGTTAGACCCTCAGTGTCCGTTTTGCACAATTAATTTAGGAACATTTAATGACTCAAAGCAGTAATTTTAGGTTTGAAACAAAATATGCTATAAATAAATGATTAAATTTTGAGTTTAGATATCAAACTCATTTAAACTATTTCTTTGTATGTTTGAAACAAAGATTCTAGAAAAATTATAAAATGTTTTACCACAGGAAGAATATTTGACTCAGGAAGGAGTTTATTTTATGTAGTTTATTTTTTAACTTATTCTACTAGCAAGGAGCTAGTCATTCATTCCTATAACCCTAGCTACTTCTGTGAGACTCTTACTTTAAATAACCAGCAAAAATCAAGAAAGAAAAGCAATAGCCATAGGAGAAAGCTGACAGTGCAAGGCTCCAAATCAAAGCCCCCATACTAGTATAAAATAAAAATAACCTAAGCCAAACGGTTGGGCATGGTAGCTCACATCTGTAATCCTAGCTACTCAGGAGACTAAGATCTGAGGATCACAGTTCAAAGCCAGCCCTGGGCACTAAAGACCATGAAACTCTTATCTTCAATTAACCACTAGAAAACAGAAAGTAGGGATGTGACTCAAGGGTTAGGGTGGTAGCCTTGGGCTGAAGAGCTCAGGGCCAGCTCCCAGGCCCAGAGTTCAAGCCCCATGACCCACAAAAAAAAAAAAAAATTAAAGAAGCCCAAACCAAAGCTAATCAAAACTTATTCTACAAATGTGAATTAATAAGATATACACTTAAGAATTATACTTTTTGTTTTTTTCCTGCCCTGGGGCTTGAACTCAGTGTCTGTATGCTGTCCCTGGGCTTCTTTATATTTAAGGCTTAGTCTAGTGCCACTTAAGCATAGCACAACTTCGGGCTTTTTCTGAGTAGTGTATTAGATTTTAAGAGTCTCATGGACTTTTCTGCCAGGGTTGGTTTGAATCACAATTCTCAGATGTCAGCCTCCTGAGGAGCTAGGATTACAGATGTGAGCCACCTTGCTTGATGAGGAATTATACTTTTAACATGTTTAAAACAAATGACGGAATTTAGAAAATGTAAATTGTGATGAAATATTTGATAAAAATAAATAAATAATTCTGACATTAGGATGTCTAGAATTCTAATCATTCTAACTCCAGTTTGAAATCTTTACAGATAAAGTTTTGACATCAAATTTAGATCTTGGAAATAAAAAACTTTGAAAACAGTAGAGTACTTAACCATTCCTTAATTTTAGTCATGTAAATATATTTTGATAAATTCCAGATGAGAATTATGTTTTATTTATTGGGTGTTTCTAAGTTATTATATTCAGGGGGAAAGCTTTATTATTAAGACAGGAAAGAAGGGAGGCACACTCTGTTTTTTCTTTTTTAAAGGAAATCCATTACAGTTTATTTCTGTTTGAATTTGAGGCAGACTATTCCTGACATTGCCTGTTTCTCTATACAAGCCTATTTCTTATCACTATCAGGGTTCATTTGGCACTCCTCTTTCTTTTGTATAAGGTAATCTTTATTTGCACTGCTAACTACAGGGCGAATGTAGCAGGAACCCTTTCTGTATTTTCTGTATGTGGATCCCCACCTGCATCTGTGTGTCTAGAAAACAGCTGGGCAAAGACTCTGGTTGAATTTTGTAGTCATGTTGCCATCTGTCTTTAGGGTACCCCATCCCATAAATTTTGATTGGAGAAGAGACTTAAGCCAGCCCATAAAATTCCCCTGGTGAAAGAATAAACCTTCTCTGTACTTCACTCTAATCTGGTAGTCCCCGTGGTAACTATGAGATAACATGTTCTCTTTATAGTATATGTATTTAGGTTTAACTTTAAAGGGTCTATGGCTCATGAGCTGAAAGAGGGTGCTACTTGAAAACAATGAATCAGAAAGTATCAAATGTGAGGGCATGTCAGCAACATATAGAAGAGTTCACAAGGAAACAAACTAAGATCATTGGAGGAGAGACTTCTCCTTACAATATAGATGAAGGCATTCTGCTAGCAACTTAATGTGCACATTAGCTTGAACAGGCAATAAGATAATCTGAGAAAGCAGATAAAATGTTACAAAAAAGAGATAGAGAATCAGTTGAAATTAGATTTTTAAAGAGCTGGCCTGAGAACAGAAAACCAATAAGCAATGCTTTCACAGTTGTGTACAGAAGATTCTTCATTACTTTCTGTGTACCATACTCTGTGCTCCACACTAAGTGCAGTGATGAGCTGTCAAACAAGAGGTGCCTATAATTCTCTTCTATGGTTTGGATCCATAATTGTGTGTTGCAACAACTTTGAATCCTGGAGCAGGAATGCTGGCTCTCTCCATAGGCAGGAACAAACACAGATATCACTTCACTAATGAAAGCACTGAAGTAAGAAGTGTAACCCAGGTTTATCTTAACCTCTACACAGAAGGCACAGACCTAGAAATCAATTAGCTCCGTGAAAACACTTCATTTTCCCTTTACCAGTTAAAGAGGGTTTTTGTTCCTTGCATCCAAAGGAGACTGACAAAGACTAAATTAAAAATGATCTGGGCTAGATCAGATGAGTACTTAACTGAGCATTTATACCTTATTAATAGACATCAATTAATGCAACTTCAATGCAGCTTTCACTAATGCGTTGGCATTTTAGATGTGCTCTTGTCGTTCATGAAACAGAGCCATCTGCTAATAGTTCTGATCAAAGCGAAAAACTGTTCCTCAATCTAGCACTGAGCTTTCAAACTGAAAGTATGTAGAGACTCGTTGATTTTCTAATTGCTCTTCATTGCTATTGAAACCAGCCAGCATTTTATCTTTAGTGGGGAACAATTATAAAGAGAAACGTTTGCCAGCTAATTTAAAGGTTATCCACTATGGCATGACTAATATCTATGGGGGGGAAAACAATCAGCAAATTGCCACATTGCTACAATGAGTATAATTTATTTTCCCAATGAATTCTTGGGGATTTTTAACTCTTTGTTTTATTCAGTAGATATGTAGAAATATCTGACATAAAACTGTAATTCCCCATAAAGGTTGTTAAGTTTCTTGCTTTGGCCTGACAATCTTTCTACTAGCAAGACTTCACCTTCTATTGAAAATATTTTGCCTTTACGAAAAGATGGCCTCTGGGAGCCGGTAAAACTGCCTGTAAAACTGCCTACCCAGGAGGCTGAGACCTGAGGACTGTGGTTCAAAGCCAGCCCTAGCAAGAAAGTCCGGGGGATGCTTATCTCCAATGAAACACCAGAAAACCAGCCCCAGTGTTCAAGACCCACGACTGACACACACACACACACACACACACACACACACACACACACAGAAGTTTGCCATTTAATGATTACTTTTTTGCATATCTGTAACCATTTCACGTCTGTAGGTAGGGTGAAAGAAGGACCCGGAAGGATGTGGGCTATCCAGAAAAGCGTTATCTTGTCATCAGCACCAAATGTATCTCTGGAAGCCATCTGAGAACTCTTCACTATGTGTATCAGGAACCTTCAACACTTGCCTTCATTCGGTTCTTTTCCTTGACCTATCCATGCATCTCAAGAGGATGGAAGAAATGATTTAAAGAACACCCTTTTTGTTTGGAAAGCTTGAAGGCATTAGCTTTTACTCTTGTGTAGCTTATGTTTCCTCAATGAAATGGTTGAAAAATCAAGTCTCTAATGCCAAAAGCCCAGGCAGATTTGAATGGCTGGACAGCTTTCTTGACAGAGCCACATAACAGAAAAACGTTTCATAGAGATAGGCTTCCCAGTCTAAGTCCTCAGGATGTCCTGACGCATGGGACCTGTGTTCCTCCAACCAAGCTCTGTACTCTGTCACAGGGCAAAGCTAATCTCCATTAGAAGCACCATGAGCACAGGCCTGCTGCAAATCTATGACCACTCTGAATTCACAAGTATAAAAGAAGACTACTGAGAGAGAGAGAGACAGAGAGAGAGAGAGAGACAGAGACAGAGACAGAGACAGAGAGAGAGAGAGAGAGACAGAGAGACAGAGAGACAGAGAGAGAGACAGAGAGACAGAGAGAGAGACAGAGAGAGAGAGACAGAGAGAGAGACAGAGAGAGAGGCAGAGAGAGAGGCAGAGAGACAGAGACAGAGAGACAGAGAGAGACTATGTGTGTATGCATGCATGAATGTATGTATGTATGTGTATAAAAACTTGGGATTTCCTGCAGGATAGTGTGGAGATGCCCTTTGAGATCACAATTCTGGCTCCATTTCCTTGGCTTTCGTCCATTGGTTCTGATACTTCTTAGACAACTTCAAGCCCTCCAATACAAACAAGATATTCTTTTTCCTAGGGGAAGCAAGACAATATACTAACTTAAAATGAATTAATGTCCCTTAGCCATATATATAGTGATTTTTTGTTGTTGTTGCTAGTGTTTTTCTTTTCATTTAAATTTTATTGTAAAGCTGATATACAGAGGGATTGCAGTTATGTGAGTCAGGTAATCAGTACATTTCTTTTTTAACAGTGTTACCCTTCTATCTTCTTCATTTTCTCCAACTCTCTCACCCCCTGGGCTTGTCTTCCTTTTCCTTGAAGTTGTAAGGTTCAATTCCAACATAGTGTCTAGTGAGTATCACTTCTGACATGGCTCATCCCTTGTCGCAATGTTTCTTTGTTTCTTCTTCCCTCCCCAAATAAGATAAACATAAACAAAATAAAGGTACAGAAATAAAAAACAGTGACAACAGGGAATATACCAAAGGAAAAAAAAGAAAGAAAAAAGCTATAACTGCAAACAGTACAATTAAGAAAACCTCCTACTTTGATTTCTTGGAGTTCATTTTGATAAACATCATTTTATCTGGTTATGTGCACATAGCTACTGAGCCATTGTGATCCTATGCTAAGAATATCCTAGACAAAACAAATCCTGAAAGAAACAACTCCAACAAAAAGTGGGCTAAAGATTTAAAGAGAGACTTCTTCAAAGAATAAATAAGAATGACCAGTAGACACATGAAGAAGTGTTCGATATATGTGGCCATAAAAGAAATGCAAATCAAAACAACACTGAAATCCCACCTCGCCCCAGTCAGATTGGCCATTATAAAGAAAACAAGTTATAACAGATGCTGGCAAGGATGTGGCTAAAAGGGAACTCTATTGGTGAGAATGGAAATTTGATCAACCAGTGGAAAGCAATATGGAGGTTCCTTAAAAGACTACAGACAGAGCCTCCCTATGACTCAGAATTTCCCACTCCTGAGCATTTACCAAATAACCACAAACAAAGCCACACTAAAGCTTCCAGCACAACCATGTTCATTGTAATCTTATTTACCATAGTTAAGATATGGAATCAACCCAAATGACCCTCAGTTGATGAATGGATCAAGAAAATGTGGTATATATGCACAATGAATTTCTATGCTTCTGTCAGAAGGAATAATATTGCACCATTCATAAGAAATGAAAAGACTTGGAAAAATATATATTAAGGGAGGTAAGCCAGACTGAAAGAAACATAGGCTGTCTGCTTTTCTTTTCTTTAATATATGAAAGTTTATTCCATTTTTATACAAATTCTTTATTCTCTTCACTTTGTACTATCTTTTCTCCATATATTTTTATTGTAATTAATAGAAGGGTTACATTATATTCACCAGCTAGAAGGTGCATTACTTCACAAACATTGATACCCTTTCTCATGTCTTGATCCCCATTTCCCTCCCAATACCAATGGGATGAGAACACAGCAGGCTGAATGTTTGCCAGTGTGTTCAGTAAAGCTCTGCTCAGCTGGGCAATCCAAAGCAGGGAGTAACACATATGGGAAGAGTCAGTCTCCCCACATCTATCATGTTCTGACTCTTAGCCATAATATGTCTGGATGGACCTTCAATAAACTCTGTAGACAGAAGTCTTTTTGTATCCCATGACAGAAGAAATAACAGCTCCCCAACAAGGATATAGAATACCTTTTGGTTATCAATTCTTTCTTCAACTTCATTGCAAAGTAATATATATTTAGCATAAAATGCCAGGAAATGGCCAGGAGTGTGGCCTAGTGGCAGAGTGCTTGCCTAGCCTGCACGAAGCTCTGAGGTTTGATTCCTCAGTACTTCATACACTGAACAAAGGTGCAAGTGGTGCTATGGCTCAAGTGGTAGAGCGCTAGCCTTGACAAAGCTACTCAAGGACAGTGCTCAGGCCCTTAGTTCAAGCCCCAGGACTGGCAAAAAAAAAACAAAACAAAACCAGGAAGTATGTCATAGAGAAAGAAGAGAAGAGCCTTTGCCATCACATAACTATTTTAATGTTAAATTCTTTTGTTTGTATTCTGATATTCCTTATGTATGCACAGTCATATCACTTTTCACAAGAAAGGATTTTGTGTTGCCCACCAGGTAAGATTTTCATTTAACACAGCTCATGATACATTATACACACAAACTGCTTTGTTAAATTGCAAAAAATTTTGATATATAACCTAAAATTATGATAAGTAAGGGAAGGGGTGCGTTGAGATGAAAGGGGCGGTGAGGAAGTTGAAAGAAGTGGCATTGATCAAGATGCACTGTATTCATAAATTGCTTTGGTAAATGGCAACTCCTTTGTACAACTAGTTAAAGATAATATAAATTTTTCATTTAGTTTTCAGTTTACCATTTATTCTTAGCATGATCCCCATGATGAACAATGATCCCCTACAAAAACATTTCTCTGCTACTGGATTTCAGGTTATTTCTAGTTTTGTTTTGATTTAAGTATATAGATGAGCATAACTACATGTATTTCAAAGTGTGATGATTTCTAGTCAAAGGATCCTTTTGAAAGAGGTTAAAGGTTGCTTGAAGATGTTTAGGTTCTTGTAGATGCAGTGTCTAAAATCCCTCAAAACTGGATAAAGTTTTAAAGAAAATAGTTCTGGGTTTTTAGTTAATATACTGTGCATTGTTCCTTAGAAAAAGGGAATTCTTCCAGACTGAAAACTGAATTAAGTAATTAAAAAGACTGGGAAGATTAATGGTTTGTAGACAGAGGGGTTTAAGGAGAGGCCCTTCTTTTCCATGATGAACAGTTTCTAAGTGGGCAATAATAACATGCCCAGCAAGTGCTTAACCATCTTTAATAAATGGCTTTCTTCTTTCCAGTGAGAACACTTTCTAAATGCCTTTATTTTAAAATTGTTGGATCAAATCATGTTATTTTTATTTTGGAATCTGTAAAATGCTATGAAAAGATGCATTTAATAAATCCTCTTTAAAGAAACCATTATCAGCATTTCTAACGGAAGAACAATTGTGGGAGGGAGGATTCTTTTCAGAAATACAAAGAACAATGCCAAGTTTCTGATGTTTTCAAAGGAGTTGCCTAAATAAGACACAAAAATGAACTGGGGAAGAAGAATAATACAATGTTATGAAATTTCCTCAAGTTTCTCTCAAGTGAAAAAAAAGATTTATAAAATGCAATAGTGAAAAGATTACACCAAGGATTGTTAAGTGATGTATTTTTATTATAAAACCCTGTATCTATATTATATCTATATTATATCTCAATATTCAAAATGTTTTGTTTAACTATGAGGTTTATATTCAAGTTATTAAGTTAAAGTCCCAGTTAATACAGATCATACCCTTTAGACATAGTGACTTATCCAAGGCATTACTGTTTGAGAAGTTCTTAACACCATTATGAATTCCTAATAGCTGACCTCCTCACAAGGTGATCAGATAGAGCCAGGATATAACTCAGTGGCAAAGCACTTGCCTAATAAGTACAATGTCCTGGGTTCAATCCTCAGTACTAAACAAGAAAAGATACACAAAAAATACTTTGGTATCTGGTATATTGTATATGTGTTTATTTGTTTATTTGAAATAGGGAATGAAAAGGGGAAAACAACATGATTGGAAGGAGGTAGGGGAAGGGAAAGTGGGAGAAAAACATGGAAAGGTGTATTAGTGTTCAAGAAATAATGTACCCACAACCTGATGAATGTAACTGTAATGTTGGTATACATCACACTGACAATAAAATACAATTAAAAATTTAAAAAAGTACACAAAAAGATATATCATGGACAAAATACAATTTTTTAAAAGATTAAAATACATAAATGTCTTTATTTTGATTTTTGTCTTAAAATCACATTTTAATATTTTTAAATTGGGAACCTTTAACTAATGATAGACACATTTACTAAAATCTGTTGTGTTTAATCATAAGTACTTACAAACAAGAATCATTTTGGCATGTAGATTTATAGTCCAAATACATCTATGCTTCTATGTATAGGGTGATTATTTGAAAATTAGGAAAATAGCTTGAGTTAATTTCATATTTAAGATCTGCTTGAATATCTTTAATTTATAGCAATTATAAAGCCCTTATAAGGAATAATGCACAACAAAAGGAATGAGTGATAATGGAAAGGTAAAATAACCACTCTGAGATGTGTGTATCTCTTCAAGAAGATATGAAATCTGAGTAGAAGAAGAGAAAGGCTGGGAGGTATGGGCTTCTTGGGACATGTTCTTCTGGGCTTGCCACTTAAATACAAGAAAAGCTTAAATGATTCATGAATAAGACATATGATAGCTTCCCATTTCTCTTTAAAATAGAACTACCTAGTGAGTAATTTTGACTTCCCTCATCTTGGAGTATTCTTGGTCCTTTTCATGGTTGAAATGTGGCTCTATTTAGTTCTTCTAACATAGCCATGGAACAATGCCTAAGAGGTAGAAAAATCTATTGAAGACTCCTTCCCAGAGCAAGATTATGAATATCACAAGGTTCTAAGTGTTCTGTGGAAAAGATGGCAGAAAGACACATCATCTCAACAAAGAGATGATGGATGCCAAGTCTTGGGAAAGGAGTGGTGTCTGCATTCTCTTTAAGTGGGGCAAGGGGGCATCTCTGGAAGGTAACATTATTTCTGTCTCTCAAAGTCCAAGACATTGAAAAAGTAGGACACTTGAATTGGTACCACTCCAGGTTAGCAAATTTTATCAACATTCAGAATACATTCTTTCCTTCCCTCTTCTGTTGTTTATCCCTAATTTTTCTTATATTTTACTTATCCCTTAACTTTCTCATCTTTTGAAATTTTAAACCTATTAGATGCCATTTTATCACCTTCTCGAACTATTCTTTTATAAATTACATTGACACTTTGGTTAATAAAAATATCTTCCCCCATGTACCACCCCAAGGACAATAATTTTAGTTTGTGTTTTCTGCTCATGTTTTCTCCCTTTGACTCACTTTGATTGGTGAAGTCTGAGAAGTTTGAATCCTTCCTGCCTCATTAACCTGCTAATTTCAGCCAGCATTTGCTGTCCAGATGATGTTTTGTGTCTATCTGACCAGATATCTTATTGAGGGATCCCCAGATCTTTTATATACTATTCCTCCAGATTAAGTTCTCCAATCTTTTGCCTTTAGAGGAATCTCTCATCCATTTCATAGGTAAAGACAGAGCTTGCACTTTGGTTCCCTGGTGAAATGGGGACCAATGTCTGAATATTCCATACATAAAATATCATCTAATTCTTATTTCAGTCTCATTTTATGCCTTATTCTAGTTTGCATGGCATCCTCTGCCACAGCCCTGCATATGTCCTGGGCTTTGTGAAGTGAATTGCCTTGTTTCTTGCAGGCATTAGATTTTTATCTTTCTCAGCTCTGTTGGGGCACTTCCTGTCTTGGTTGACTTTTCATACTCAACAACAACCAGTCTTAGCTCCCATCATTATTATGTCAATTGCTGTTCTTTAGAGTTTACCAATGTTCTTTCTTTGGTTTCATTTTAGTGATGGAGGAGGATGGTTGAAACTTCAGCTATGTTTGTATACAGTCTCAGGTTTACTATTGACAGCAGGCCTCACTACAGATAGGAAGGTTTCTATCAGGCCAGAGTCTCCAGGACTATGTCCCTTCTTTGTGAAGATTCCATACTGTTTATTAACACAGCACTTTCCGATTCCCTATGACTTGATATAGAGGCAACTTGAACTCTCATTCCAGAGAAAACAGCGAATTTTGTTTCTTTTCCCCATGTCCTATTTCCTGTCTGGGTATTACTTTCACTCCACACAGAAAGACATGATCTAGCTATGTGGTCCCAAAATTATACAATTGTCTGGCTGTTTACACCACATGTCCAAGATTATAAATTATTTGGTATCAAGTTACAACCACATATGAGACATTACCAGCCCTGCATGTACTGTGCCAAGCTCCATTCTGTTTCATTTCAGCCTCTCCTTGGCAGTAGTTTAGAAATCTTGTGGTCCAGGCAAAAGCAGAGTGCCCCTTTTCAAAGACAACTGAATGAGGCAGAGGTTGAGAATGGTGACAGTGCAAACCCAGCCATTTTAGTTAGGGAGATGACAATCCCGTGTACTCTTTTCCTTTATCTTTTTGTTTCCTCCTTCTTTTTTTGGCTGTCCTCCCCCTCCTCTTTTCCATCCTCTTCCTCCTCCTTCTGTTTTGCTTTCCTTTTTCTTCTTCTTTTACTCTCCCTCCCTCCTCTCTATCTCTTCCTGTCCCTCACTCTTTCTCCTTTCAGGCTTACCAGGAAAAATAAAAATTCCTCAACAGTCCTTGGAAGGAATTCTGCTATTCTTCCAAGAACCAAGAAAATCTTCACTATGTCCAACCTAATTTTTGTCCTGACTTAATTTACCATGAAAAGGGAAAATGTAGATTTCAGTTTCATTGAAACCTTCCATAAACTTGAAGACAGTAATTAAACCACTCCAAGATTCCCTTCTCTCGCCTAAACAACACTGACAAAAATATTTCTGAAATAATTTTTAGACTCTGTTAGAGAAAAGATACTTTTTTGGTAAACATGTTCTGATTGATGCTTTCAGAATTCTCCAGTCATGGATGCTGTTAGGGGTAAGTATTAATAACAATAACAACAACTAGGCATCTATTTCAATCATACATTATAAACCTCTGACAATGTTTAGCACTTACGGTCTCAAATCTTGTGGAGTTCAAAAAATACAGCTTCCCTTGACATTAGCTAGACACCATAATAATTTAAAACTGACCACTGCCTAACTTTGCTCTTATGAAAGCATAAACATTGTTCCCCTGAGGCTGAGCTTTCACTTCCCTTTGTCACAGTTGGGAAAACAGACAGAGCAGAGCAGTGTCTACAGATAATGCTCAGAACTGGTTAACTCTATGTTTGCCTGTGCTGCTACTTGAAGCTAAACAAAGAAACAGAGAAAGCACTATTTTAATCAAATGCATTTTCGAACAGCCTGGGGGGACTTTGTCTGAGATAAGAGGAGTTATAGCACAAATCAACTTTCCTTAAGTTTCTCAAATATTTTGTATTCAGTAAAAAAATCACGCCATAAAACAACTTCTAGTTGCACATGGTATTTCAATGTGATTGATCTACATGTTTAAGATATGCAATTCCAACCAGGAGCAAATATAACATTAATGGCAGATGTCATGAAGATTAATTAGTAGGTGTAAACTATGAAAAAACACAAACAGGTATGTTTAATATGTAGATGACACTTGTAATGGATATTGGCTGTTTTTATCTATACAACATCCCTTTCTCCATTTTGGTGAAACCTTTCTGTGAAATTTGGACAGAGTGGTACCTCTCCCATTTCTGAGACACATGGCATAGAACTTGACGCAATGAATATTACATGTTACTAGGACTAGACATTCTCTCTGGTAATAAAACCAATCTAATTTTGGGGGAAAAAAAAACAAGTAAAAATTTTAGTTAATCCAGTTTGATCTGAATTTTTATTGTAACAAAAAATTTCAGTTTATAGGGTCAATCAGAAATCTACTTTACACACATATACATATGTGTACATCATATATGTATTAAGGTATATGTCTGATACAATCAAAATTTATGAAGTATAAATAATACATATGGTATACATCAGATATCCATAAGCCATCATTAAAATCAAGGCAATTAATATTACTATCATCCTCCATCAAGTTTTTGATGATTTTTACAGTATCCCTCTCTTTGGAACTTATTTTTTTTTTTTTTGTGGGTCATGAGGCTTGAACTCTGGGCCTGGGTACTATCCCTGAGCTCTTCAGCACAAGGCTACCACCCTACCGCTGGAGCCTCAGCCCCATTTCCTATTTTCTAGTGGTTAATTGGAGATAAAAGTTGCAAGTTCTTTAGTGCCTGAGCTGACTATGAACTGAGTCCTCAGATCTCAGCCTGATGAGTAGCTAGGATTACAGGTGTGAGCCTCTGGGCCCAGCCTCCTATTTATCTTTAAAACCCCATCTGATTTCAGTTTATGTACACTGCATTTCTAGAAATTTATGTACAAAGAACCACTCAGTATGTACTCACTTTGTTTGGCCTTAGCATAATAATCTTGACATTTTTTTCATATCAGTCCCTATTTCATTTTATGCCTAAATATTGATCTATTTTATATACCTCATTGGATGTGCTAGAGTTCATTTACCCATTGACCTGTTGATGATGATTTGGGTTGTTTAACATTTGAAACTACTAGAAATACATAAATATATATATTTAAATAATATTCTCTTCTGTAAATATTTAACAAAGGAAATGGCTAGGCCATATGATAGCTATATGTTTACCAAAGCATTGTCACAAATGCTATCCTTTGAGGCTGGGAGTTTGGCCTAGTGGTGCCTAACATGCACGAAGACCCAGGTTCGAATCCTCAGTACCACCTACATAGAAAAAAAACAGAAGTGGTGCTGAGGCTCAAGTGGTAGACCTCTAGCCTTGAGAAACAGAACCCAAGGATAGTGTTCAGACCCTGAGCCCAAGCCCAGGACTGGCAAAAAAAAAATGCTATCCTTTTATATTCCTAGAGAGTTCTTATCTTTGACATTATTGACAATTGTTGGAGTAAACTTTTAATTTCAGTTATTTTTTTATAGATGTGTGGTTTATCTTATTCTTTTAATGTCAATTTTCTTAATGATTATCTTTCCCTATTATGTCAATTCAGTCTTTTTGCCCAGTATTA
The DNA here is from genome assembly GCF_031878675.1 of Megascapheus bottae. Classification (NCBI taxonomy): domain Eukaryota; kingdom Metazoa; phylum Chordata; class Mammalia; order Rodentia; family Geomyidae; genus Megascapheus; species Megascapheus bottae. The sequence continues at coordinate 23,151,077 of NC_143519.1, forward strand.
TATTATGCCACTTTTTGTTTTTTTGTAATTTCTTTATATGTTGTTTATCAAATATTGGGCTTGCAAGTATTTCTTAACATTTTTGACACTGTCTTCACAAGTAGATATTTTAAATTTTAGTAAAGTTCAACTTATCAGTTTTCTGTTTTACTGTTTTCTGCTTTTACTGTCATCTCTAAGAAATTTTTGCTTAACATTAGATCATAGGATTGTTTTCCAGCATTATCTTCCAGAGGTCTTATACTTTTAGATCTAACCTATAAAGTCTTTTTTTCTATATGAAATGTTCATCTAGCTATTTTGTATCTTTGTATGTACAATTAAGTTTGAATAATTTCTTAGGATAATAATACTTTTCCCCAGAAATAGAATGTACCATTATCAAAACTCAGTTGTAACATATGAATTTAAAGGAAGGGATTATTTATTCTTTTGGGGAGAATTCTAAATAAAGTCTGATTTTTTAGCTTAAAATGACTATGTTTATTAATAAAAGTGATGTACAGAGGGGTTATAGTTACAAAGTCAGGTCATGAGAAAATTTTTGAAATCTGCTTGGTCCATAATTACTCACAAGTTACTGTAGATATTAATATCTTTTATAATTTAATTTTCATGAAATTAAAATTAGAAATATAGTGAATTCTATATGCCAACCTAATTTAGGAAATTATTATCCTACAAAATTTAAAACAGAATGATTGATGATTAATATGAAATTTTAAAAATGTTATTGTGATTAGTTTACTTAATATTATTATTTCTAAATGCTATTTCCTTTTGTTAGACAAGCTCTTACTGGGTAGTCAAGGTTTTATGGACCATGTGATCACTTTCAGCCTTTAGAATGCTGGGTTTTTACACATGTATCACCATATTCAGCCATTCCGAGATTTTCTATACTAGCAATTAGCCTACATGGTTGTTTTTTTATTATTATTTTGACCTAGACATTGATGATAAAAAGCAGAAGAGAATAGTTTTTCATTAAATTGGAAAGTCTGATATTAAAAACATTTAGAATCCAAGACAAAGTCATTTTATAAGGAAACTAGAACTGAACCTTAAGGGCTACAAGTGGAAATTTGTTAAGGTTTTCAGACACTTAGCTTATAGTCACTGAGAATGAATGAGTGAAATTTACCCAAGGATATATAAACTTCTAGGACAATTAATACAAAGACTGACAATATATTTTGAAAACTGCATGAAGTCCATACACAACTAACCAAATTAGTCCTTTGAAGATGGAGAGAAGTCTACAAGACCTAAATCAATGTCATGAATGATTCAATAATACTGACAGAGGTTTGCTTACCCAAAACCACCTGGCCAAATTGAAAACACATTAATCTTCCAGTATACAAATGTGACTCAAGAGAAAGGAAGCTGTATTAATTTGGTTTGTTGTGAGAGGATGCCTCAGACAGGTTTTATAACTCATTCTCCCACTTACCTAATAAAAGAAATGAAAAGTAGATAGGGTATAAGTTAAATCTTCTAGGGCCACTTATGAAAGGAGCTTTTAAAATGATTTTTAAAGTGTTAACAAAGCCTGCCAGATAAGGAGACTACAATTTAAGATTTCATAGTTAGGGAATGAGGGCATTCAGATGAGTTTCAAAGAGAACTGAGTTTTGACCAAACCAAACACATATTATATATTCTAGGATGCAAATGAAAAATGGACTTCTTACCATACGGATGAGATACATTTCAATTGATTTTGAGTCATCTCTTCTACCCTTCCCTCAAGTCCCCTATATATCTCAAGGACTAAAGCCTGAAAACTGTATTTCCAGATTCTTACTACAAGATTTAAGATTAATCCCAACTAGGAATTCATTCATGAAAGACTTCAGTGATAGAATTGATGTGAACTTGTTTGTTCTGGCAGCAAGCCAGCTGTCCTGTGGACTGTAGGACAGTAGGTTTTCAGTTTAATCTGTGTGGGCTTCTGTTATTCTGCCTCAGACAGCTTCAATGACACCTTCCTGAATTTCCACTGGTTCTGTTCCTGAAAGCCAACAGACATTCTTTCACCATTATTTCTACTATCAGAACAGCTTTCTAAAGTATTCAGTTCCTTCTGTTAAGTACCTTTTACCTAAAACAGGCAAAGAAGATTTTACTTTTTTCTTGTGATGGAAACAAGCTTTAGATTTATCCCTCATTACTCACTAGAATTTAGAGCCTATGTATAATATGTGCACTTAGTGTTTCAAATTAAATTATCTGCCATAAGGTTATTTCCTATATTGATAGCTGATAAGAAGCACAAATAGTATCCCAGGACTAGCTATTCCATAGCTATGATATTTCCACTTTGGAAAACTATTCTACACAAAGGCAAAATGTTATAATAGAAGCTATCTGGAATAATTATCTATATTGCTTGATCCTTTCATACAATTATCTGGCATAATTACCTGACCTGAATCTTCTAGTAGGTTTTATGGGAGAAGGAGGAAACTTGTAGTTCTTACCATTCTCTCTTTAAGCCTCAATCAAGGCCATCTCAGAAAAATTTCCAATAGTAACTATCAAAAGACAAGACAAAAGGTCCAACGAGAAAAAAAAATACTCTTTAAAGCAGAGTGACAAATGGCTAACTTCTGTTTTCAAATGAACATTTATCAAGAACAGTTGCATTTTTAAATGAAAAAACTGGAGCAATGTTTATCAGTGCCTTGACAGTCCATTTATTCCTTAAGACTCAATTCAAAGCATTAAATATTTAATACTTCTAAACCTGATAAGTAAGTTTTGTTTCAGGGTGGGAGAAAAAATCCTATACATATTTTAGGTGACACAATTTATTCAGAAACAGCTTTAGTGAGCCTCCCTAAGGGGAAAGGTGCATTTTTACAACAGATTGTTTGCATTATAGAATGAAATATTCACAATGAGAAAAATTGGTGCCATCTTAAAGCTATTAGGATGTTAATGACTGAAATGACTTGAGAAATAGGAGCATAACAGTAGCACTTTTAATGTTTTGTCTACCAACTAGATTGTGATTTAAACTGGAAAACCTCCCTTATACATGTTTGCACTCATTTAATGTTGCTCATGACTGGCACTTTAGAAAAAAACCTGCAAAATGTTATTGGGCAATATAACATCAATCAAAGTAGTAACATGAGCATGAATGAATGCAAAGGCATGTTGTGTTCTTAGAGGAAAAGACCATATTTTAACTGGCTAATTTACCTTTAGAAATAATGCCTACCTTTTCTATGATGCCAATTCAAATGAGACATTTTTCTGTAACCTTTAAAAAATGATTCCAACATTCACTTGTAAAAGTAAAGACAAGATCGCCAAACAATTCTGAAAATTTTGTGATTGTCACAAATTAAACGTTTCCAAAGCCTCGAAAAACTATTGTGAGAATTAGGAAATAAAAGCTTAACAAAAGACTACTGAAGCCATCAAAGGAAATTCTGTAGCCCCAAGAACATGAGACAGAACTACTACCCCAGAAAAAGACTGGTGAATGTTGTGTTAATGGGAAAAACCTTGTACACCAATGTGTTTCATATAATCAAGTTTGTATACAAATTGCATGTGCTCTTAAATGAATTCAAACACATACCTGAATTAATCTAGAAAAACTCAACAATGCACCCAAACCCTAAAGGAGCCGTATCTAACACTCTGGAGGCTGTGATAGACAGTCGATTCCTAATTGGTGCATGCATCTATGTATGTGTGGTCATTTATACATGCTTGCTATTTGTTTGTTTGTTTATTATTTTAAGTAGTTGTACAAAGGATTTTCCACTTAACAAGGCAGTTTACATATATAAAATGTATCTTGTTCAATGTCATCCCTTTCTATATTCTCACCAATCCCTCCTCTACCCACCTCTTCCGTGACTCTTCTTAATTTTGTAAGAACACATTAGATTCTTGTTGGCATTTTTTCCCTTCTCTTATTCATTTGTTTACCCCTTTTCTCTTGACCCCATCCAACCCCTTTCTAGTACTCACTCTCTTCTGTTTTATTTTGCTGATTTATTTTACCTTTCTACGGAATTACACTATTTGAGACCTTCGTTGAATCTACTGTATTTCAGTTAATACATTAGTATATATTTGCATACTACCCAACATAGTTACTTATGAGTTTGTAAGCTAAATTGATTTTCCATGTATAAAGGTAGAGAAGGATCCTTTGTCTCTTTGTGCCTGACTTACTTCACTTTACATATTTTATTCCAAGTCATTTTATTTCTTTACAAATGGTACAATATCACTCTTTCTAATTATAAAATTTTATTATATATATTTATGTGTATACATATTTGTAAATATGCATATGTATATTTACATATGTATATATCACATTTATATCAATATATGTATAAATACATATATATGTATAAATATGTATACCCATATATGACATTTTCTTGATTCATTTTTCCTTTGAAGGTCACCTGGGCTTATTCCATACCTCGGTTAATGAACACATCCTCGTGACTTTACTGTATACTCACTTATAATCTTTTGAGTAAATGCCCAGAAGTGGGATTTCTGGGTCACATGTTTATTTTTTTGAGGAGCCTTCACACTAGTCTCCAGAGTGGTTGAACAAGTTTATATTTCCACTTACAGTGTATTAGGCTGATCCTTACCAGCATCTGTTACTGTTTGTCTTCATGATAATAGCCATTCTAACTAGGGTGTATTTTCTTTTCTTTTTTTTATTGTAATGTACGGAGGGGTCACAGTTACATTCCCAGACAGAGGGTCCATCACTTCACACACGTTGAGACCCTCTCTCATGTTTTTGTCCCTATTTCTCTCCCCCCATTCCCTCCCAACCATCTTGTTTACCCAATTCCCTTTCCTATTTCAAATAAACAAAGAAATGTATATACAATATACCAGGTAACAAAGTCAGATACTGTAACAATATGGCAACAAAAGAGAAGGGCAACAACCAAAGGACAAACAAAAGAGAACAGAAATAACATAGTACATTAAGAACAACAATCACACAATACAAAGCTCTTGTTTCCACATCCTAAAGATCCTTTCATTTACCCTGGTCCTCTATGGCCTTATGTATCTAGATTTTGAGCTATTGTAATCCTCTGCTAGGAGAGTACTAGGTTTGTACTAATTATTACAAATGAGGGAAACCATTGAGCCTGACCAGAGTGTTTCTTCATGTGTCTATAGCTATGTTTACATTTCTTCTGAAAAGTCTATTTTACTCACTAGCCCATTAATTAATTGAATTCTTGGTTTATTTTAGGACTTACTAAGTTTCTTGTTTATTCTGGATATTAAGCCATTGTCTCCTGCGTAGGTGGCAAAAATCTCCCATTCTGTAGGTTGTCTTTTGAGTTTATTCACTATTTCCTTTGCAGTGCTGAAGTACCTTAGTTGGATCTAATTCCATTTATCAAGTTTTCCTTTGATTTCCTGCACTTCTAGATCTTTACTCAGAAAGTTTCTACTTTTCCCATACTCTTTCCAGGAATAGGCTCATGATTTCAGGTCTTACATTAGGTCTTTAATCCATTTTGGATTGATGCAGGTACAAGATGATATATAAGGATCTATTTTCAACTTTCTGCATGTGAATATACAATTTTGCCAGCACCATTTATTGGAGAGGCTGTCTTTCTACTTGCTAATATTTTTGCTTCCCTTATCAAATAATAAGTGACTGTAGTTCTGTGAGTTTATATCTGGATCTTCTATTGTGTTCCATTGGTTTTCAGAGCCACTTTTCTGTCAGTACCAAGCTGTTTTCTTTACTAGGGCTCTGTAATAGCATTACAAGTTCGGTATTGTCATTTTTCCAGTACTATTCTTTCTACTAAGGATTGTTTTTGCTGTTTGTGGTATTTTGCTGTTCAATATGAATGTTTTGATTACTTTCTCCATCTCATTGAGGAATGTTGTTGTGATTTTAATGGATGTTACATTGACTTTTTAGATGGAATTTGGCAGTATTGCCATTTTCACAAGGAGCATAGAAGGTCTTTTTATTTCCTTAAGTATTCTTCAATTTCCTTCTTTAAATTTTTAAATTGTTTTAGATTTTCTCTATAGTGGTCCTTCACATCTTTGGCTAATTCCTAAATTTTATGTTTCATTTATTGCAGATAAAGTTATTTTCCTGACATCAGTCTTGATTTTCTTGTTGTTGATATACTGAAAATCTACTGATTTTTGTGGGTTACTTTTATACTCTGCTACTTTACTGAAGTTTTAAATCAGCTATAGTAACTTGGGGGAGTAGTCTATAGGGTTCTTTAATTATTAGGAATATGTCATCTGTGAAAAGTGTCAGTTTTACTTCCTTCTTCCATATTTAGATTCCCTTTATTTTTCTCTGTTGCCTTATTGCTCTTGCTAGGAATTCTAGTACTTCATTGAAGAAGAGTGGAGAGTGGAAACACATGTACACTTATATACTTATACCAGAAAGAAACTTTAATATTTATAATATGACTATTGCCATTTGAAAATGGATTCTTTTTATAGAAATGGCTTTTGTTGTACTCATAAGTTTTGATCTCCATTGGGCTATTTAGGAAGCAAAAGTCAGAGAACCCTGAATCATTTTGAACGATAGAACAAGTTTGTGTGCTTGATATGGTTGTAAAATAGCCAGCAGTGAGATTTCAATGTCGTCTCTGCCACCCTTGCCAAATAATCATATTTCTATTATTCACTGGGGTGGTTACTCTTAGCACAAGTCAGTCAGAAACACTTCATAATAGGTACAAGGACAGTAGATCTGAGAAGAACAGAGTATGAAAACTAAGATTCTAGGAATTTTCAACATGTGTAGAATATTTGGTTTCTCCTAGATGTGGCATTTGGATGATATTTCAAGAATACTCAAATGGTTTTAGTTGTATTATGTGAAAGACAGAGGGAAGCCAGTCCTAAGTGTGCAAATGTTATAATCATTTATCCTGAAACTTAAGCAAAAATGAAAAAAATAGTGTTCAAGATAAAAGATGAGTATGAATGTAGATAACAGCCTCATTCTGAGCTAAAGATTACAATGGCCAAGATATATTAAGTAATACCTTTTTAAAAATATTCATTTGCATTAAAATATCTGTAACAGAGATTGTCTGCAACAAAGGGACAGTCTCTAAGGAAATCAAAACCATCCTCTAAGAAATGGGGTTTCAATGTACCTCATCAAGAGAAATTGTAAAAGAATCTAGTCAATGTTAAAGAACAGCAAGACATATCCAATATGTTGATTCTTTTCTTTGCTGCTTTTTGAACTTTGGCCAGGCCAAAGAAAGTCCAGATTAGAGGATAGTAAGACGAATTCCAGCTGGGCTTTAAAGGAGAGATATTTCAAGTTCTTAATTTCTAAAAGAGATATTAATAAGATTAATAATTAGAAGCCCTCTCCCAACATAGACACACTTAGAAAAAATGCTTCATATGCCCCAAACTTAGGATCCAGTTTTACAATTGATTTTTAAGTGTAGATTTTATTTCTTTAGCCAATAGCATATCTGTGTTCATTCAATCCTATTTGTGGGATGCTAGCTTTGGGCCAATGCACTCTTTTGAGTACTGTCGAAAGTAGGTACAACATGACAAAGCTTTGGCCTTCTTGGACTCTATATTCTAGTTAAAGAAAACCAGTGTAGATAAAATATAATGCCAAGTGTGAGAGGAAGTGTTATTATGGAGAACTAATTCAGCTAAGAGTTTAGAGTAATAAGGCTACTAATTTATGTAAAGCAACAGGTTGCCTTGGGAATTTAAAATTTAGGAAACTTGAAAAAGTAAAATGATTTTTGGATATACAGACATATGCCCAAAGAGAAAAAGGACAAAAGAATGTGGTAGTAACAATATTGGCCCAATGTAAAAGTGTAAGTAGGTCCTGATGGTTAGATTGCTGCTATGCTAATGCACACTTAGTACTTCTTTGAAATGAAATCATTCTCAGATAAGGGAACTAGTGAGAAGCTGGCATAGCTCTGAGGACTTGAAGTAAAACATTCTGAGGGGCTGGTACCTGGCAGAAAGAGGATTGGTTATAACCATATCCTGTTCATGTGAATTTTTCTGAGACTAATCTCTCTCCAACAACCTTCCAGCTTATTTCTTCTTTCCTTCTGTGTCAAGTGCTAAATAATCCTTAAAGCTTGTGACTACATGTGAGTAAATTTATTTTTTTCCCTCAAATGTCATGTTTAACAAATGAATATTCAAGAAGAGAATCTCTATTTGTAATCACTGGCACATAGATTTCAGAACATAATTAAAATTAAGCTGAGAGTTTGTATGTCATAGATACAAGTGAATTTCTGAACTCAGAATTTTAGAAAGGGGAAGGGAAGAATGGCTATAAGACTGGCAGGCAACAAGGTCTGTTATAATCCTTAGCTTTCCTCCTTCTTTGTCTACCACTTTCTAGAAAATCCTATAACCATATGTTTCTAAATGTAATACATGTGTAATGTAATAAGCATTATGTTTCCATATGGAAGTACTTTCTGCATACCCTGTGCTCTTTTAAAAAGTTATTTCAGACTTTATGTTTCTTTTCTTATTTCATCTTTACGATAGACATGGTGTCTTTTTATTCATTTATTCATAAAAAGCTGTATCTGGAGAAGTATGTTTTCTATTACATTTTTGTCAAACATATAAGAATACATTCTCATATCTGACAGAAAGACACAGACAAAAAATGCCAATTAAAACATAGTGCAGTAAGTGCTAATATGGAGCTATGTATCTGAGTTTCTCAGTTTACCATTTCTACCACAGACACCAGTGCAAGCTTAATGGAGGCACAATGCTTTCAAAGAATGAGGAGTCAAAAAGGGGGATACAAAGAGCCTGTCTGGGATGTGAACAATTCTAAAATAGCTTGTGTGATTACTTTTATGTATCAATCTCATTGGGCTAAAGGATGCTCCCATAGCTGGTAAAATGTGGTTTTTGAGAATGTGTATCTTTGAGAATATTAGTGAAACTGTTTAAAATTTGAATCAGTAAACTGAATAAAGAAGAACTACCATCACCAGTCTGTTGAGGGCTTAAGGGGAGGAAAAATGTCCTCTCTCACAAATGGAGGCTACTTGCTCTTGGGTCTCTGGACTCTATGATTTAATACCATCCAGATTAAGATATATGTCATGGACTCCACTTTGTGGTACAGGAATTGACCTTGCCAACTTATAGTTTCCAGGCAGGTGCTTGCTTGAGCCCAGCCCCTGCTCTAAAATCTACCAGTTCTTTAATGCCACTCGTTCCCATAGTTCACCAGTTTTCAGAGATCATATCATATGGATCCATCTCTCTAAAATCACACTTCCTTTGACAGTGGCTCATTCCCATGCTACATTTTAAGGTCCCATTCTGGCAGACACATCTGCCCCTGGATTTCTCCAGCCTGGATTATCTTTAAACTAATGTGCCTTTGGGAATTGCTTCATGCCAGATTGGATTTAGAAGGATGCCCATATTTTTGAGCGTGCTGGTGACAGGGTATCATTTTGAAATTTCTTCAAATATTCTTGTCACCTTGAACATAGTAAAAGTAAAAATTAAACTTAGTTTTCAATTCGAAGAGGTTTTTTCTCTGGCTGTGTTTTCCCCGTTTGCCTTTTTCTCTGATTGTGGTTTATATTTTAGCTCTTCTATACACATTGTATTCCTTTTATATTTAAGTTTCTATAGTTCTTGTATTTGTGGATATAAGCCGCAGTTTGCATAAGCATAAAATGTATTAAGTTACAAATAATAAGCATTAAATGCTGGGGTTATAGTTCAATGCTTACCTACCTAGCTTGTACAGGCTCTAAAAATGCAATGACAATGAGTGTTAAGTGACTTAAAACTGGCTTAATGTTTAAAATGATATTAGCTATTCAAAAGATTTTAAACATTTATATGAATGTCTTATGTGGAACCCTAATTGCATATCCTTGCTTTGTATATTAAACAGAACTAGTTCTTTATCAATAATTGAAATCTTAAAAATTTTAATATGAATAAATTATTGAGACACAGTAGCTTGTATGGATTATTTGATCACTCACCCTTAACTATGAGACAAAAGAAATATATTTAAATTTAGATGAGGAGAGAAATCTTATTTAATAAAATAATAAAGTAGAAGTATCATTAATCATAATTTAGAGTAAGACATAAAGTATTCTATGAAATTTAAATGTTCAAATCTTCTCATAACAATGAATGGTATGACAGTATTGTTCCATGAATATTTCTTATTTTAAACTGATATATGGGAAGTTAAAGTGTTATCTCTGGCTAAAATCATTACATTTACTCAGATATTAAAGAGTCAGAACTTTGTATTATTATTGTAGACCCTCAGAGGAGATTGATTAATCTGAAAAATTACTAGGCAAAAAAGAAAAGCATCCCCAATGACATTTTCTACCACTTCCCTGGATACTCTCTATATTTTGCCTGCCCTTGTCATGCCTATTAAATACAATAGATTTCATAAGATCCCATCAGTGGTGATTTCAAATTTGTTCTAGATCAAGGTTTACCCTTTACATTGGTCATCGGGGTTAGATTTTATTTTTGTGAAAAGAACTGACTGTAATATGAATGTATGTCTGACTCCTCAAAGCCATGACATTGTATTACTGTCATTTGTAGACTCTGATCTGAAACAGTGGCTGAGAATGCTAATGATAGCCATTGTTTCAGTTGCCTTTGAGCTGATATCCCCTGTCTGTCACCTCATGATCACACTATCCTTTGTAGAATGATGTACCTAAGTATTTCTGTTTAGAACTTTCCTTCGATTTGAAAGTTTCAGGAACAGTGTGGGCTCCAAGAATGACTCCTAGTAGCAATGACACAGGAAAATGTTGCTGTCCTGGAAAATCCATTAGAATACACTTACATTGTTGGTTTCACCTTAGTTGTTCCTGATCCCCTTGTATCATTTTGAATAAGCCAATTGGTAGTCCTGAGTGCTCTTATTCATAATTAATAATCTTGGGCTCTAGACTTTTTGTGATTCAATAAACAAGACAAGAATGAACAAAGCACTAAGTTTAATCTCAACTAATCTTTTTCTTCCTTTTTTTTGAACTGTCATTAAGTTAGTTGTGTAGAAGGCTTCAATTCAACATATCACTTTAAAAATACGTTGCATCTTTATCAAAGTCACGTTTTCCATTGTTTTCCTCATTTTTCCCAACTCTGACCATCTTCTTAAGTTACTAAGTTCCATTTCCACATCTGTACTGTATGGACCCACATGTACATATTCATACATGTTGTCACATAGACAATATAAATCCAAGAAGAATGGAAGGAAAGCTTTGACTCTGAAGTAGAGTGCTATGTTCCCTGAAGCACAAAGCTCAAGGACAGTTCCCAGACTCTGAGTTCAAGCCCCAGGACCAGTACAAACAAAAACAACAACAAACAACAAACAACAAACAACAAAACAAAACAAAAAAATGAGGAGGAAAATTTCAGGACCATTTTAAATTTAAGAAGGCTAATACTGAGGTAAAATAGTAAAGTAAATGTATTTCACTATACATAATCAAAAGACATTCAAATACAATAAATTAAATAGTAATATAATACATTGAGAACTTAGTTTTAATAATATTTCCATTTGGGGAAGGGATTGTTCTTTCCAGATTTAAGGACCTAAATTATTTCTTTAAAAGTAGGAAATATAGACCTAGATTTCACCTAGATTCTCATCTGTATGCTAACAGAAAGTTTTTCTCATACAATCCCCAGAAAAAACAAGGAACAACTAGGAAGTATATCTATCTTTCTTTTTTATTGTAGTTAATAGACGGGTTACAGTTATATTCGACAGATAGAATGAACATTACTTCACACACATTGATACCCCTTCTCATGTTTTTGTTCCCATTTCCCTCCCCTACATCCTTTGCTTATCTTGTTTCCCCCTTCCCTTTCCTATTTCAAATAAACAAATAGACATATATACAATATGCCAGATTACAAGGTAAGATACTGTAACAGTATGAGAATAACCAAGGGACAACAAAAGAGATGAAAAGTAACATAGTACATTAAGAACAACATTCACTCATTATATAGCTCTTGCTTCCATATCCGGGAGGTCCTTTCATTTAGCCTCATCTATATTATGTCTATATTTCTTTAATAGGCATTTATTTACTATCAATAGAAACTTTTTGTCTGTTCAATTTGCACTTAGTGATGTCATAACTATAAGTATTCTTAAGTCATTTCACATTTTCAAAAGTATTAGAGACCAAATAAAATATTGTTAAAGATATATAATGGTAGATTTTTTGGAACAATCAGTTTGCTCTGTGAGAGTCTGATAAATAAAATAAAAATAAACTTTAACTATTCTTCACTTTCTGAAATGTGAAGACATGTATAACATTACTTATCACTGCCTTTAATCTCAGATTCTTTTTTTAAGGTCATAATTTAGTTTCACCCTTTGCATAAAAGTTCCATTTTGCATTTTCAGTGAGAGGATTTAAATAATTTGAATGGTTGTTTTCTGCTTAGATGTATATCAGGGATATTTAAGCTACAAACATCAAAAACAGGCTGCAAATGCAAAAAGAAATATTGTAACTTAAACCAGTAATGTCTTTATAGTGTTAATATAGAGCAAGTTAAAATTGTTAAGTAGAACATAATCAAAATTAGGCTGAGGGTTTGTATGTCATAAATACATAATAATCTATGTAATAAGTTTTATAAATTCTTTAATAAAAAAGAAAAAAATTGTTAACTAGAATTTTAATAGATGATATAGCCTGGGGACATTGTCATATGAGACTTTGAGTTATTTTTCTCTGATCTAAACATATACTCTTGTACCAAGAAATGTTTCCTAGAATAAAATGTTTTCTATCTTTATTCACTTCATTAACCAACATTTCTAATGATTTTAATTATCTACCATTGACAGTAAGTAATAATTAAAATGTAATCTATAACCAATCATTGCACAATTGGTTTCCAACTCAGAGAGTCACTCAGTCAAGTGTCTCATTTACAATGTGACAGGAATGGTCAGAAGTCAAATTGTTTATAATCCCATTATCTTGAGTTTAGATTTGGCATCCTATTTCAAGACACTCTTCTTGGGAAATGATTTGCAAAAGAGTTGCTGTTTTGAGTGAAAATGAAAATTTTACTCTTCAATTTTAATTTATGAAAGTGAAATCATTTTGTTTTGCTCTAAAACTAGGAATTGTAATAATTGTTTAGGATATCATTTGAAATGCCTATGCATGCCCGTATCATCATTAGTTTATAATCACTTGGATGTCCTACTACATATAATTATTGTTATATAAAATTTATTTTCTTCCTTGCTAATGCACTCTACATAGCATGATATATATCTAGTAATGAAATCCCATCTTATCAGATTGATGACATTTGAGATAACATATGTAAAGTTGTTTCATTAAACAATAAAGACAAAATTTCTCATATTCATATGGAATTTTCAAAGCTTCTCTCCCACTTTCAATCTTTTCTTTTTTTATGTAAAATTGTGTCATGTGTTGCTCTTAATGGCAAACATTGGCTTACACCATGCATATACTCACATAGAAAATCCTGAAAACTACTGTGACTGATTTTTAAATTATACCACAACAGAAAGAAAGAAACAAAGGAGGGATGGAAGGAAAGAAGGAAGTATGCTATTGTAAAAATATAAAGTAGGACAAAAGTAGTATGAAAAGGACATAGACTAATTCAGCGACAGGAGCAGGATAAGATAATGGATTCTAAGAGATGCTCAAAATGACTCTCTATCATCATGATTTCATCAGATCAGAATGACATCCAGAATTTCTTTCCTCTGAACGTCTCTAGTTCCTTAAAGTCTAGCTCAATTATCCTCCTTGAAGTAGAAATTTCCTAAAAAATATGATGCAGCCCTAAAATCAGCTTTTCCTTAGTAAGAATAATTGTATGTGTGAAGTTTTTTGCCAGTCTTGGGGCTTGGACTCTGGGCCTGAGCACTGTCCTTGGACTTTCTCAAGGCTAGTACTCTACCACTTGAGCCACACCACCACTTTCAGCTTTTTCTATGTTGGTGGTACCAAGGAATCGAACTCTAGTATTTGTGCATGCTAGGCAAGCACTCTACCACTAGGCCAAACTCCTGGCCAGTAAGAATAATTTTAAGGCTTGAGTTATTTTATTTTAGAAAAATTATAACGTATATTCCAAGTTGTAATAAAAATCTTTGTTATCACTATTGACAGTTACTGAAATTTGAAGTAAGATCTACTTCCTACAGAGGTTGAAAAAAATATTTGAAATCTTTTTGTGCATATTTCTAGAAATGGGTTAACTTCATTCACTTGCTTTGAATGTTTTCTGATGAGGTTCTATCAAACGGGCCATCATCAGTCAGAACAAGTCTTCCTTTGAAGGTGCAGCACACAATGCTTTGCTAAAAGTAAGGAAGAGATCTACCAACTATGAGTCTCTAGGATAGCAAAAGGAAGAAGACTGCATAATTAGCAGTGTGAAGATATTTAAAGAAGATATCATACTTGAAGAACATAATTCTCATTTGCATAAATTGATGCTATATAATGGATATATTAAGTAGAAAGATTAAATGGCTTTTCAAAAAATTACTTTGGTGTCAGTTGATACTGATTAAATGTTGATTCTGTGAGGTAGAAAGGAATGTTAGATTTCCTTTCTACAATTTTAAGATTGTTTAAAATCCTTTCAAAAGTCCCAAGCAAGCAAATAGAACAAGCTTAGTTTATCCCTTGTTCTGAAAATTAGCCTCGGGGCCGGGAGTTTGGCCTAGTGGTTAAAGTGCTTGCCTAGCATGCACAAAGACCCGGGTTCGATTCCTTGGTACCACATACATAGAAAAGAAAGCCGGAAGTGGTGCTGAGGCTCAAGTGGTAGAGCTCTAGCCTTGAGAAAGTCCAAGGACAGTGCTCAGGCCCTGAGCTCAAGCCCAGGACTGGCAAAAAAAAAATGAAAATTAGCCTCATATTTTCTGATACCACCACTGCCATTGGATCTATAATTGGAATTTTCACTTTGGGCATCTTTCTAAATGTAACTTCAAATTAAGACTAGTTTACAGGTACAAATGCCAACCAAGAGAACTAAAATGGAAGAGAGGGTGACTGAGTTGGCTAATTAAATTATACACACAATTGCTCTTTCTTCCTAGTGCCAACCATATTTGTGAGAATATTGATCAGTTTACAGTCATATTGATTCAGAGAAATATAAAACTGGCCTTGGAAGATGTTCAAGAATCACATTATAGGTAGCCAGGGTAATAGTAATTTGAGTTTGAAAGATAATTTGGAATAAACATGTTTTAATCTTTAAATTTCTTAGATGAGTTGGCAGGAAGGTCAGAAATAAATGATGAATGAGAGAATATAAAGAAAAAATAGGAAATAAGGAAAGGAAGAGGAAGAACTCTTCTACCACACCTAAATTCTAGTGAAACCTTTAGTTTATGATGGAGCACAGGAGATCAGTTCTTGAGATTTTTGAATCAGATCCTGAGAATAAGGAGATAAATCATTACAGTAAACAGTATTGGGAGAAACTATATTGTTCTGGCTTATCATAAAAAGCAAATATGTAATAGTTCCTTGCCAACGTGTTCTAGTAAACAAGAAACGACCAAAAATCCTCTGCAGACTATACAAAGGACAACAGTTGGAAACACCCTTTATTGGGCTGTTAGATTTTATTGGATGTATTAACAGATTTCTACAGATGGAATAAAGCTGGATTTATATCAAAGCCAAAAGCCCTTCAACTTTTGATGAATCCTAACAGCCTATTTCATCACAGGTCCCCTCACATATTCATTCAAATATGGCATTTAGTTCTGTCTTTTGGCATTTAATCTGGGCCAGGATTGCCATTTCATTCTTTTTTTTATTTTTTTATTTTTTATTGTAATTAATAAAAGGGTTACATGATATTTGCCAGATAGAAAGTGCATTAATTCACATACATTGATACCCTTTCACATGTCTTGGTCCCCATTTCCTTCCCACCCACCCCACCCCCGTCTTGGTTTTCCCCCCTTCCCTATCCAATTTCAAATAACCGAATATAAATATATCCAATATATCAGATAACAAAGTGAGATACTGTAACAATATGAGATACCCAAGGGACAGCAAAGGAGATGAGAGATAACATAGTACATTAAGGACAACAATCATTCGTTATATGGCTTTTGTTTCAATATCCTGGAGGTCCTTTCAATTAGCTTCATACTATATGGCCTTATGTATCAAGGTTTTGCTCTATTGCAGATCTCTGCTAGGAGAGCCCAAGGTTTCTACTGATTATTGCAAATGAGGGAAACCATTATTAAACAATAAAAATTACCAATGGTTTTATAAGATAAACTCTAAATGCATACAATTCCATTGTCCAATATGTGGTGAACTTAATTGTGTTTGAGATTTATAATAAGAATATGTTCATATGTGTCTGTTTAAAATTAGATAAATGTACTTTTTGTCATTACTAAGATTGCACAAAATTTGCAAGACAAGCATAAAATCATTGACCTTTATTCCCTTCCATACTCATCTTCTCATTAGTGAGTCTTCATCTTTGTTAGCCATGTCATCCCACTCCACTTCTCTACAGCCAACAGAGGCCGATACTTCCTTTCCGAACCCTTTGTTCCTTAGATACTCTCTCCCTAAGTCCATTCCTAGTCTGTCTCATCAACAGAGCCAGTAAGAGGTAGCCAGTAACTATATATAGAACTATATTTTTCTCTCTCTCTCTCTATATATATATACATATATATGCTTATATATGTACATATGTACACATATATGATTCTACATACTTTTAAACTATTAACTGTATTTATATTAATGCCAAATTGTGAATATCACCTAATGTCCTATATTATCTTACCTTTGCCTTCTTTTCTAATCTTATCTCACCACTCATGTTATTGAATTTCAAGGCAATCCATAGCCTTTTGACCATGGTACACTCAATACTTAACACAGTAATGGGAGCAGAGTAATTATTAAATATTACTGAATGAAAGATTTAAGTTATTTTTGGTTTCCTTGGCAGCTTAATTTCCCTCATGCTCAGCAGTACGATGACATAAGCATGAACATACTGGCAGTTGTGTGTGAGGGTTGGAGGGGGGTTGATTCTCAATAAAAGGAGATGGAAAGACTGAGAAGTAAACTGTTTTGTCATCCCTATCTACCTTTTTGCTCTCAGTGCCAGGTTTAGCATTTTTATTCCTACCCTGTACAAACTTGCATGTAAATCAATCCTTGGAAACTATCCTCAATGTGTGCAAATTCACATACTTCTTCAACTTGATATACCAGTAGAAGTACCAATGTGAATTGGCAGTTATTTGAATCACTATAACTTACTTTGTTTGCTAATGTCTTAAGAGAAAATAGAACAAATAATATTAAAATAATCTTTGTGAACAGAATTTATCTCAATTGAAGAGAGGCACACATACTCCATTTGCTGACAGACTATATCTTCTTTCAGGAAAGACAGACGGCCCTTTCATACATTTAACCATAAAATTGCTTTGGAAAATAGAAATGAGTTAAAAAAAGGCAAAGAAAATTCATTTGGAAAGAAAGATCAATAGACAATTGAAAAGGAAAACATATTTCTCTCGCCCAAACAGAACTGTAAAAAATCTAGAGTTCAAACAAGTGCTAAAATGATGAAATATATTTGAAAGCTTATAAAATACAGAAAAAAGGAGTGTGCATATAAACAAGTAGACAATGTACAATACTTTGTGATAAAAGCATACTGATTTTTTTACTTTTTTGTTTAAATTATGTACAAATGAATCATATTTGATATGTTTTCCTACAACTCTTGAAATCAACTGAAAAATATGTATGTTTCCTTGGGTGAGACTATTTTAGATATAAAGATACCAACAGATTAAAAGCAAAAGAAGTATAAAAATTTGTGATATACTAATGATAATCCAAAACAGTCCTAATAGACTGTGAAGATAAACACAGTAAAAAGGGTATTGTCAAGATAAAATATATATAATATATATTTAATATATCTAGAATATATAAAGTATAATATATGTAATATTTAACGTCATAATAACTAGTTTTCAAAGACATTCAGGTGAAGTCATGAAAAAGATTTTACAATACCTAATTGCTTTAAATCACAAAAAGCAAAACAGTTAAGAGTGGCAAGAACATAAACATGTTCATGAGTATAGCCAGAAATACTTCGAATACTACATTAGTAACTGATAGAAATAATACACAGAAAATTAGCAAGGGCATAGAGACTTGAAAAAAGAACTATTTAATGGTCACAATCAGTTTTATTCAAAGATAGTGAATACATGTTTGTATGTAAACAGATACTTAATGATATGAGGTTGAGAATGAAATTGTGAAAACCAATGGCTAGAAAAAGTATGAGAGGAGAGACAGAGAAAGATTGCTGAGTGGGTATCAAGTTACAGTTAGAATAAATTAAGAAATTATGTTTCAATGGGAAAAATTAATGTCAATTAAGAATATTTCCCAACTAGGATTGTGGCCTACTGGTAGAATACTTGTCTAGCATACAGAAAGCTCTGGATTTGCTTCCTCAGTATCACATGCACAGAAAAAATTGGAAGTGGTGCTGTGACTCAAGTGGTAAAGTGGTAGAGTACTAGCCTTGAAAGGAACCAAGGGACAGTGTCCAGGCCCTGAATTCAAGCCTCAGGACTGGCAAAAAAATTCTTTCTCATGGCCATAAAACAAGTCTCAAAACATTCCAAAGAATGTGCATTAAACAGATATGTTCTCTGGCAAAATGGAAATAAAAGGCCATTCTAAGTATCATATTCCAAATATTTAGATATTAAGTAGCAACCTAAATTATGTAAATTGATGAAGTGAGGATAGAAAGTATTTGGAAGTGAATGAAAATGCAAGCAAGATATATCTGAGTTTGTAGATGGCAGCAAAGAGAATATGTGGTGGGAAAATAATATCAAATTCCTACTGTAGGAAAGAAAATAGATATCCAATTGATGGCATCACTTTCTACTTTCAGATACTAAAAAAATAACTTAAAGCAGCACCAAGGAGGCATAATGAAAAACATACCAAAAAGCAGGGTGGAAATTAAATTTTTTTAAAAGCACTGGGGAGGATAGAAAGTAGAATAAAAACAAAAAAGGGGAAGACAGTGTTCAACAATGTACCAATGTACTCACTACCTTACGTATGTAACTATAACCCCTCTGTACATCACCTTAGCAATAAAATTAAAATAAATTGTAAAAAGAAATTACACAAATTAGAAGAATAAAAATAATGGCACAAAAATTCTAAAACAAGAAGAAGGCAATAGAAGAAAAATCCATAAAACACTAAAAGGTCAATAAAAATGGTAAACCTTTAGATAAACCTGAATGAAATAGAAAGATGGCTCAAATTAGCAATAGCAGCAAAAACAGAGGCATTATCACTATAATTTCCTCACATTAAAAGGATAATTAAGGCACATTATGAACAACTTTTTGCAAATGAATTTGACATCTTAGGTGAAATGGGCAAATTCCTGAAAGAAACGGACTTCCAAAGTTCATTCAAGCAGAAACAGATACTGTGAGTTGCTCTTTGTTTATTAAATTTTATAGTTAAATTATTTCCCTTCTCCTCTCTTTCCCCAAAAGATACCTTTAGCCTAGATAGCTAATCTTGGATAAGGGAGCCAACTATAAAATAGAATGGAATAAAGACAGCCTCTTCAACAAGTGGTGCTGGCAGAGCTGGTTAAGCACCTGCAGAAAACAAAAGCTGCATCCTTCTATGTCACCCTGCATTAGAATTAATTCTAAATCGCTCAAAGACCTCAAGATAAAAATAGATACCCTGAAAACTTTACAAGAAGGAATAGGAGATACACTAGGTCTCCTTGGCACAGGTCGAAACTTTCTTAATAAAGACCCAGAAACACAACAAATCAGAGATAGCTTGGACAAAGGGGACTGCATTAAACTGCAGAGCTTCTGTATGGCAAAGGATATAGATAGCTAGCAAGCTAAATAAAAAGCCCACAGAGTAGGAGAAGATCTTCACTAGCCACCCAACAGATAAAGGCCTCATATCTAAAATATTTCTACAACTCAAAAAATTGCATCTCTCAAAAACAAATTCTCAAAAAAACAATCATCCCATTAAAAGGTGGCCTAAAAACTTAAAGAGAGACTTCTGTAATGAGGAAATAAGAATGGCCTATAGACACATGAAGAAATGCTCAAAATTTCTGGCCATAAAAGAAACGCAAATCAAAACAACTCTAAGATTCCACCTCACTCCAGTTAGAATGGCCATGATCAAGAAATCCAATAACAGATGCTGGCAGGGACGTGCCCAGGAGGGATCACTACTACACTGTTGGTGGGAGTGCAAACTCGTTCAACCACTCTGGAATGCAGTATGGCAGTTCCTCAAAAGGCTAAACATTGAGCTCCCCTATGACCCAGCAATTCCACTACTTGACATTTACCCAAAAGTCCAGAAACAAGGATATACTAAAACCAGTAGCACAACGATGTTCATTGCAATACTATTTACCATAGCGAAGACATGGAACCAACCCAAAATCCTCTCAGTAGATGATTGGCTCAAGAAGATGTAGTATTTATACACAATGGAATTCTATGCTGCCATTAGAATGGCATTGCCCCATTTTTAAGGAAATGGAAAGTTGGAAAAAAATCATATTAAGTGAGGTAAACTAGACCCAAAGGAACATAAGCTTTATGGTTTCCCTCATTTGTCTTAATTAGTACACATGTAGGACTCTCCTAGCAGAGAGCATTACAATAGTGAAAAACCTAGATACATAAGGTCATATAGCATGAGACTAAATGAAAGGGTCTCTAGGATATGGAAACAAGAGCTTTATGTTGAGTGTTTGCTGTTCTTAACGTATTATATTATTCCTCTTTTCCTTTGTTGCCCTCTGGTTAATATCATATTTCACTGTATTTGAGTTTGTTACCTGGAATATTTTATATACATTTATTTCTTTATTTGAAATAGGAAAGGGAAGAGGGAAAACAAAATGATTGGGAGGGTGTGGGGGGAAGAAAATGGAGACAAAAGCACAAGAAGGGGTATCAATGTGTAGAAGTAATGCACCTATATCTGTCAAATGTATCTATATCCCCTCTATACATTACCTCGATAGCAAAAAATAAAATGAAGCAGAGCGAGTCTATTGCACTTTCCCCACCACTCGACCCTTCTCACCATGATATCCTGTCTTAGGGCAGGCACAGAGGAATAGAACTGGCTGAAAATGGACTGAAGTCTCTAAAACTGTGAGCAACACAAACCTTTCTTCACTTAAGTGCTTTTCTCCTTTGTTTGTTTGTTTTGTCATAGGGACAAAAAGTAACTTACACAGATACTTATTTTCCCTATTTTTTTCGTCATTTTTGTACATATTGGTTTAAAGTAACTTTTCTAGTAGTAGGGACATACCTTCCTTTGTTGTAACTTATGAACTATCTCCCCCCTCTTTTTGAGTGCTAATTAACAGATACATACTAAAGTAGGTTTTCTGTGTCTTCTGTTTAATGTGCATCAACTCCTCTGCTTAAACTAATGTCCAAGATTTAGCTTTGATGAGGTGGATCAGACACACTAAACACATTATTTCCATAAAACACAATATGGCAAGGATTTTCTCTATTTCTGCATAAGAAAACAATGAAAAGCATATTAAAATTTTAAACATCATAATCAAAAAGGTTAAACACACACCACGTAGAGAATTTGGCTGCATGAAGAGCTACAAGTGGAAGAAATAAAAACATGGGTCACATAATGCTTAGTAAATCTACAAGTAAACATACTGGGTGGCAAGCAAAGGGTACAAATTAATTAACTTAAATGTAATAGAATCTGGAGAACACAATAAGTATATAAAAAGACTAATTCAAGGAACCGGGAGTTTGGCCTAGTGGTACAGTGCTTGCCTAGCATGCACGAAGACCAGGATTCGATTCCTTGATACCAAATACATAGAATAAAAAGCTGGAAGTGGTGCTGAGGCTCAAGTGGTAGAGCTCTAACCTTGAGAAACCCAAGTATCGTGCTCAGGCGCTGAGCTCAAGTCCAGGACTGGCAAAAAAAAAAGACTAATTCAAAATCCAACAAAATAAGTAATAGGAAATGGGCATTTTCAAGAGAAGAGCCAAGGGGACAGAGGCAGAAGAATAAAGGAGGAAAGGGGTAAAAGGGCAAAATGTACTCAAGAATTCCTTTGTGTATACCACAGAATTGAGAAACATAAAGGAATGGGTAGGTTGAAGGGTGGTGAAGATGTTAAAGTGGTGACACAGATCAAGATGCAATGTACACATAAACTGCTTGATTAAATACACAAAAGAAAAATTCAATGTATAACCTAAAATTAAGATAAATAAAGGAAGCGGGATTTGGGAGAGATGGGTGAGAAAGTTGAAAGGAGTGTCATTGGATCAAGATGCACGTATCCATACCCTGCTTTGGTGAATGGCAACTCCTTTGTACAATTTCTTAAAAATAATAAAAAATATTCATAAAAATAATTGAGGTGGTGTACACTTTAAGAACAAAAATCCAGATGTCATGATTCAATTGGAAAGATGTTTTATTCACTTTTGTTCTTCAATTTCAATGCCTGTTAGCTAAGGGCAAGTTCAATGTTAGAAACTTTTATATTTCTGGTCTGAGTTCTGAGGACTCTTTCATATGTGTATCAATGAGGTAGTCTAAGGAAACTGCAGCTTTCTGTTTTATCAATGTAGACATTTGAAAGGAAGCCATCTGGCTCATGTCTCTAATAGTTAAACCGATTAGGGCATTTAATTTGGTCACAAGTTACATCTTCTGTGCGCTGATGTCATTTATATTTAATGGTGGCTGTGTTTTAGGTAAAATGTAAGACACTGTTAATAAATCATCTCATTAGTTAGACATCATGTGATTTGAAGACATAAATAAGAAAATATTTCAGAAAACAAAAGCTTACTCTTTTGCAAATAATTTTTATCTCAATCCAATTAACCTTTGATATACAGAAATACTGGATTGTTGCTTGTCCCAATTTTGTTCAATTAAAATGTGAAAATTAATCACAAAATAAAATGATTCATTTGAACTCTTAATAACACTGAAGAAATATGGGAAACATTTTAATTCACTTGTTTAAAATATAGAGTGCAAACAAATTGAGTTTTTGGAATCCTTAAAAATGAAATCCTATTTAAGGTGTTCTACACACACATAATTGAGAAATCTGTTTTTCACTTTTGCTAGTTTATGTAAGGGATTGAGATGCCAAGAGAAAGTTGTGAAACAATTAGAAGGTGCCTGGAAATGCAATATTCATATTGTGAGATAATATAAGCTTCTGGTGTTGGAGAAGGAGGAAGAACAAGAAAGAAGACACAATTGGGATCTGGAGATGTGGCTTAGTGGTAGAGTCTTTGCCTGGTATGCACAAAGTCCTGGGTTTGATTCTTCAGTATTACATAAACACAAAAAGCCAGAAGTGGTGTTGTGGCTCAAGTGGTAAAATGATAGCCTTGGGGAAAAGAAGGTCAGGGGCAGTGCCCAGGCCCTGAGTTTAAGCCCCAGGACTGGAGAAAAAAAGTACTAAAGAAAAGAAAGAAGACATAATTGGAAGTCATAAATAATATATGATTATACAGAGAAAGTATGAAGAAGTTACACTCACAGGAAGGTTAAAAAAGAAATAAAAATGTTCAAATCATATGTAATACTAGAACAACTTTAGTTTAAACAAATCTTGAGTTTGTTGAAATACATCCATAGAAATACACCAAGAACAAAACAAATTTGTCCTGAATTATTTTGCATAAGCAGCATCCCATTGTTAAGAACCTGATCAGAATGAGGATTTTTGTTTTGTTTTGTTTTGTTTTGCTGGTCCCTGGGCTTGAACTAGGGGACTGGGCTCATTCCTGAGCCGTAAACACTAACTTAGTAAGTGATGGACATGGCCTTTAGGAAAAGGACCAGGTTAGGTTCCTGTGAGCCTCTGGTCATACAATACATATAACATTGTATTGTGTACCCTGCTATTTAAACACAGCTTATTTAATATAGACTGTTGTTCCTTAACCTTGCACTCAAACTCCTGCCCAAGTGAAATATATTCTTAACACATAATGTGTCTCTGTTCAGACATGTCACACTTTTCTTATTCTGTGGAACAGGAGATGACACTTCTACACTATGCTTAGAGGCCATTCTAGGAACAAAGCTTATTGTACCTCCTCCCAAAGTTCCCCAAATATATAAAATGTGATATTTAATAGACCAAGAAAGATAAAAATTGGCTTAGCCTACATATGAATCTTTTTAGTGCATAACTAAATACAATACAAACCATGTACAAAGAATCACCTACATATGAATCTGTTTAGTGCATAATTAAATGCATAACAACCATTTATAAAAGAATCCAAAGACACCATAGCCCATTCATTTATGGTTGTACTCCCTTGGAATGCCTCTGAACTTGGCCTCAGAAAGGTCATGGCAGACATGGTGACTCTTAACCCCAATCCAGGACTCTCTCATGTCTGCAAGGTTTTAGGTGGGAAAGAATCTGGTAAAAGTCAATACTTTGTATGCAAACAACAAATTATTGCTTATTAAAGCTGGTCAGGATGAAGTAGGATATTTCTTCCTGTGCGTGTCTCTCATGTACTCATGGAATTTCACTGTGTTTGTAGATGAATGGAATGGCTCGTGATCATCTTGTCTTGGCTGGTATCATACATGTTTGTATGCTGAAGCATTCTCTTAACAAGGATAACAATTTGATTCTTTTACTCTCCACTTCAGGCGTTAACCAGATTTCCCCCCACCATGTATGCTTATCTACAGCTTTAACATTTCTATAGATATCTGAATGTGTAAATTGTTTTCTCTTTTTCTTAATTTCCTCTAACGATTGCTATTTTTCTTCCCAGTGGACATGATTTTTTCCTTTGAGTTATGCAGACAGAAGGATATAAGGTATTGGGTTATAGAGAAGGGACCTGTGTGATTTTTACTATGTTCTAGTTCCTGGGCCTTGTAAATTCCATATAGAATATCTAATTCAATCCCTGCATGCCTATCATATTCACATAACCATAGTCTCACTCCAAGAATCACCACTGAAACTAGACTTCTATGCTCTCTGTGCTCACTAGCTTTCCTCTGTCATTAACTTTAATGACTGTGCCCAAATTTCATTCTCTGACAGCATTTTTTTTTCAGTTTCTGACATTACCTTACTTATTTAATAGTTTACGTTTGCCCTTTTCTCACATTAGAATGTTGGCGTGTTCTATTGGGTTTAAGTTTTGTATTTTCAAGCACTTGATTTCTAGGTCCTAGGCACTGATAAAAAAAAAACATCTCATTTATATGATAAATATTTCCCGATTTACAGTGACTTCTATATAAGTAGGTCAGAATGTCAATAAAACCTAAATAACCATGAGAACAACATGTTGAGGAAGAAAAGAAATAAGCCTGGCAACCGAAACAGAAAATAGAGTCAGCACAGTGTTTTCCTTCCTATCTCTGGGGCAATGTACACTAAGTTGTTAAATTAAAATACACCCACAACTAAATTCAACAACTAGTCTGTTTTGTATTTCCTTTATATTGATCTCTGCAATTTCTATTCTTTATAGATTATGCTTTCTTTACTAAACTGAGGATGAGGTTGTTCTGTTGAGATTCATTTTCTGGATAAATCCCAGGCACATATTAGATGATTTTTATGCTTATCCCTAGGCAGGGCTTGTTCAATGCTACCTCATTTACTATAATATGCATAATCTATCCAAAGTATATTTATTTGCTCAACTCTGATTGATTTCATTTAAGTCATTCACTCAAGAATTCTTATGTGTTTTTAGTAATGCATTTTCTATGTGCACACTGAATAGTACTTGTTATAAGAGGTCTATATAAATATATTAATTTGTGCTTAAAGTTCTGCTCATCTAAACATATTTTATTGTAAACTCAGAGCCTACATTTTGAATTTCCCAATACTGCTTTTACAAGATTCCTGGGATATTCTAATTTCTTAAGTAGGCTAGTTTAAAATAGAAATGTTTGCTACAACATGAAACACATTTCCTCTTTTAACTGATTATTTGTGTAGTGTGTGTGTGTGTGTGTGTGTGTGTGTGTGTGTGTGTGTGTGCACTCATTGTGGGGCTTGAAATCAGAACCTGGGCACTATGTCTGAGCTAGGCTCTACCATTTGTGCCACAACTCCACTTCTATTTTTTTGGTGGTTACTTGGAGATGAGTCTTCAGACATTCCTGCTTAGGCTAGTTTTAAGCCACAGTCCTTAGATCTCAACCTCCTGACTGGCTAGCTAGGAGCACAGGAATAAGCCACAATTCCTTGTTATTATCTCTAAGCACTTTTTACAACGGTTTGCCATTCAACAAATCATTTTATAAGTATGATGCATCTGGAGGATGAATATTGCCAATTTCATGATTCACCCCATCCCTCCCCCGCAATCCAACCTCACCTTTTTTAATGCATTTAGGCCCTATCTATTCAGTACAAGCATGGACATAAGACTTTTTTTCAGTAACTAAATAGCAATGGCAGACCTACCACTGAAAAGAATGCTCCATCTATTCGGTTTGATAATCTCAATATGGCCTTTGCCAAAAAATTTACAGAAGCTAAAACACTAGTACTCAATAAGGGTTAAAACTCTGTATATTACTTGTATATCAATTATTCTAAATCACTTTAGTAAGATCTATACTGGGAACTAGTTTTCCACTCATAAAATGAACTAGCTTATGCTTGTTGATAATAATTATCAAGGTTTTGTTACGTAATTTTTTTTTTTGCCAGTCTTGGGCTTGGGCTCAGGGCCTGAGCACTGTCCTTGGACTTTCTCAAGGCTAGAGCTCTACCACTTGAGCCTCAGCACCACTTCCAGCTTTTTTTCTATGTATGTGGTACCGAGGAATTGAACCTGGGTCTTCGTGCATGCTAGGCAAGCACTCTACCACTAGGCCAAACTCCCGGCCCCACTGTTACATAATTTTTAAAAAATCAAAGAAATGAGAGTCAGTATTAGGCTTGTCAACACTTAAGACCTCATGCCTGTGTGGCTGGCATGTTGCCACTTGAGCTGGACCTCCAGCTGTGTTTTACTTTTTTTTCTAAATGCCAGTTATTTTGGAGGAGTGTCAGATACTTGTCTAGCAGAAATAACTTCAAACTTAATCCTCCTGATCTCAGCCTCTAGACTACCAGAATTACAGACATAAGCCACCAGTTCCCAGCTATAAACCACATTCTGAGGATGCTTTTGTATTGATGGCAAGTCCTGTTAATCTGGACTGCGGTTTTAGTGTTCTTTGGCATTACAAAGCAGTGACTAGAGTCCTACCTAAGAAAAATGACCAGTGAGAGGACATAATCACAGAAAAACCCTCCTATGGCTCAAATTTATATGTGCTGCGGTCGAAAACTCTGTGGTATGAATGTATAAAGAAGTAAAGCCCTACATGAATAAAGAAGAGAAGCAGCAGGAAAGCCAAAAATAAACACAAAAGACATTTAAAATTTGAAGCACCAATAAATCATAATACTAATAATATTCTCAGCATAGTCAAAAACTAAAAGTAACCTTTTAGTTTAGTAATAAACATGCCTAAAAAGAAAAGCCAATATATTTGGTTGAAAATAGAAAGTTTAGAAATATATGCTTAATATTATCAACCAAAGGGTTAAATACAGCAGCAATGTGAAATATTGAAAATGAAAATATGGCGGACTTTTACCTATTCATTAGGATGATATTACATCATTTGCAACAAAATGATGGACCTGGAAAAAATATGTAAAATGAAGTTAGGTAGGTCCAGAAAGACAAAAGATTTATGTTTTTTCTCATACATAACAGCTAGATCTAATTTATAAATATACAAGTAAACACATAGGGTTGTATGGAAGTGCACAAAAATGTATTAACTGAAGTTTGGTATATGCAGAGAAGTCATGGTGTAACTCCTTAGAAAAACTCACAGTCCAATAAAATGAATATCAAGAACCCTACACTTGAGATGTGTGAAAGGAGGTCCAATGGAGATTAGATGAATGAAGTGGGTGAGGGGAATGCACACATAATATTCAATTCATAGCCTATGCAACAACAAAGGTAAGGGTTGTGTTGGGAGGAGGGGCAATATCAATCAAGATGCATTGTACTGTACTTAAAAACTGATTTGTTGAATGATATCCTTTGTACACCTGCTTTGAGATAATGAAAATATATTTTAAAAGAAAATGCATACCTAGAATTTAAATCTATAGCTTATCTAGTGAGGCAAAGTGATAGAAATATATTTTTAAATTAAAAGGTACAAACTTTTTAAAATATCATTTTAGTTATTGGAATGGTGATGTTCAGAGGAGTTATAAAAGGGAAAGAAGAAAAGAAAGGAAGAAAGAAAGAAGAAAGGAAGGAAGGAAGAAAGAAGAGGAAGGGGAGAAGGGAAGAGTAGGAAAAATAAAGAGGAGAAGAAGAGGAAGAGAAGAAGAAAGGAGAAGAAGAAGGAGGAGAAGGAGGAGGAAGAAGAAGAAGAAGAAGAAGAAGAAGAAGAAGAAGAAGAAGAAGAAGAAGAAGAAGAAGAAGAGGAAGAGGAAGAAGAGGAAGAAGAAGGGGAAAGGGAAGGGGGAGAGGGAAGGGGGAGAAGGAGAGGGAGAGGAGGAGGGGGGGGAAGAAGAGGAAGATTGCCATTTGGTGTTAAATGTTCTAATGCCCTTTCATTTTGAAGATGATACAGTTGATTAGTACAGATTACTAAAGAAAGTATATTTATCGTTTCTAAAGTGACAAAAAAATCAAATATATCATTCCCAAATCAGTGAAAAAGAAGCACTGGAATAATTTAAATAATTTTAAAGGTAATAAAATATAGAGAGGACAAAATATTGAGATATGGGGTAAGTAGATGCAATAAAACAATAGGTAAGACAAAAGCTGTGTAAAATTTATATTAACTCTAGTAGACCCAATGTTTGAATTAAAGGGATTACATTGATCAAGATACATATATTTAAACTGCTTTGTTAAATTGCACTCCTTTGTGCAACTAAAAATAATAAAAATTTTTAAAATTAAAAATATGGTCAACTGAATTTTAAAACTCAGCACTATACTTTGTAGAAAACCTGAACTGTTCCATCAATTTCACAATTCTCATTTATTTCAAAATATGTAATATTGCTTTACTTAAAGATGAATACCTGAGTGCCTAAATTCTATGGGGAAAACAACTTAGAAATGGATATACATCAGGAGAGATCTCCTCTTTCTTTCCCATTGTGTTATTTTTCTTCTATATCTCTTTTTCCCTTTTCTCTAATTTCTGTTCTCCCTTGTTCAGATATTCCTATATAAATCTCAGCAAAAAAGGAAGGAAAACAGGAAGTAAGGAGAGAAGGAAGGAAGGAGGGAGGGAAGGAGAGAAGGAAGGAAGGAAAGAAGAAAGGAAGGAAGGAAGGAGAGACAAATGACAAAGAGTAGGGGATGGAAGAAAGAAGGAAGGAGGGAAGGAAGCAAGGGAGGGGGGAGGAAGAAAGCAGGGGAAAAGGACAGATTTAGAGTTTTGTTTCTTTTTTCTTGCGATGAGATAAATTCTGACTTTGTGTAAAATTTTCAGAAAAAGTAATTTTATTAAGTGTTGTAAGAATGGTATGCATGCTTCAACATCATTCTTTTTAACAGGAGAAATCACTCTCGAGTGACAGGGATGCTGTGACTGGGAGGAGGGGGAGGCATCAGAAAGATTCTGAAGGCTTTCCACATCACTAGGGCTGTTCTAGAATTTTGACTGATTGCTAGTTTTTAAAGCTTTCTTTTGTTATCAGCAAAGCTTGATGTAAAAACTTTTAAGCTGTCCAACAAGATCTTTGGGAGCTGCGTGGTGTATCTTTCTAGACATATCATTTGATCCTTTTAAAGAATGTTCAACACTGTGACATAGGACCATGAATCATTCACCAAGGCACAGCCTAGAATAGCAAATGTTTCATTAATGAGAGTTAGGAAGATAGAAGGGTTGATTAACTTAGATTCAGTGGAATACTGTACAGGAAATGGCTTGCATAGGTTTTCATCGGGCAAACTTTTCATAGTTAATCTTTTGCTTTGAAGTTTTATGTACCCTTTGTAGCTTTGTTTTGAAGTGGGTACAGAGTAGCATTTACCTAGTGCCATGCCTTAGTAGGTTACTGAATGGCACTGCTTCTGCGACTTTTCCCATTGGGTAATCACAGGAAATCTTGGATTCATTGACTACCCATGAACCCATCATTTCCTTTCCTCCATGGGCCAAGATCTAAAGACAAGAGTGCCTGTCACAGAACCAGAAAGAACCACTATTGTCTTTTGTGGTTCTGTAATTAAACCCTAGTAAACCTTTACAGTTGGGACAAAGTAATATGAAACTTGACATTGGAATTTCAAATATTTATTTTAAAAATAAATAGAATTAAATGTCTGACAAAGTAAATAACATTAATTATAACAACAATTCATTTTCACATATGTAGTTCTTCATTTTAATTTCTCCTCGATTCATGTTATTTCATTAATTAACTTACAATGACATTTTGCCTCAATGGTTTAATGGCTCAGGCTAAATCAACAATTCTTTTAAGCATTTTTTTTCTTGACAATTTCTATTCTTGTGGTTGTGATGCATTGTTAATCATTTAATTCCTGTTTAAGTTAATCTTTTTTTTCCTGTCTTGGTGTGAGCTCAGGGCCTGAGCACTGTCCTTGGGCTTTCTCAAGGCTAGAGCTCTACCACTTGAGCCTCAGCACCACTTCCAGCTAATTTTTTCTATGTATGTGGCACTGAGGAATCGAACCAAGGTCTTTGTGCAGGCTACACAAACACTCTTCCACTAGGTGAAACTCCTGGCCCCAAAGTTAATCTTTTTAAAAAGATCAGTTCTCTGTCTTTGGATTAGCTGAAGATTAGGCGACTGTGAACTTTATACTTTGGCTTTGTAGGTTGTATAGAGATAGGTCAGTATAGCAAGGATAGCCACTTTGAGTCTCAGTAATACTTTATCTTCTTTAAATGATCAATTTTAGTTAAATTATTGCTGCTTTAAATGCCAGCCTTGTGCATGTTTCATGTGTTCAGTGATTGATGGAGAGAGAAATGTCAAGGACTTTTTCAGACTGTCACATATCAACTTGGCATTTTCTGCCTTGGCTCTGAAGCTTCTGTTTTTGTGTCAGAAATATTCACACTAAAAATAAACAATAAAGTTCTTTAGAGAATTTGACTTCTTGGTCTTCTATTTACCTTTATTTTATTTTAAATATCTATTTCCCAATGTTGGGTTCCTTTGTTTTAATATGAAAATGAAAACTCTATTTCTCATCAGAAAATTATCTAGTAAATGTTACATTTCATTTTCACTTTCCCATTCAGTGTCAGGTTCTTGACTGAACTTAGGAGCATATAACTAGTATGTGTCCATTTTATGTGAAATGATCATGGCTTGTTTATTTTTTGGTACAGTATCTGTCAAACAGTTCTAAGTATTTCTTGATGGTATGGATTATTGTGAATATTACTTGTTTAAACCTAAGTATGATTGCTAACCCCTATAAATACTTAATATATACTAATTTACCAGAAAGAAATCTGTGAGATCAATAATAAATTATTTTTCATCATCTGCTACCTGGACAAATATTAAAAACTGTGTGAGTATATATCAGTACTGTATTATATGGCCTTTATATCAGATTTTCAGCTCTATATCTGATGGTTATAATGGAGGGTGAGGCCTTATCACTTTCAGAGAGCCCCATCATTGGAAAGCTCTATCTTAAAAGAGGAAATATTATTTGCCTACTAACACTGGGGTACCAGATTGTGGAGTATTGGTAGAAACAGAAGGAACTGATTTCTGTACATTCTTGTGTACTTGAGATAAAGAAAAGTCCTTAATATTAAACATCGGTAGATTAGAGAAATGCGAATCCTCTGCCTGTCGAACAGAAATCATCCGAAATAATAATGCCATTTGAGGCTTGGTAAACTCTATCTACTCTCCAGTAAAATGTACATGTAGTTACATTTTGAATCTCTAGCACCTGCTTGAGAACTTTTAAATAAGGACAGGCTTCCTAAATGTCAGAGTGTCTAATTATAAGGGTTGTAAAAATTCCATCAGACCAGATCTCTGACTTCCCATTTCACAGTTGGCGATACCTGGAATGATGACTAAGAATGCTTTTTTTCCATGTGGAATTTCACTTGCATAAAGGAGACACAAGATAGCTAGAATCCTAACTGACACAATATATGCTAATCGTCAGTGAAGACTATAAACAGAACTGCAAATTCCTTCTGATTGAAGAAAGCAAATCATGACAAATAGTGACTTAAATTACAGGTTATGTAAATAGGTAATGAAAAATATTTGCCCATGAGCCTCTATTAAACGAGTAGCTTTATGAAAAATGTCATGTTAAGCTTTTCAATTGTATTATTTTGATGATAATATTTATATAAAATAATATGCTAATTCCAATAGTGCCACAAAATTGAAAGGAAAAGGCCAGCACTGGCATCAACCCCAAAGCAGAGTAGAAGCCTTTAAATGTATTGTTAGAAGCTGGACATTTATATACAATAACAAAACAAGTAAATGCAATGTAAAATTTCTACGATTGACTTTTGAAACAAATTATCTTCATCAAGATCTCAACTTTTCTCTCTAGGAATGGAGAGTGCCTTTCATGGCTAGACAAATTGTTTGCCAATTTCTATTCAGTAATCTTCTGTTCTAAAACATCGAATCCTTTTTCTTCCAGTTTAGTAGCAGCGAACGACAATTTTCACTGACAGAAATAAGCATTCTTTGCTAGTGTACAGACTGGCCAAGGTAATACACTGTATGACAGGTCTCAGAATGAAAATACATTTTGATCATGTTCTATCATCAGTCAGTGTTGCATATTTTCTTCAAAAATCAAAGATAGTAATGCACAAAACATGAAAATATTTTAAATAATTTCCTTTTGAGATTTATAAACATTGTATGCAAGCAAGATTGGCATTAAAAACCTGTCTCCAGACAGACATACAGATAGAGACAGGCAGGCAGACAGGCAGACAGATAAGTAGATGAATTTTTAAGATAAGTATACAACCAGTGCCAAATTTGTTCCATAAACCTTCTGAGAAAAGCATTTTCTTCTATCAAGGTAGATGACATCCTTTCGCTGGTCTTGTGAGAATTATTTTTCTGAAAAGTTCCTGCTTTGGCCAGGTGATTAGGCCCTTGATAATTACATTTTAGTTACTTACTTTTTCTGCTACACTTTAACAAAGACATCCTGTTAGAAGCTCCTTGCATATTTGTTATATCCTACTAATGAAGCCATGTCTGTTTGCCGACCATCATCCTGAGCTCAGCCAATGTAGGGGAGGGCCTTCTAGTTTAAGAGTACCTGACACTGTTGTGTAGTGAACTATCCATATATAGGAAGTTTACAAGTTTTTCCACCTTCTGACAGAGCCTTATCCAAACCTGCTGTAGATGATTATGAAGACTTCCTACACATATGTGGTCTTTTCTCTGTCTTCCTTATCTGTGGAGAAACTCTTGAACATTCTCCCTTCATTATGAAAACAATCATATCTCTGATGACTCAGTTATGTAAAAATTAAATATGTTTCGCTGCAGGTACATTTTTATTGTAATTAATAGAACGGTTACATTATATTTGCCAGATAGAAGGTGCATTACTTCACAAACATTGATACCCCTTCTCAGGTTTTTGTCCCTGAACGTACATTTTTATAAAATTCTGTTGAAGTTGGTCTCAGTCATTTCTTTGATAAAAGGAGGAGTCTTGATGTTTATAAAGGCATTGGACACAAACTGGCACCCAGCCAGACCATTGTGGCCGCAGTGGTTACCGTGTGAATTAATGGGATCTGTGCATCCCACTTTCTGCATCATTTACACATCGTGAATCCTTTTGTTATTATGTACATGTTTTATCTTTCTGTGTTCTGAATTGTCCAAGTCAATCTGTGAAGTTCAGAGATGAAGCATCTTTTTATAGGTATGATTTCCAACAATGAAACAGAACTGGTTTTCATTACAAATTTAAGGCTCATATCATTTTAATAGTAAGCACTGTTTTTCAACATACAAATGCTGTCAACTTTGAATATCACATTTTCTTGAAATTTATAGGTGCCACTAGTGTTTTTTTCTACAACAATTCAATCATAAAATCCACTTTGCCACCCAAAGCAGTGATTTCAAATATTTATTCCCCCCTCATGTGGACTAATGCTTGAGAATTTTTTTTCAATTAGAAATTTCTCATTTTGTTTTCAAATAATATCCAAAAAAATCAGTTACAAGTAAATTAAACTAGAAAAAAATGTCACATTAGAAAAGGCTAAGATCCCATACAGAGTTTCCAAGATGTACAATGTTGATGTGAAAAAAGAGGATGTATGATATGATCAAGAAATTTGTTTTTATGCCCCTTTTCCTTTAACTATGTGTTTTTATCTTGATATAAATGCTTTCCCCCCCACAACACTACAGTAGAAGTAATATCACTACTATGCTTCAATTTATATAACCACTATACACTTTTATTTCTATGAAAAGAGGAAATAAAGTATTGGCCTTGCAAATGAGTACATAGTTTGGGTTTTGAATGAAGTTTCATTTTGTATTGATGAGGCATGGAGACCCTGTGCCAGAGCTCCTCAAACATTTGTGATACAGTACTTGAAGTCCTCAATCATTTCCATGTTCTCATAGATGTTATCTGCTTCTAAATAGCAGCTACACTTGCTATTTTCACACCTGTTGTGTTCTCTATCCTACTCGAATTCCACCATCAATCTAAAACACACAGTACATAAGGAAGTTCGTCATACTCTTATCAAAACTGAGAGGAAAAATCCCCAGTCCCCTGGACTAAATTTACGATCTCGTCTCTTTGACACATCTCTTAATACAGTAGCTTAAAATAAAAGAGAAGAAAAAAATCACAAAACTAAGAAAACATCCTCTTTACTTTTCAGGGTATTGAACATCATTGGCAAGGAAAGATTAGCATTCCTTCCACAAGAAATAATCAAAGAGAAACCTGCAAGTGTACCTGCCTACCATCTAGGGAGAATCCCCAGACCATTATACAGGGGTGGAGTGTTCAAGAAAGTCCAGTCTATGTAGATCCTGAACTGAATCCTGTAATCTGGCAATGGAAGACTAAAGGCAGGTGGAGTACTGCATGGGGAAGGACAGTATAGAGAAATCTCCAGTGGTCGGCAGAGTAACATCATGACTCTATTAAAAATGCCCTAATCAGTTTATGAATGTGAGGGGAGGGAGTGGAGAAACAATCACCAATCACACACAAGGATTCTATATAAACCAGTCTATACTCACAAAAATAGTCCTTGTGCCACCATTCCCACACACACACATACACACAACAAAATGGAACATGGAACAATAGGTAGAGTGCACAGAAGAGGGTTGCCTTCCTACCCACACTTATAAAAGCAAAAGTCCATTCGAGGACTCGTTTCTGGACATACATGGCAGCTCTATTTGTAATGGCATAAGCATCCAACAAGTAAGTATGAGTTGGCCTTCTGAGTGGCCTGATTGAATTTTAATGCTTAAATAAAGATCTGAATTTACAAACTTACATAATTAACATATCTACCATTCAGACCCTAGAATCAGATTGGGGCAGAAAGAATTTAAGAACTTTATGAATTAATCCCAGCACTATTACAAGCTTTTGAGTTTCTTTAAGGTGTAAATTATACTGAATTCTGTGTTCCTTGCCTTTAAATCCAGTGAAATGAGAGTTAATTAATCCACATGAATAATTTAGAATATTGCCCAATATATACCAAATGTTCAGTGAATATTAGCTAAGATCAGATAGGACTACAAAGGTTATATTTCTAAAGTTTTATGACCTTCGAAATGAACTCTTCATTATTACTATCCCTCAAATCTGTTCTGAGAGATTTTATATAATATTATTTAAACACTTGATTATACATTTTTCCCTTCCTAAATGACCCTGATCAGTATTGATCCTTATGTAGTTAATTTTAAATGTGTAATGCTTCCAGTAGCTGTTTTTGTGTTTGTTTGCTTGTCTGTCTGTTGTGGAGCTTGGGCTCTGGGTCTGGGGGCTGTCCCTGAGCTCTTCAGCTCCAGGCCATTGCCCTCCTCCTTGAGCCTCAGCCCTACTTTCTGTTTTATAGTGGTTAACTGGAGATAAGAGTCTCTTGATCTTTAGTACTGGAGCTGGCTTTGAACCCTGAACCTCAGATTTCAGCCTCCTGAGTAGTTAGGATCACACGCATGAGCCCCCATGCCCCACTTCCAATATCTGGATGTTGGTAAATGTAAATGCATTATCTGTAGCATGACTCTAATCACTATTTGTCTTTATGTAGTTAATTTAAAAAGTAGAATGCTTCAAATGTCTGGGCTTTGTCTATTTCAAATGGCTAATATTTTCTTTTAAATTTCTCCTTCACTTTAGTTGGGTAGACACCTGTTGTGTACACATGCACGTGCGCATGCACGCACACGCACATGCATACACACACACACACAATTTAAATGAGATAGAGTAAATCATTTTGGCATACAATTTGTTATAATGATAACAATGATAAAGGACTGCTGTTTATTTCCCTGAATCATCTCACTTTATGTTTCTTACCTTTCAGTTGTTTATGCAATACCACTAAGCATCTAGAATCGAATCTTGGACAAATTTGCACATCTTCGCAATATTTCAATTGTGATATGTGTCTGGTCCCTGAGAGTCGCCCGTGTGTCTACCAAAAAGCCCAATTCTAAGCAACTTTGACAGCTGCTTTCTGCCAGATAGGAAGTTCCCACTGGGCTCTAGACATTCCCTGTCTATTCTCAGGACTCCTCCGTGGTTTTGCTGCCTGCACCAATTCAAATGACGTAACAGGTGACAGATACACTGAACCTATTGGCGACAGAAAAAATATACAGCCCTCTATGGATACTAACCAGATGTGTTCTAGCCATTTATTTATTCTCTCTTTTTTCCTTTTCTATTGCAAAACAGTTTAAACTTAAGAGATTCATTATATACAATGAAGTATTGCCACATGAGCCCTTGAACTTCTTTCTTCAGAGCCAAGAGGTTAGGCAATCATTTGCATTTCATAAGGAAAAACAGATGTAGCTTCAAAGTCCCACACTAATGGAATTCAGGCTGTGGGAAGGAACTGGAAGCTTTGCCTTGCTCTGATGCTGCTGTTCTTTGGTTTGTTTGGAATCAGTTCCTGGCGAGCCTGGAGAGGTGGGTCAAAACCTATCATTTATTCTTCTTGCTTATAAAGATAGCGAATTTGAAACAAATTCAACTAGATCTGTCTTCTTGTTTATTTTATAAATTCTATTTTAGTAATACTAAGCTAGGAAACTGACAACCTATTAGAGTAACTGTAAGTAGTGAACATTTCAGAAAGTGTCCTTGCTTTACTTTAATGCACAGTTAGTTGAATCAGGTTATCTAATAAATACTAGAAATACAAAAATATAATTTTAGATACTGAGATGGATGGAAACAAATTCTATGTGACTTATCACAATGATTTTACAAGACATACTACTGTTACAATTCTACTTACTTTACTAGTTCCCAAATGTGTCTGACCATTTGTAATTTGAGATGTTTTCATTAACTCCAATTCTCTGGAACTTTTGAAATCAGGATATCTAAAATAACCAGAGAGAAGGCCTGGGAAATTTAAGTCTTCAAATGTTTTTGAGTATCAGACCTATTGGACAATCATTGATCAACACAGGATTTGTCCGTTAACTGAGTAATTGTATATATTGATCCTTTACTGGATGTGTCATAGCCAAGTGCCAAGTAGGGCACCTAGAATGTTGTCCTAACTACACTGACAAAAGGCGAGATTAGAATTCCAAGCTATATGGAAAATTAGTTAAGTCTTTTTAAGATTAGTATGCTGAGGCCCAGAGAGATGAGGGTGTGTTTGAAACAAGCACATCTGGATTTGATCTGGGGGGAATACATTTGCAGTCTCTAATGCCTCCTACTGTTGCCAACCTTATAATCATATGTCTGTGCTTGTGAACCATTACCCACATGCATATCAAATGACCAAGTAGGCCTAGAGTCTTCCTCAGCCTGGCTAAACTTTGGAAAGGGTCTTTCTTTGCTCTAGGACTGCTTTACTTGATTTTCTTTTGAACGTTTAAACTAGAAAACTCTCACTTAAAAGTTTTTCCCCTGCTCTTTTGTGAAAGAAATCTTAAAATTTCCTTTCCAGGGCAGGGAGTTTGGCCTAGTGGT
Organism: Megascapheus bottae; assembly: GCF_031878675.1. NCBI lineage: Eukaryota > Metazoa > Chordata > Mammalia > Rodentia > Geomyidae > Megascapheus > Megascapheus bottae. The sequence goes on from NC_143519.1 coordinate 23,189,601, forward strand.
AGAATGCTTGCCTAGCATGCACGAAGACCAGGATTTGATTCCTTGGTACCACATATATAGAAAAGAAGTGTTGCTATGGCTCAAGTGGTAGAGCTCTGGCCTTGAGAAAGCCTAAGGACAGTGCTGGCCCAGGACTGGCCAAAAATATTTCCTTGCCACTTATAGAACCTGGAACCGTTCATTCTTGAGGATTTGGCAGTCATCTCTTGGAAATCTACTCAAGGAAGTAACTGATCCTAGCTTTCTATTTCAATGTGAGGGGAAGGGCCTTGCTTCAGAGGCCCTGCTACCAAGTTGTGAGACAACCTTTTGTCCTACATACTTTTCCTTTGTGTAAGGCCAATTTCAAAATATTCGATTCCAAGCATTTAATTCCTCCTGCCTTGGCTCTTGAAAACTCTCCAGTATTTGTGGAGCAGCACTGGGTTCAGATTGAGTTTTGGAGCCCTCTTCTATTACAGTTAGCATAGATAAAGTCTTTTTTGACTGTTACATGATTTACAAACTCAATTTTGCTCTCATACAAGATATAAGGCTTTTTTCCAGCAAAATTCACTCTGACCTTTATTATGTTTTCATCCATATTCTAATAAAAATAAAAGCTAGGCTTTTTTTGAATCTTGGTGTCTCTTTGAGTTGGCAGAAATCTCAGCATGTCATCTGTCTAAAATGGAAATGAGTATCCTAACTAAATCACAGAAGGTCAGTTGATAGCCTTCAGCTCTGCTGGTCATGGTAGGTGTCATACGAAGTGCTTGGATAGGGGCAGCAAAGAAACTAAGAGAATTTTATGTGACAACGATAGCCTTCAAGGTGAGCTAACTCTACCTTCTTAAGCAGGCTGCCTAACTTTCTCCTCTCTGGCTGAAATCTCTGTACTTTTTTGGCTCACTTGGTGTGACTCTTTAGCTGTAGACTTTTCGCTAGAAAACTTGTTTCTTGGTGAGAGCTCAGTGAGACTTCAGCTGTGCCTCCCTTCCTCCACTGTCCATTTAAAAAGAGAAAAAAAATACAAAGGAAAAAGGGCTGTAGGTACTATTCAAGTATTAGAGCATATACCTAAAATAGTACAAGGTTCTGAACCTGAGTTCAAATCTGAGTACAGAAGAAAGACAGAGAGTGAGAGCAAGAGAGAGAGAGAGAGAGAGAGAGAGAGAGAGAGAGAGAGAGAGAGAGAGAGAGAGAGAGAGAGAGAGAGAGGGGGGGGGGGGAGAGGGACAGAGACAGAGACAGAGACAGAGACAGAGAGGAGGGAGGAAAGAGAGAGTTTGGAGACAAAGAAGTTTTTAATCAGAATGATTCCATCCATTACATATTAACCTTGAAGATTCTGGCCTCAGAATTTCACTTGGCAACAAGGAAGTATCTACTGGGTTAGTCACCTTCCCCTCACTATAACAGGTACCTGAAACAAACAAACAAAAAAGATGAAAGGTTTGTTTTTGGCTCATAGTTTCTGAGGTCTCAGTCTAGAGTCTCTTGTCCCATTGTTTTTGGTAGTGTGGTGAGACAGTATATATTCACCATATTACATGGTGAAGGCATGTAGCAGAGGAATAGAGCAAACCCCTCACCTTGTGACAGCCAAGAAACAAAGAGAGACACAGGAAAGAGCTGGAGTCCTGTTATTCCTTTCAAAGGCATTCCCCCTGTACCAATCACATAACTTTCACAGAAAACTTATCATGGAAACATTGAATAACAGCATATGTAACAACATGGAAGTAATCTCTAGTACATAAACTAAATAAAAGTTGTCATATTAATTAATAATGTACAGGTTTCCTCCTTTTTTATTCCTGAGAATCACATGGAAGCCATTGCAAATACATTACTGTACACATTAAATTTCTCTGGGACTTAACAAACGTCCTAAAATGCAAAATATGTGTAACGATCTATAGTAATTATCTGACGTAAAATGAGTTTTGAGAAATATGTGGTTTGGATATAGTAACAATAAATGTGAAAAGAGAAGTATGGTGTGGGTCAGAGGAAACTAAATCATGGAATTTAAACTATGTGTGATGGGAATGTGATGGAATTTAGGAAATAAAAATTATAAAACATAAAAAGTAGAATTATTAAATACTCAGATAAGTCCATCTCTAAATATTCTCTATGATATAAATAAATACAGGCTCAGAAGGTGGTGGTAGACAGAGGGTGAAAGCATGAGTAGAAGGAACGCTGTCCATATTCACTCCAATACTGGGGAGTGAACCCAGGTCTCCTTGCACATGCTGACCACTAACTTATATACCCAGCCCTAGCACTTTCCTCAGCCTCCAGCATAAGCACACTTTAAAGTACAGCACCAAATAAATCTTCAGTCCTCATTAGACAACCATTCGCTCATTCACTGGCACTCTGACTCCCCTAGAGAGGATTCTTGGAGCTCCTTGCCTGCGTCAGCCATACTGTTGTCCAGATGATTATGGCTGGGCTAGAAACAATGGTCATAGTAGCTGATTTTGTATGTACTATTTTCTTTCTATGCCATTGTGTTTTAGAGAAAACAAAAGTAATAGATAAAAAGGAGCTATAAATATAAAAAATGGTTAAAGTAGTAGAAGAACTCTAAGTAAATACGTGTGGGTGAATGTTATAAAGTTTAGTTTTGAGAATTGAGAAACACTAAAATATTTGTAAAACCTCATAATATTTTTAAAAACATACTAAATGTAAGATACATCACATTGCTTCAGGAACCATCTTAAATAGAAGAACCCTGGACAAGAAGCACTTAATTATAAAGATGTGTGCGTGTGTGTGTGTGTGCGTGTGTGTGTGTGTGTGTGTGTGTGTGTTTATGAAATCCCAATGACTCAAGTGACAGAATTTTACCAGTGCTTTTTGTTGTTTTCTTTTTTCTCTCTGAAGGACTAGCTAGCTCTTTAGCCTCTGGGCGGTAACACAATATTTATTATAATTTTCATGATTTTAGATAAAGTTGCATGAGGAAGCAGAGGCATGTGGTTCCAATCCTAAATGTTATGTTTAATGAATGAATTTAGAGTAAATGAACCATGGTCCCTCACATTTCCTAAATTATAAAATGTGAATGGCTAAAATGAGCAACCAGCAAGCTCTCAAAGGAATAATAATTAAAAAAGAAATCCTACGAGGCATTTCAGTGTACCCGGGCTTCCTGCCAGCAGCCCAACTTCTTGATGGACAGTTCTTGTTAAAAGTGAGAAAGTCAGCAAGCATATCAAGCAAGAAATTCTTTACTTCAATTGACAAAATGTAGATCCTTCAGCAGCTTAAACAGATAAGACCTTTCATCCCCTGAAAATAAGATGGGCAGCCTAGGTGTGTTAAAATTGCTTCAGGATGTAATTCATAATGTTGCTTTCTGTTTTTCCCAGTCCACTACCCCTCAGTTGGTGGCTTTCTTCCTAATGCTTCCACTGTGCTGGCTGTCTACCTACGCTTTAGATCAGCCTGCCAGGCAAAAGGAAAGATGAAAAGTGAAAGAGTACGAATCTGGAGTTTTCTGTATCACTAAAAAAGTTTCCAAGTCCTTACCCTGTATTGTCTGTATGTATCCCCTGAACTAATATTGTATCCTAAGGCCATGCCTACCTGCATGAGAGTCTGGATAAGAGAACTTTTAGGGGTTTCCGTTCTATTATCAAGTCCTAAAGATAGGATCAGATTGTGAATAGTTTGGAGAAGCCATTCCACCTCATTTTTCAGTACTTTGTGTATCTAAAGTATAAATACAGTGTTTGTGATGTATGAGTCCTAGTTTAGTTTTTAAAAAACCTTTAAAAAAGCTTTTAAAAAGTTTTTAAAAGTGTGTGTGTGTGTGTGTGTGTGTGTGTGTGGTGTGTGTGTATGTGTTTGTACATCTATATAAATGTGTGGAGGAGTTTGGCCTAGTGGTAGAATACTTGCCTAGCATGCAGGAAGACCTGGGTTCAATTACTCGGTACCACATACATAGAAAAAAATAATAAATGTGTGGAAATTCTGGAACAAGTAGATAGATCACTGGTTTGCTGGTATGTTTGTGTGCCACTCCTGATCTACTTCTCACCTTTCTTGACCTTTTATTCAACTCTAGGAAGTGGAATATATTAATGGAATTTCTGGGCTTTTCCACTTTGGTTAGCCACAGAGTCTCAATAGGACATGGGAATGTGGGCAAGGAACTTACTATTTCTCTAATCTACAGGTTCCTTCGCAGTAATGGTTTGTGCCATAAACACCCAGTAGTAATTATAAACATATGTGCACAGTACAATTGAAAACATTTCCAAGTTGACCATACTGAAAATCCAGCATCTTCCTAGTTACCTGTCTTAGTCACTTTTGTGTTGATGAGACAACTTGAAAACAGGAAGATTTATTTTGGATCATGGTTTTAAATGTTTCAATCTGAAATTTGATATCGTTCTGTGTGGACTACTACAAGGCAGAGTGTATGTGGACAAGGAGATTGTTCACCCCAGGGCAGTGAGATAGCTGAGATTGTCTCCAAAGAAGAACAGGGAGACAAGATACAGTCTTCAAATGAATGTGCCCTCTGATACATCCTCTGAGCAGCCACCAGATTCTAATGAATTCATTATCAATTAACTCATTGATAAAATTATGAGTATGCTACCTCTTAAACACAATTAGCTGGCAATCAGTTCTTTACCTCATAACCTTCAGGGGACATATGTTTCAGCCAAGGCTGAAATCTAGCTATTTATATATACATTACAATAATCTCTTAACTGTCCATAAACTGCCAAGTTTTATAGATAATACATCCCTACTATTATTTTACTTAGGATTTTCTCTGGGTTTAATTTTATTACCTCATTCATCCATTCATCATTTCTTAAAATTACTTCCAGGCTTTTCCCTTGATTTCAAATCCTTTCTAAGTCCTAATCTTAGCATCCTTTCACAATCAATCTATTACAAATTGTGCTCTGAATAAAGTTAAGAAATTCTAGAAAGGCATCTAAGAACCTCTTACCCTTGTCTACCATGTAGTCTTCCCCTTGATTACATCATTTGTTTGATTTTTTTTTCTTCTTCTACAGACAAAATTGCTTGTGGTGCCCCTCATAAGACAGCCTATTTCACACCTCTGTGCATTTGCTCATTTCCCTACAATGCCCTTCTCCTTCACTCTGATATTAGGATGGCTCTTATTGAAAGAGTATTGAGTCCCCTTTGATGATAAAGATCCATCATTATGTGCTCTGTGATGGCTTCCTTTCTCACCCCACTACTCTTCATAGGACACCAAATCTGCCTTTGTGACAATTCAACACTTTAGGGACACCCATTCCACAGAAAATTTCAAGTCCTTTATGCTTAACTACTATAGAAGAAAATAAATTAGGATCACTTCTTACCCAGAGAAAGAATTAGTGCTACAGAAAATTTAATGGGATAAATAGATAGGTAGGTAGAATTCTAATAGTGTGTATAGTCATGTATAAATTATTTCTAAGAGTACATACAGCTATATTAAATTGTGAAGCTATGGTAATGATGAGAACACAATTTATTCATTATTTAGAGATGACAACTTCCTAATAGAACATATATTGTTAAGAATTTTTACATACTGACAACATGTATCTATATAATACCAGTGTGTATCATCCATACTATTTTCATTACTGAGTATCTTGTTCTTTTCATCCTTGTCAAATTTATTTCATTACTTGAATGAAATTTTCTTTTTTGATAGCTCTTTTAAATCATTTTTATTTTTTACAGTAGAATTTGGTATCATGCTGTCACAGCAATAAGATTATGATTCCAGTATAAAAAAAGCCAATAACCTCAATGTTCAAAACAGCATGAAATAGGATATCATTTGAGTTTGCTTTTGACAGATGTATAAAGTAATTTCATGCTATATCATCTCCCATCTGCATGATAAGAGAATAAGCTCTGCCAGTAATTAGTAACTGTTTGTGTTTATCTCATAATTTTCTTCCAAATGATGTAGGTGTTTCCATCAGGCATCACATCTAATTAAATGTTCCCTTATAATAACTGGACCTAACACCAGTTTGTTACTAAACTATGGATGCGGATTCACTGGTTTCCATTATAGAATCAACTAAGGTTGTGGCATGATGGGGCAGTTTATCCTGTATTAGTTGAGTTGAAGTTACATATAGCAGGAAAGGCTTTTTATAGCATTTATTTCTTATTTCTTTTTTTCCTATATTTTTATTGTAATTAATAGAAGGGTTACATGATATTTGCCAGAGAGATGGTGCATTAATTCCCATACATTGATACCCTTTCACATGTCTTGGTCCCCATTTCCCTCCCCCCCACCCCTCATCTTGTTTTCCCTCCTTCCCTATCCAATTTCAAATAACCAAATACAAATATATCCGATATATCAGGTAACAAAGTGAGATACTGTAACAATATGAGATAACCAAGGGACAGCAAAAGAGATGAGAGATAATAAACACACATATATGAGCCACTCTAGAGGCTTCTGGTGAATTCCTGAAGGGAAAGGATGAAGAGAAGGTTCTGACAAAGGGAATAATGGAAGAAACAATTTTCACGATTTAAGTCTTAGGATATTGAGGTGTTTTCTTTTCTTTCCTTTCTTTCTTTCTTTCCTTTCTTTCTTTCTTTCTTTCTTTCTTTCTTTCTTTCTTTCTTTCTTTCTTTCTTTCTTTCTTTCTTTCTTTCTTTCTTTCTTTCTTTCTTTCTTTCTTTCTGCCAGTCCTGGGCTTGAGCTCAGGGCCTGAGCACTGTCTTGGACTTTCTCAAGGTTGGCGCTCTACCACTTGAGCTGCAACACCACTTCCAGCTTTCTTTTTTCTTTGTATATGGTACCAAGGAATTGAACCTGGGTCTTCGTGCATGCTAGGCAAGCACTTTACCTCTAGGCCAAACTCCTGGCCCAGAGGCGCTTTCTTTTTAAGACTGGAATTTCCCTAAATGTCTCAGCAACACATAAGGAACTTGTTTGTTTTAACTGGAATAATAAACATAATATCTATAAAGGTCTTTGAATGGAAAGGACCTCACATGTATTTCATAGGCCTCATCTGCTCATGGGTGCAATGTCACTTTCTATTCATTAATTGCATAGCTTAAGTTGATATTGGTTGCTAAATTATGTTTATATACGAGATTTGTTTAAAAATGTCTTTGGCATACTTATTTTTTCAGACTTTAATATCATTTTTATGCTGGCTAATTAAATGGTAAGAAGAAAGCTTTTTTCTTCTATGCTCCAGAATAGTTAAACCAGCATCAAAACAGAACCATTTAACTAGCTTTATTACTCACCATGGCTATCATTTTGGGAACCTTGAAATTCTCATATAGTGTTTTTCTTTTAAACATTCTATCATCTCTGGCCAGTTCAGGAAGTTATGATTTCTACTTTATATATACATCCAAGAATATTTCTGCAGAGTTAACGTCATCTCAGAGGAGTATTTCAATGCTCTTGCCGCTTAGAGTTATTGGTACAGTCCCATTTTGTAGGTATCGTGTATGTTCTGTAATTTTTGTCCATAAATTTGGTAGATCTCTACTAATTTTATTACTGTGGTTTTTCTTAAAATTAATATCTGCATTTTGGAATAGTTCTACCTTTTTATACCTAAATCCTTTTCGCTTTAAAAAATTAATTTTCCTTCTGCTTTTTGTCAAGATCTTTTTATCTTTTCTATGTCCTTTCCTGATTTCAGGATGAATTTCCTGATTGATAGGCCTTCATTCTTTCTAATGAGTTAATGTATGTATTTACCATGGCATTTTTCTGGTTTTCTTTTAACATTGATTTTCATAGATCTCAAACCTTTGATATGAAACATTTCTATCATTGCTGTTTCCTTACAATTTACAGTTTCACATAGAGTTGAGACTTTGTTTCTGTGATCACAGGTTATTGGTACTTAATGACATTTTCTTTGTGTCAGACATAAAACTTATTTTTGTAAGTGGTCTATAAACACTTGAGAAAATTTTTTCCTATTTTTCAGTTTTTATTTTTGCTTATTTTTTTTTGTTTTTGTCAGCCCCGGGCCTTGAACTCGGGGCCTGATCATTGTCCTTGGGCTTTCTCAAGGCGAGAGTTCTACCACTTGAGCCACAGCACCACTTCCAGCTTTTGTTCTAGGTATAGGGTCTTCATGCATGCTAGGCAAGCACTCTACTACTAGACCAAACTCCCAGCCCTGTTTTCCTATTTTAAATTCATCAAATATTTAAATACTAAGATGTATTGAGTTTCATTTAGGTGTCTCAGCCTTTGTTTCATTAGAACTTCTATGGAACAAGAGACTTGAAATAATATTTAATAACTGTAATTGTGGCTGGATCATTTATTTTTAGAAGATCAGTATATAGAGATTGCCATTTAACAAACTAGTTTTTTGGAAGTAATGTATCTTGATCCCATGTCATCCCTTTCAACATTCCCAGGAATCCATTCCCCCCAATCCGTTCCTTCCCTTACTTTTCTTAGTTTTGTAGATTGTACACTACAGTCTTATCTGAATTCTTTTCCCACCCCTCATTGTTGGGCTTTGCCTTTCTAAGGAATTGCACAGTTGTCTTTTGAATTTACCATATTTCACTTAATGCATTAGTAAACACTTATAACACCATACTTGCTTACTTACAGGTATATATGTCCAATTTAGCTTCCACATACGAGGGAAACCATACAACCTTTGTCGTTCTGGGTCTGCCTTCAATTGATATAATTTGTCCAAGTCTTTCTACATTTTTACAAAGAGTACAATATCATCCTTTCTAATGGAGGAGTAAAATTTCATTGTGTACATATAGGATATGTTCTTGAACAATTTTTCCATTTAGGGTCATCTAGGCTGATTGCTTGACTATAGTAAACAGAAGAACTTCAGTGAACTTCAATAGAACGTCAACTTGTGATTGTGGCTGTACTGTAACCTTGTCTGTCATCTTTTGGATAAATGCTCAGGAGTAGAATTGCTGATCGTAGGATAGTTCTATCTTTAGATTTTTGAGGAACCTCCATACTGCTTTTCAGAGTGGCTGAACAAGTATATATTTGCCACAGAATAATAAGATTCTCTTTTGGCCACATTGAGACCAATATCTGTTATTGTTTGCTTTCTTGATGAGTAAGAATCTCAGGATTGTTTTAATTTACATTTCCTTTATGGCCAGAGATGCTGAGCATTTCTTCAAGTGTATTTGGCCATTTTTACTTTTTCACCTGAGAAGTCTCTCTTTAGGCTATTAGTCCATTTATTAATTGGGTTGTTGGTTCATTGAGAGTTTAATATTTTATGTTCTCTATATATTCTATTAGGTCTTTCTCTGATACATAGCCAGCAAAAATCTCCTATTTTGTAGGCTGTCTTCTTAGCCTAGTGGCAATGTCTTCATGCAGTGCAGATTATTGTTAACATTGATTAGGGCAAAATTTATTTTTATTGTAGACCTATTCTTCATTTTGCAACATGTCAACTTTGTCAATATTTTCTAGTATAATTACAGTTCTTATTTCCTTTGCACATTTGCATTCTTTGCTTATTTCTTTGTTTCTTTTATTATGTAGTATGATTACTTGTCACCCTTCTACACATAATTTAGGTTGTTTTTATTATAGACTATATATTGTGTTTTATAATCATTACCTTATATATTTAAGCTTTTGGTTGTAGTGGATATAGATATTGCTGAAACACATATTTTCATTGTGTTTCTCTCTCTTTCCTTCTGAACATTTTATAATGTTCATAGTACATTTTTGATGTTTTCTTGGTATTTATTTGTTGCTTGTAAATAGTCACATCTCTATTCTCAATAACCTGAAATGTTTCTCTTAGTCCTCCTTCACAATGAAGAAGATACAAATAGACTATCTTCAACATTCTGTTTTGTTTCACTCTCAATTTTACCTACCTATAGTTTGTCATTTACACCTCTATGTAATTAAATGAATTGAATGAGGAAAAATCTAAAACAAAGTCATTGTAGGAAGTGTCTAGATTGTGCCAGAAGTGGGTGGCTATTTTTTAACCCACACTAAAATCTGTGTTTTAGCTAGTACTAGACGATGGGCTGAGAAGGAGTGCTTATGAAAATAGAAATCCAACATTTTCTTTCTTTCTTTGTCACCTGCTTATGCCACAGTGCTGTTTAACCCACTCTTCCTGTTTAAATGAGGATACGGGGATTGGAGGGAGCTGGTAGAGAGGGAGGAACTTTTGGAAAAGCAGCTTATACTCTACTGGATATGGTGAAGAGGAAATATATTTAGAGTGTCCAGGGCTGATGGGGCATACCTGGGCTTGAGATGTTCAGATGTTTTCCTACCTACAACATGTCTATATTTTAGTTGAGAAGATATCATTTGCAACCTGGTCCTAAGTATACTATGGAGGTATTGGTAGCAATTGAGCCAAAGCAGACTTGAGTATAAGATTACCCCATATTGTATATGATAAGTCTAAGTGTTTATGCTCCTGAGACACAAAAGTTGGCTAATTCCACTCACTACTGTTAGTAAAATACAGCAAACAAATGAGGATTTCATTAATATCCCAATAAAAAATTTTCTTTTCTTCTATTGTTCTCCCTGCACCCTCCTCCATACACAAGTGCTGCACTAGTTGGATACAGAAGACAGAAATGAACAGAGTAGAATGTCCTTGAAATGTCCCTTGCTTCATTTCAGGTCAAGTAAATGTTGACTGAAAGTGGGGGAGGGTTTTAAATAGAGTATATGATTGAAATATTAATGTCATTCTACAGAGTTAATAAGTAAAAGTGACTTGAAATTAATGGCATCTACTCAAGGTGTCCTGAAGGAACTGGAAAGGGAATCTGGCATAACATTGCAGAAGGCCTTGATTGGAGATTTAAAAAAAAAAAAGGAGGAGGGGAATGGGTGGGAATGCTTGGTGCTTGCCTAGCATGCACAGACACCAGGGTTCGATTCCTTGGTACCACATACATAGCCAGAAGTGATGCTGTGTGGCTCAAGTGGCAGAGCTCTAGCCTTAAGAAAGCCCAAGGACAGTGCTCAGGCCCTGAGTTCAAGCCCCAGGACTGGCAAAAACAAACAAAAATAAATCTTGGCAGCTTTACAAACACAGTCTTGTCTTTGCATGCATAATTTGCCAATTTATTTCATTAAAATATTTTTCAACTGTGTTAATATCTAATTGACATAGGAATTCTATGTTTCAGATTTGTAACTTGATACATTGCGGAATGGTGACCACTGCCAACAATTCTGCATGCTTCTGCAGTAACATTTTAGAAAAGTATAGAGCATTGCTTCTTATGAAATGCCCCCTTCGCAGTAAAAGAGATTCAAAACTATTTATTAGTGTATTCCAGTGGTGTTGGTCACTTTTCCACTAACATAAGGAGAACAAAATAACTGAGGCAATAAATTTAACAAGAGGAAGCGTATACTTTGACTCAATGATTTGGGGGCTTCAGGCCGTGGTTACTTAATCGTATTGCCTTTGGGCCTGTGGTCAGGCAGAACATCTTGCAAGAGTACATGACAGGGGAGGCCCATTCATATGATGACTTGCAAGAGCACAGACTGGAGAGCTAAGATTTCCCAGCAGGCCTTCCTCTTAAAGGTTTCCATGACCTTCTTGTAGAATCAGATTGGCCTTCATGAAAAACTTTAGATCAAACGATAGCAACTGCTGATAACATTCAGACTCTTGATGGTTCTTTTCTAGGAGAGGTAAGAAAGCTCAGGTTTTCCTTTTTGTTCCACAAAATTGGAGGCAAAAACTGTACAAGCTCCTCTCTGTGTAGAAACTTTCAGTGGGGACTCACTTCCTAACTACCTCAAAACACCCAACCCATGTTCTGCAATTCTCTGATAAGCATTTTACATATTATTGAGAGGCTCCTTTTTCATGTAGAAGGTCTCATGGTTGATAAACGTTCTATTCTCCCTTCTGTGGGTTTGTGCAGGTATCACTCTCAATATTTATACTTAAATTTGGATGAGAGTCTATTCTGCATCTGTTACAAATCAGTAACTACCTTACATAGACCATTTGACTCATAACTTATATGAGTCTGGGCAAAAGATAACTGATTTGGCCTTCTCAAAAGAATCTCTATACCAACATTCCCCATTATTACTGACTTTAATGCAGATTATTTATTTAAATTGTCACAAAATTCTTTGAAGGTCTTGGGTCTACTCTGTTCTTGAAATTTTCTCTTCAATCATGTTTTCTAAGCAACATTTCTCCTCTCAATTCAAATTTCCATACATTTGACAATTCTTTTGCATATAAGGGAGTTCTCTCTAATTCTATTGAAGGCTACTGCTTTTGTTTGTCATTCTTCTTATTATATTAGAGGATGGGGTATGAAATTGCCTTTAAAAAGTGAAGCAAACAAAATTACCTAACTTAATTTTGTTAAAAACTTCCCATATCATGATCTATGGAATAGATGATATATATCTAAAATGGAAAAATATTATATTGTTAGCATAGGAATCATCAAGCCAAAGTTGATTTTCTCTAAACAGATTATGTAAGTAATCATAATTTCTAGCATCTGAAAATAAAAACAGAACATCATTCAAGAAAGCAGTTAAAGCAGTTGAATATTATTAAAATTCTCAGTTTAGAATTTGAAAATGGAATAGGTGTTTGGTTAGAAAAATCCCTGGATAACTCACAGCATCATGAAAATATTTCATTTTCTAGAGAAGGCAGCCATGTTGCATAAGCCAGGTTTCTCTACCTTGCTGAGAATGCCTTGATGAAGCACAAGCCCATGGTTTCCATGATGTGACAGTGTTGCAGACTGGTGCACAGCTGGAGATATCATCTGCTTTCAAAGATATGCTATTGAGGGCCTGGAGTTTGGCCTAGAGGTAGCGTGTTTGCCTAGCATGCATGAAGACCCAGGTTCAACTCCTTGGCACCACATACATAAAAAAAAACCTGAAAGTGGTATTGTGGCTTAAGTGGTAGAGCTCCAGCCTTGAGAAAGCCCGAGAACAGTGCTCAGGCCCTGAGTTCAAGGCCGAGGACTGGAAAAAAAGATATGCTATTGCTACATTTTTATATTACTTTTCTACTTGCTGTAATATAATAAAATTATTTTCTATCAGGCTGCTACAGCATTAAACACAAATCTAGAAACCTTGACATTAAAGGCTATATTACAAATCTGATTTCCTCTGTCCATACGGGATACCATTCCTGTGATGCTCCTCACTTTTTCCCCCTTTATTTCAAACATGAACAAAAATGAGGGCAAAACCAGAAAGCAGGTCTCCTCAGCCATGACAAAAGATGTCAGATCAAAGTGAATCTTTATAAGAAATACACAGATGGCTTCATTCTAAAGTCTCAGTTCTCAGCTTCTCTAGTTTCTCAAGCCTTGGGAAAGAAGGGGTCAGAAGTAGGTGAAAAGAACTAAAATCATTTTCCTCATGCTTTATGTTACTCCAGTGGGAATGTCTCACATTTTTATTTCTGATCAGGACAAGAAAAGAAGAAAGGAAAAAATACAGCAGAGGATGTTACTAGGAATTATGTGTTTTTTTTAAAAAAAAATTTTCAGCCTCACAAAAAACACAATTAAAAGGAGATGCTCAGATTTACATTCTTTCTTAAATGATCTTGTCATCAGTAAATTAAGATAGCACATAAGATGAGAAGGGGTAATTGGAAGCAAAGGCATTGTGACTGATGCTCCATAGAAATCCAGCCATGATGAAAAGGTCAGAATGTTTTCAACAGAGGAGGCTACCTACCTCCCCACTGAGGGCCCTGGCCTCTGCTAATAGGAACAAGCCTAATTTTAGCCACCAGGATAACCCTCACCACAGTTTTTAACCTTTTCCAGAGACTCTTTAAAATTAATTTTGTTTTACATTTAATCAGAAGTTTGAAATTTAAATCTCCTTTTCTTCAGCAGATGGTCTGAGACTTGATCTTTGATGATTGGACAGTCAATGCCTTCCACTCTCCAAGTTCATTTTCGTGTCAAGAAAATAAAGTACAGAGGGAAACAGAAATACTTTCCCAAGTGTGCTCAATGGGCAGTCTGAACTACTCACCATGCTCTTCAGAAACACCTCTTCAGTGCCCTAGTAAATTCCTGCTTTATTAAGAAACTAAAATAAAATGTTTAAAAAGAAAAAATAATAAAGGAAACCTGAGCATCTAGAAGCATAATAAATCCCAACTTCTATTTGTATAGACACTTTCTCAGAATTGAGTTGCAAGTGTGAAAATCACATGATTAATCATCCTCCTAATTTTATGTGATTTTGCAAATTTTAATAGCCACCAGAAGACAGCAGTTAGAGGGTTTGTAATGTCATTTGATGAAATGGCCAAGGGCATATTTTCCCACATTAATATGTTCTACCTCTACTCCTTGATCCAAAGGCAGGCAGATGTTGAACTAAGGATGATCCAGGCTGAGGAGTGGCACAGCTCCTTGCTGTTCTGAATGTCTGGAGGGCTTTCCTCATTGTCCCAGGAGCAAATTCCCTTGTGCATGTTTTACATTCTCTTAGCCTAATAGGCTAGCTCTGTTTCTGAGTTTCCCCTCTCCAGGCCTCCCCTCCTTGCCCCCCATCACTTGTTTCGAACCTTGAGGCTAGGAGGCTACTTCTGTGATTCTCGCTTATTCCAGGCAAAGGAAATCTCAGAATTCTCCACAGTTTTGCACACACTGCATATACACCTACAAACATTTCAGATTTTCTTTCAGATTTTTGTCACTTTAAAGTTCTTTCCTTTACTTCCCAGAAATCAGAATCTCACTGCCAATTAATATCTATTGCTCTACTTTTGGATGATAGCCATAGGTATTATACTTTGTTCTTGCTTGCATACATAAAAGGACAAACAAAATTTCCTTCCTGCTTCTTCTTCAAAAAGAATGTGGGAGTTTTATGTACCCAGAGCCCCTGATTCCAATCAAGAAAGCTCTGAGACCATCCACCAGCCACATTTTTTTCATGATGAGAGGAGAAGGCTTTGACCTAAAACATACTTATTTTTCTTAGGATGTTTTCATATTTTTGTCTTTCTGCATGATTTTATAGTGAATAATTATTTGAAGATGCCCCTTTGGAAGCTCTGTTGAAAATGAATAGTCTCCCTTTCGGGTAGAAAGTTATAGTGAGATCATTATAGTAACTTTAAAGCTCACAGAGGATATTTATTTCTTTATTTTTTGCAATACTCAGGTTAGAACTTAGGTTCTCACACTTGTGCTGTTTGTTTGCTCAGCTAGTGCTCAACCAGTTGAGCCATACCACTGGCTTGGCTTTTTGCTGGTTACTTTGGAGATGAAGTTCAGTAGACTCTTTTGCCTGGCTGGGTTTGAACTTTAATCCTTTGGATCCTAACCTCCTGAGTAGCTAGAATTATATGCATAATCTGGAATTGTTCATCCTTACAGGAGATTTCTAAGTACCTGTGGTCCCAATCACTACTGAGAGTATTTATCTTTGTAAAATAAAAAATACAATGGTTTATTTATGGGAATGTATAGCCCTTTATTCCACTAATAGTTGACATATATTTAGAATGCTTCTTATTTATCCACTTTTTATATGAATTTTAATGATCAAAAATAAAACAAAAATGTATTTGGGGACTTTTAAACCTTAATTAAAAAGTTATCATTTAAAGGATGCTTTAAAGAGTGTCTACATAGTTAATTTGTAGTAAATTATGAAACCAATTTATCGGTCTAATGTTCTACACGCACCTAAGATTCATTTCCTAAAGGCAAGTTTACTGTTTATTTCTGGTGCAAATGAGAACTTTGGATTCAAGAGTTTCAAGAAAACCTCTTAGTGGTGGTGGCTCAAAACTGTAATCTTAGCTACTTAGGAAGCTATTAGGTTCTAAACCAATTTGGTCAGGAGAGTCTTTGTGACTCTTATCTCCAATTTATCACCCCCAAAGCTGGAAGTAGACCTGTGGCATTAGTGCCACAGTATGCTAGTCTTATATATAAAAGCTCAGGGATGGCATCCAGGCCCTGAATTCAAGCCCTAGGAGCTACACACACACACACACACACACACACACACACACACACACACACACACACACACACTCTTAGAGTACAAGAAAAAGAATAAGCAGGAAACTTAAATGTGTAGCCTTTCCTGGGCTCTCACCCCAACAGAACCTAAGTGAGATCGCAAGCCCTATGCATGCATGCTATTCACAACATACACATATTTTCGTGCCATATGGTTTTGAACATTGAAAATCTTGGTTCAAGGTGCAGATAGCATCCATCTGGAAGAAAATGCTGGTTGGGAAGAAGTGTTTGGTGGGAAAGCAAAGCTAATATACTCTAATGTACTTTAGTTCTATAAATAGTTTGCAAATGCAATTGAGAGATTAGATTACTGATAGACTCAGATTCTTACAGAATAAGAAGTGAATTTTAATATTTCACTCTGGTTATGCGTAAAGGTATCTCCTTTTCTGATGCATTAGGAAAAGAAATTAAGATGAATGCATTCCTTATGACTCATAACTTACATTTTCCCCCTTGGGAAAAGTAATCAGTGTGTCTGCTGAAAGTAAATAGTGGAAAGGGTGAGTTAGAGGCTTGCAGGGAGTGTTGAAGTCCTGAAATAACCACTGAGGAGAGGGATCGTGTTTTAACAAACACTGGGAATGCAGAAAATTTATAATTGAACTGCTACTCTGGTCTAAGGGTTCTTATACTCAGAGAAGAGACAGGAAAGGAAACATGGGATGCTGACAGCAAACCAGAGGGGGAATTCACAAATATACTTAAATAAATGCACTCTCATATCTTTGGCTCTGCTTTAGAGAAGGAAATGAAGCAGGATAAGTAAGGCTGAGGGTTCTGGGTTTGAACATATCCTTAGGATAAAAATAAGGCAAGAAGCTAGGTTTTATGGATCAGTGGGCCATTCTAGTAGGGAATAACAGAATAATACTTCCAAATTTGGAAATGAATATGCTTCAAACTAATAATAAGCTTTTATTTGGGATTGGTGAAGGTAGGGTTAAAAAATATAGAAAATATTTAAGAAACTTTTTCACTTCACCTGGAGAATTGGAGTCCTCAGGATGCAGGTAAAAAGAAGAAAAGAACAAAAGAAGTACAGAACTAAATGTCAGAGATGTGATGAGAGGAGGAAAAGGCAAGAAGAGGAGCAATGGCCGAAGAGGAGGAACAATAAGAAACCACTTTCCCAGCACACACACACACACACACACACACACACACACACACACACACACACACACACACGCCAGAGAAAGGAGCTGTCAGAGGACAGAAAGACAGGCTGAGCTACAGAAACCTTCCCCAAAAGAGAAACAGAGGAACAAATCCAGACATAAGAATCCATTTGGAGGTTAATTGTAGAATGCTTTTCTTGGGTGATTTACTGACCAAGTCCACATAAGTTTATTTTGTTCCCAATCTTCTGGTTTTACACATCATGACATAATACTTCGTGCTCAGTGGGACAGAGCTTTTAGTCAATAAGCAAGAGTCATAAATGTTCTTCTGACTTTTCAGTGCCAACTGCTTTGGTTTCTCCTAAAGAGTCTCTTGCTTCCTGGATTTAATCTCAGCTCAATTAGAAACTGACTTTTCAGTTCCAAAAGTTCAGCTCCCTCATCCATTAAAATAGGCACAGGAATAGAATTTAACTCACGGAGTGATTGTGAAGAGTAATTGTGAAGAGTGAATGTGCTCAAACATGTAGGTAAATATAAGAATGCGGATTGGAGACTGTTGTGTAGTAATCATTTGCTGAGCTTCAGGCTCTCTTCAGTGATTATTGTTGGAGTCATGGTTTTACCTCATAATTAAGTTTTACAATGCATGAATTGGCAGAGAACTAATACCCAGGTATTTAATTAGATGTCCTGAAAGTACTTAACATATATTACAAAAGTGCTGTGAGACAGAATCACAAATAAATTAATATTGCTATACAAGCTTGAAACTCTTAGTAATTAATTAAAAAGATTTCTCATATTTGAATACATGACATAGAGGTTTTGAGCAAGAGTTGGAAGATCTGATTTCTGTACTATTCTTATTTGCATTTTCCCTATTACCTATTCTCTAACCTCTAACCACCATCATTGTTTAATCATATTATATACTAATTTGTAATCATTACTCACTAATATAATCCTTTGTCCCAAATAAGCCCTTTCATTGTTTCGCAAGTATCATTACTTAAAATGGCAGGTGATTTTATCCTCATCTTAAAAATTATCCAACTACTTAAACTTATATTAACTTAATGGTCATTAGACTAATTTAACCCTTGAATGCATCATACTTTTGAGCCTTATGTCCCTAGCCAAGCAAGTACTATTATGTCGTGCTTCAATATCCCAGTAGCTCATGATGTTGTTATTTAAAGGAAATACAAGGATATTTGCAAATCCATATTTTAATATACTCATATACATTTTGCAAATGTTTTCATAATTTTTAAATTCAATACTTCAGTTGCATCACTCATACACATTGGTTAAAACCTACCATTTTCTGCTCTAGGACTGTAAGTTGGATATAGAGGTGAACTACTGACTATCGATTTTTTAAAAATATTGTTCAAAGCACATTTCTTTTCAATTGCAGAGATGATACAAATAGAAAGTACATCCACAGAGGGAGAGGTTGCCATGGTGTTGACTCTGCTTCTTGGTAGAGAGAAGAGGAGGCACTGTTGAGCTCATCCTACCAGAAGGCTGGACATTCACCTGGCTAGCAAGCAAAAGGGAATCTCAGAGTGGAAAGCAGCCATTTTTTTCACAAACAACAACAACACTAGACATCTGACTGATGCCTGTTCAGGG
The DNA here is from genome assembly GCF_031878675.1 of Megascapheus bottae. Taxonomy (NCBI): domain Eukaryota; kingdom Metazoa; phylum Chordata; class Mammalia; order Rodentia; family Geomyidae; genus Megascapheus; species Megascapheus bottae. The sequence goes on from NC_143519.1 coordinate 23,208,440, forward strand.
GCAGGACTCATTGACTTCCTTAACAGAGCTAAGGGACTTAAAGTATCTATAAAACCATGGAAACAAAATTAGATTTTAAAAATCGAGGGAAGAAACAGAGGGGAGAAGTCAAGTGGGGAAAAGAGATAAAAGCCAACATGACAAATAGAAGGGGGAAAATGTAGCTATTACCTTTGACTGTAAAGTTGAGCTTTGAGTTTCCCAGGAGACACCAGGAAGAGAAAAATGTAAAAAGTTACCAAGATCTTGTAGGATAACAGGTGGGAAACTATGTTTCTCTGTGAAAACAAATTTATCTTTATCTCAAAATCAAAGACAATACTTCTCACTGGGAATTATATGGTGATATCGCAGACAGAATGGACAGTGTTCTCAGAAACTTTTTTACCGCTAAGAATAATGAATGCAGACGAATACATCTTGTATATCTTTCATAGTTTTATGTCACATCTTTGTAGAGAAAAACATAAAATCCCTCATTAGAGAGAAAATAAGATCTGAAATATAAAACGATTTAGGAATACATATTTTCTCAAATGACTAACATCACACCATGACATAAAATAATTTCTCGCATAGGTTAACTTGATAGTTTACTTTTTTGTCTGATAAGTTAATTGTGATGTATACTTATGAAGAAATCATCAATTTTAGTCTCAAATGATGTTCTTGTAGTCGTTCAGAAGAAAATCCACAAAGCTATTCATAAATGTTGACTATTTATTTAGAGAATTAGTTCATAATTGTCTTTCTCCTTCAAAATAAAATTATTTCATACTTTTGTTTTGCCCAGAAAATCCAGAAGATTTTGTAAACAGTCCCTTCCACCCTTGTTCTCTTAGTAATCACTTTTTATGTACAAACTTGTACATTTCATATGTAAGAAATACAGATCCAACTGTATATTGGAATTTGGCCTGGCATATGAGCTTATTTTGGGGGCTCCAAATTTCATTCCTTCAATTATTGTGTAAACAGATTGTTTTACTGGCCTTCCTATGTATCACTGAGAAAATACCATCAAGAAAGAAAATTGAACAAACAAAATTTGGGCTGCCTTAATATTGTACCTAGAATAGCCAAAGAAATATACTATCATTCTATTGTTGGTTATTGTTCCTATCAACTGCTTAGGAATTCTCAAGCAAGAAAATATGAAATTATTTCTTTTATGTAGTTTAGTCTACTTTTCTGCCAGTCATCAGATTAGATTGTTTAGATTTTTTTAATCTAAACAATACAGTTGTTGAGACAACAATATTGAGAAACTGAGCATAAGGCTGCTACCCATAAAAAACTTACTGGGTATGTTGATATACAGGCTAGATAACAGGCAGCATTTCACCAAAACAGAGGGAATAAATGTCTCTAAATGACACATGGAGAGCATCAGTTTCACTGGACAGCAGGGATTCTCAGAGACCAGGCTATTAAAAATGTATTTTTTAATGTAAATTGGTGTAGCTATATAAGAGACAAAGAAGGCTAACAGTTTTGACTTATCATTCCTAAAAGACAAACATCATTTAACTAAAGGGATTTATATTGGCCTTTAGAAAACTAAGGTCATTGGTCTTTAACTGACTTCAGATGTCTTATTTGTTATTCATGATTTGTTATTTTTCATAACTGTGAAGACGTTATCAAAGGCTATTTATTTTTAATTAATATCTTTTATTAGCATAAAATAATTATACAGAGGGTTTAATTGTGACATTTACAGCTAGCAAACAGTGAACCGCACCCATTCCTCTATCACTGCTCCTTATCTCTCCAACGTACTTCTGAATCAATTTCAATAGGTTTCATTGTTCTATGTTGTTGTGTTCATATATGCATAGAAGGTATTTGCTTCCAGTTCTATTATTATGGTGTATTTGAAGTCTTTGAGGGCATCTCTTCAAGTTATTAATAAATTATTTGCAATTATTATGATATCCAGAAGGACAGTGAAATCAGCTTCCACCTCTTTCTTTTACTTACTGTGGGTGTATGATTGTGAAAAATATAAAGTGACCCCTACTTGATTGATGCTATGGTACCAATGTAAACTACTTTCCCAGCATTGCTTTTCTAGATGAGCAAGAAAGTGTCAACACATTACTTAAGTCAGGAATTATTGTTGCCATTACTAACATTTAATATTTTATGAAACTTTTGAAAAATTTCATCCTACTATTGTAAATAGGATGGCTTTCCCATTATGGAAGACATTTTTGTGAGACTGGTGTCATTAACAGATGCAACTAATAAATTACCAAGTTTTAACACTGTAAAATGAAAACTGTAAATCAACATTTTGCAAAGACCCAATGAATACATCACAAAATCATGAAAAAATAAAAGACTTATTCAAAGTACAAAGAAAGCCAATTAAATTGAATGTAACTGAATAGGTAAAGTTCATCAAAATTACTCCAGATGGCACATTGCAATTAACCTTTAAGATATTACACTTGTCAAATTTTATTATAATACCAAGGAACTATATTTATAATTATCTGAAAAAAGCTGTAAAATATTCTTTCTTTTTCTGTGTACATATCTATGTAAGACACTGTTTTCTCTAAATACTTCACCACAAAATACTGCAAGACACTGGCTGTCTTGAATGGCAATTCTCCAGCTTTCAGCCTCCTCAGTAGCTAGAATTACAGTCACTAGTTTCTGATTTTTCCTTGTGTTTCAGTTTGCTATGTTTTTCTTCTATATGTTGAATGCTCATTTTGTAAGACATTGAGTTTGTGAAGGTTTGTACTGTGCCATTATTACTGCACTGACTGCCTTAGAAACTTGGTGGATTAGCTGATTTGTTTATATCTAAGTCCTTCCTATATTATTTCAGAAGATTATAAAATAAAATTAAGAAATATGAACAAAGTAAAAAGAACTAAGGATAAGGAAAAAGAAAGGAAGCTGATATGACTAGTACAAGAACAGTTTCTACTTGTAAACATCAAACCTAGCCAGAATTAAAAACGGCAGTTATGGCTGAGGTGAAAACTGAGTCCAACAGTATTGCTATGTACAATTGGATATATGCAAGTATGTTACAGCAGAAATATATTTGCTGCCATTCAGTACCAAGGGATAAAGCCTTATAAAATGTCAGTAACATATATATTAATATATATAGCAATTTAGCAAATTTAGTCAAAAATGAAAAAGTAATTGTGTCTTACATTTGGTATAGCTTTCCAAGTAAGTGAAAAGCTTTATAGTATGATAATTCTCTTTCTTTTTTGGCCAGTCCTGGGGCTTGAACTCAGGGCCTGGGCACTGTCCTTGGACACTTTGCTCAATGCTAGCACCCTCCCATTTGAGCCACAGTACCACTGCTGGCTTTTTCTGACTATGTGGTACCGAGGAATTGAACCCAGGGCTTCATGCATACTAGGCGAGCATTCTACTGCTAGGCTACACCCATGGCCCTTTAGTATGATAATTCTATAAAAGTATTTCCATTGATAGAGAATAAAGTTTAGGTACCTAAATTTTACTGCTTCTAATTAAAATGACAGCAATAGAATTCAGAAACACACTCTTCTCATAGAGAAGTTTCCCATGTCTTCTATAGTAATGGATCCTCTTTTTAGGCATTCTATTGGTGTCAGGTATCATGACACCACTCTACTTGAAAGATAATTATTGTATTTATAATGATTATAATCATTACTTTAAATTGAAGAAACTTAAAAAGACTGTTATTTAGTCAAAGTTTATGTGATCCTGAAGACCATACATACTCAGTAAATTAAACTGTGTTTTAAAAAATTCATCATTCCTACAAATTCTAAATTATAAAACTTGCAATGATCTCATTAGCTGTAATTACTAAAACTACATTACTAAAACTACATCATGTCCAGTAATGGTACAATCTACTGCATCCAGTCTGTGACTGCTTATTGCAGGATGACTGCACAAAAATCATTTATGGGCTTCTGAAAAAAATAATAACTTAGCCTAAACCCTGAACAATAAAGACTTAAAGGGCCAGGAATTCTTACTTTCACTAACTCTACTGTCTGTATCTAAAAGAGTGTTAGAGAATCAGTGCCTTAGACTTGGCCTATCAAATAAAAATGTTCCAATTAGATTTTAAGGATAGTAGAATAATAAACTTTCAGTTATAGGTTGTTAACCAATGGCTGAAGTTTATGCCTATTCCTCAGTACGATAAGGGAAGAGCCCTATAAGAAACCAATTAAATAGATTCCAAAGTTCACAGTTTATTATTTTTATAAACAGTATTCTGTGGAAATATAGAAGTAGTTTATTAAAAATACCAACCAACTGTCCAAGCCAAAAATACACTTCAGTAGAGAAATTTAGATCCTCTTAAAAGTTTGTATTAAGATTGTATAAATTTCTGAAATGCAATGCTTTCAAGAAAGTAGGCAATGAATGATTCTGGCTTGGCTATCAATTATCATCTTCTTAGTATATAAATTCAAGTCAAGGCTTTCCAGCACCTGAGAGGAATAGGACTTTCTGTTGAGGTGCTGTGGATATGACCCTAAATTGCTCCATTGTATGATGATTAAGTTGTATTCATCCAGACAATGAAGGTCAACACAAGATCCCCATGCTTGTTATCATTATACCAAAGAAGAAATACTACTAAGTATAGATGAAAAATGAAATACACATATGGTTTCAGATGTGAAGGTACACCAATATAATTTCAGGCAGGGTAGCTCCAAGACATGTCTTTTGTTGCTTGAGAAGAATAGAGAAAAATTAGATCTAAATCCCAGTTTGTGCATCAGGCCTCTGGAAATATCTTAGGTCTTTGACAGAAAAAAAATATTGTTACCTTAAAACATTTAAAAGTTTAAAAGCTATGGACATGGTATTGGAAATACAAACACAACTACATAGACATAAAAATTTATGACTCTATAGACATGTTTTATCACATAGATTAATATGTATCTATGACATACAAACCCTCAGCCTAATTTTAATTATGTTCTAAAACCTAAGTGCCAGTGATTGTACATAGAGATTCCCTTCTTGATAGGTAAATTTTTAAAAAAAATTGTTTTACTATTTAAGTAGCTGTACAGAGAAGGTACCATTTTATGAATGCAATGTATCTTGATCAGTCTCACACCCTTCAACATTCTCACCCCACTTTGACCCATATCTTCCTTTTCTTTTCTGAATTTTGTGGTATACACAATGAATGCATTCTCCCCTCCCTTCTTCCTTTTACTAGTCGGCCCCTTTCCCCCCACTCTATCCTATTTCAAATAACCAGATAAACATACATACAATGTATCAGATAACAAGATAAAATACTGTAACAATATGAGATAACTAAGGAACAGCAAAAGAGATGAAAGATAACACAGTACATTAAGGACAACAATCGCTCATTATATGGCTTTTGTTTCTATATCCTGGAGGTCCTGTCATTTAGGGTCATCCTATATGGCCTTATGTATCTAGGTTTTGCTCTGTTTCAGATCTCTGCTAGAAGAGTCCAAGGTTTCTACTGATTATGACAAATGAGGGAAACCATTGAGCCTATGTTCTTTGAGTCTGGCTTACTTCACTTAATATGATTTTTTCTAAGTCTTTCCATTTCCTTACAAATGGGGCAACGTCATTCTGATGGCAGCATAGAATTCCATTGTGTATAAATACCACATCTTGTTGATCCACTCATCAACTGAGGGACATCTGGGTTGGTTCCATATCTTTGCTATGGTAAATAGTGCTGCAATGAACATTGTTGTGCTACTGGATTTAGTATGTCCTGGTTTCTGGATGGTAGGGTAAATGCCAAGGAGTGCAATTGCTGGGTCATAGGGGAGCTCTATGGTTAGTTTTTTGAGGAAATGCCATCTTACTTTCCATAGTGGTTGAAAAAGTTTGCACTCCCACCAACAATATAATAGTGATCCCGCTTGGCCACATCCCCTCCAGCATCTGTTGTTATTAGATTTCTTGATCCTGGCCATTCTAACTGGAGTGAGGTGGAGTTGTTTTGATTTGTATTTCTTTTATGGCCAAAATGTCAAGCATTTTTTCATGGGTCTATAGGCCATTCTTATTTCTTCTTCCGAGAAGACTCTCTTTAAGTCTTTGGCCCACCATCTTGTAATGAGATGGTTGTTTCCTTGGAGATTAGTTTTGGAGTGATTCAATTTTTTGAGCTGTTATAACAATCTTTATATAATGTTACTGTATGCAATTTTTCTTTTCAAAAGATATAAGGATGAATGAGGAAGGAGTATATTAGGGTAGCTATTTTATAGATTCAAATTTTCTGTGTATCTGAATGAAGATAGTTTTGCTTATAGTATCAATGAATAAAGTACTTTATTTTGAAAATAATGGAGAGGAGTTGCAACTACCTCTTGAAATACTTGACAAAAGTAGTTTGTTATCTAATTAGAAACATTTAAACTAATTACGTTAAATATCTAGAATTAAGCCAGATAAGTTATTTCTTTTCATGAAACTCATAACTGTACAAAAATTTAATAAGACTGTCTGGATCTTATTAAACACTTTAGAAATACACTAGGACTCCTTTCTCCATTACCTCCCTACCTTCAAGTCTCTTGACTTCTTGCTCAGAAATTTCTCCTTTATGAACCATACTTTTGCCAGTCCTGCGGCTTGAACTCAGGGTCTGAGCACTGTCCTTGATCTTTCTAAAGATTGGAGTTCTATCACTGGAGCCACAGCACCACTTCCAGTTTTCTCTATGTATGTGGTATCGAGGAATTGAGCCCAGGTGTTCGTGAATGCTAGTCAAGCACTCTACCACTAGGCCACACTCCTGACCCATTGTGTAACGAAAGCTTTCTGAAGAAAATCTCATTTTTATTTTCTCTTGAAGTCATGGCATGGTATCTAATGGTAAAACAGAATTCAAAATATTTTGTGTTCTTTAGTTATTTTACATTCATGGTTATTCCTAAAAGATCTAAATATCATGCAATTGCCATTAATGATAATGCCAGTATCAACAACAAAAGATGAGAATGTGTGTGTAACACAACCATACCTAAGGTCATTTTACAAAAATATGTCCATTTTTACCATTTTCATTTATCTTTACTTTGTGTTAAAATTAATTGATGATAGAGTGATAGGCACTAAAATTTCTTATTTTATATTTTACACAAATAATCTCATCAAAATTATTTAATAACAGACTTTTTTACTTATAAATTTGAAGAAGCAGATATTTATCTAAAATAGAGAGAACTTTGGAAATATAGGACCTTTGCAACAGGAGACTTGTCTTCAAGTATAAACAAACCTGTGTTAAGTTTGAAACTACTCTGGATCTAATCACATACGGACACACACACAAACACACACACACACACACACACACACACACAATCCTGCCTAAGCAAAGAGATTATCTAATGTATATTAGCATGTACTTGTAAAGTAATTCATATTGAGTGTGTTTCTGCAATCAGAGTCTGCAAAGGAAGGTCATCATATTCAGATGAGGATCACTGAGGCATTTGATTGATATTCACATTATTAGTGCATAGGTTTTAGTTCATCATTTTGATCCAGCTCCTACACACATATGCCCTTCAATCGTTACACAGAGTTTAAAATCTTCATTTGTGAATTCACCAAGCATTCTCTGACCAAAAAACAATGAAAACTTTGGAAGTCACTTAAGGATTGAAAAACCTTGAAAACTTCTGGGAGAGACACAAGGCAGTGCCTCTCAGGGGACAGCACTCCAGTCATGGGATGAAAACTTGGCATAGGAAAAGTAGGGCACAAGAAAGCCTTGGTTTATTTTCCTAAAAGTCTATGATTATGATGCTAGGAGAAATCATTTATAAAACTTGCATGTGCAGAGTCTATGGGTGATTTATGAATCTGGGGCCATTGTGAAGCACCCAGAGATCTATCATTTCTGGATATGCATTAGCAAGAATGAATTCCAGGCAATGTCCAAAGTCAGAATGCAGTGTCTACCAAGTGACCTGAGAGGACTATAGCCCTCTGGCTGCTGTCACATTTCTGTTTTCCTCCCTTTATACTGAAGAGAAAAAATAACATGCTCCATAGAATAATAAAATATACCTAAACCTCCAGGTTATGCTTTTCCCTCTTCTTTCCTTGCTTACATTTTCATTATTCTTCTAAATCCTAACATCATAATTTCTTCTTTTTTCTTAATTTCAGTTCCCTATCCCATAATGATGTGGATATGATCTGATACCATGATACATTTGGAGAATTCATCATTACGTCCTGTCTCAGTGAAGTTTACGTAATGAGCTTACAGAAACCTACATGCCTAGAACACACAATACACACAGGCACTGCAATACAACTTATTACTCCCAGATTACAAATGTAAGAAACATTTCACTGTGCAGAAGACTGTAGATAGCTGTTATATTATGGCACATATTTATGCATCTAGACAAATCTTAATAGTAAAAAGATGCAGTAAGAACACAGTACAAACCAATCCTCCTGTAAAACATACTTATCAAAATGGAGTTTGCAGATTACAAATTGCTTTGGATGAGTCAGGGAGTGAAAGATGAGGGACGATAAGGGCCAGGATATTACTGAACATTGCTTTAAGCTTTATAAATGCTTTACATTTAGACTACATTGAATTCATTAAAAAACAACTCTAGCATTGTCATATATACCCGTAATGTCAACATTCAGAAAACTGAGGCTGAAGGGTCAAGAGTTTGATTTTAGTCTTGGGTACACAGCAAAGCCTTGCCTCACACAAAGCAAAATACTGCGTGTTGGTTGCTCATGACTGAAACTATAGCTACTTAGTAGGCTTGGGTCTGAGATTCATGGGAAGCCAACTCACGCAGAAAAATCCATGAAACTTTCATCTCCAACTAGCAAGCAAAGTGCTAGAAGTGGAAGTGTATTTCAGATGATAGAGTGCTAACCTTGAGTGAAAGGGCAAAATGAGAGTGTCTACTGATCTAGAGTTCAACTCCTGGTACTAGTATACACACACACACACACACACACACACACACACACACAAACACACTAATTTTTCTTTCTTTAATAATAAATTAACCTCATCATATTGTAACTTTTGAATTTCATAAACTTATTTTATTGTATTTCATTTTTTTATTGTTGGGGTAATGTATAGAGGGGTAGTAGTTACATTCACCAGATAGTAGGTGCATTACTTCTCCCACATTGATATCCCTTCTCATGTTTTTGTCCCCATTATCCTCCCGGCAGCCCCTCCCAATCATCTTGTTTTCACCCTTCCCTTTCCTATTTCAAATAAACAAACAAACATATATACAATATACCAGATAACAAAGTCAGATACAGTAACCACATGAGATTAACCAAAGGACAAAAAAAGAGAAGAGAAATAACACAGTACATTAAGAACAACAATCACTCAAGATAAAGCTCTTGTTTCCATATCCTAGAGTTCCTTTCATTTAGTCTCAGCCTTTATAACCTTAGGTTTTGAGCTATTGTAATCCTCTTTTAGGAGAGTCCTAGATGTATCCTAATGATTACAAATGAGGGAAACCATGGAGCCTATGTTCCTTTGAGTCTGACTTACTTCACTTAATATAATTTTTTCCAAGTCTTTCCATTTCTTTACAAATGTGGCAATGTCATTCTTTATAATGGCAGTATAGAATTTCATTGTGTATAAGTACCACATCTTCTTGATTCAATCATCTACTGAGGGGCATCTGGGTTGGTTCCATATCTTTGCTATGTTAAATAGTGCTGCAATGAACATTGTTGTGCTAGTGACTTTACTATGTCCTTGCACAGGTTATTTTTTAACTTTTTATATCTTTCTAACTTAAAACAAATTGATTATGCAACTTCACAAAACCTTTTTCTATATTAAAAATTATTGTTCTTACCTTCCACATGCATTTGTTTAAAAGCAAAATGTACAACATGAATAATGCCCCATGCCTACCCAGGGTTAGGGTCATAAATAGCACTATCTCCTACCTCCTTGTTTGTCCCATAAGAAAGTTTTCAAGGTCAGTGATCCACAGAAAGATGTCATTTCCAATGACAACACTGTTTTTGGATCACAGCCTATAGGAACTGTCGTCAGCTCTTTTATAGGTAAGCTTACATTTTCATAAGGAGGAAGAGTATACTCCAAAATAATGATAGAAGTGTAGCATAATAATTATACAAGTCAGTGTATCATACATTTTTATTATCATACACAATGCATCATATCTGAATGTATGTACCATACTGTTGGACAGCCAGTAACAGAATGTAATTGTTTACACCAGAGCCACGGCAAATGTGTTATTTAACCACATCAAATGTTATGACAGCTACTGTGTAATTAGAAGATACAGAATTTTCAATTTCATTGTTGTCATCAGGACAATAACCATACATGCAATCAGTTGTAGATAAAAATGCTGCTCTGTGATAAATAAATGTCCTTATTTCCCTCTGCATTCCTCTGTCCAATTTTGTCTGTATTTCCTTAGAATTCTTAGTTTACTCCTGATCTGTATTCTTTCTTATCCATTCAGCATCCAAAGATTTATCTTTAATTCCCAACATTCTTTCTTAGTCACATGGCTTCATATATTGATGTTTTTTGTTCTCTTTGTTTTATCTTTTGTTTCTCTGCCTCATACTTACAAAGAAAACCCTAATCTTTTTCAGCAATGAACCATAATCCTGAAGAAATTTTGAGAAAGAACTCAGAATTTTCTTAAATAATCCCTCCTCTTTCATGTGTGTATCAAATAGATTTCTCTATTTGGGAGTTGGATCTATGTTTTCCTGAATGAATTTACATATTGAAAGCACAAAGCTTCAGTAAACTTATGATAACATAAAGTAAATATTAACTGTATGAATTATGGAAAAATCCATGAAGCAAAAAGCTAAATATTTACAAAGAATTAAAATGGGCTTGAGCCTGGAGAAAATGATGCTGGAATTCTGACACACGAAAAGGAACTGAATACATGTGCTTCTCCCTCAATTTTATATGTAGAAACCTTAATCTCTAATATTACTACATCTAGAGAATAAAGTCTGTGAGGAAGGAATAAGAGTTAAATGAGAACGTGAGTGTGAGATGGTAATTATTTTTTTTTTCCAGTCCTAGGGACTGAACTCAGGGCCTGAGCACTGTCCTCGGGCTTTCCTCAAGGTTAGTGCTCTACCACTTGAGCCACAGAACCAGTTCTGGCCTTTTCTATGTATGTGGTACCAAGGAATCGAACCCCGGCCTTTGTGCATGCTAGGCAAGCACTTTAACCACTAGGCCAAACTCCCGGCCCGATGAGATGGTAATTTAAGCAAAGAAAGATAATAGAGGCCCTGATATCATTTATTTCCACCATATGAGGGGACCATGAAAAAATAGCCATTGGCAAGCCTAAAAGAAATTTCTCACCAGTGGCTAAAATGGTCAGAGCCTTGATTGGGGGCTTTCTATATCTGACAAAATAAATTTCTATTATCTAACCCAGACAGTTGACATATTTATTAATGGCACCACAAGTAGGCAAAAACTTCTGAGGCTCATATTGGCCTTTGATCTCCAGAATTATAAAATAATGCATTTGTTTTAATCACCAAATTTGTGGTGATTTGTTACCATAGGAAATTAGATTTCCAGTAGGAAAATAGATTTTCAAGAATATCTTAGCTATCACATAGTTTGTCATCATATTATGCTATTTTTGTTTATCTTTTAATTAACATATAACATGCTCTAATTGGACTATCCGTGTAGACTTTTGACTAGGAATGCAGTAATAGAAGCGACAGATGGCCAATAATTACAAACATAATATAATACTGTTGAAGGCAAAGCTCTGAAAAAGCATTATTACTTGCATTTGGTAGGATAGAGTTGTACTCATTTTGCTTCCAACAACAACACAAAAAACCTTTTTAAAAAGAAAATGATGTAACAGTTTTCCTTTCTCAAATAATTTGTTGATTTGTCAACTCTAAAATTCTGTGAAGGTGTTCAGGAAAATCAAATGAGATGGTAAATCATTGCTGTTTGTAGAATGCTTCACACCTATAATTTTAGCTGGAGGGCATAAATACTTTTCCACTTCCTATGGAGCAGGCAGAAGGTGAATAATTAGCATTTAGAAGAGAATCAAGGTAGAAAATATACTTTGACAGAAACAAAAAAATCTAACACAAATAACCAAAATTCTAAAATAAAGTTAACTAGTGTAGTATTTTAACACTAATCAACAGCTAAATAACCAGTAAGTGTAAAGATAGCTCTTTCTAGAATCAAACAAGAGATGAGAAGTTTGTAACTTAGATGTTCTTAGGGTCCTTCTAGTCCTACCAAGTAAGAGTTAAATGGATTTGAGCAAATATTTTAACTCTTCTTTAAAATTTAATGGCTTTCAAGTTTCTACATTAAATAATGGCTCTTCATTTTAATATTTGAACAGCCTTATGTTCTTTATCTATGTAAAGCGTTTTATATTGTATTACTATTATGTAATAGTTACTTTTGTTTACTATTAGTTAGCTCTATGTGGCTCAGAACAGGTGGCTCATGACTATAATCATAATTGCTCAGGTGAGTAAGATCTGTGGATCATACTTCAAAGCCAGCCTGGGCAACAAAGTCTGTGAGACTATTATCTCCATTTAACCAAAATCAGCAAGTGGAGCTGTGGCTCAAGTGGTAAAATGACATCAAAAAGCACAAAAACTCTGAGATTGTGCCCAGGTCTGTGTTTGAGTCTTAAGACTGGTTCACACACAGAAAAATCAACTCTTTATTATATAATGTTATAATATATCAAGTCAATTGCACTAGTCAGCTTTTGATGTAAAAATCAAAACAACCTAGAATATGCTTCAATAAAATAATTTGTATGGGAAGTGGTGCTGTGGCTCGAGGGGTAGTGTGATAGCCTTGAGCTGAAGAGGTCAGGGACAGCACCCAGCCCTAGAGTTCAAGCCCCATGACCGACAAAAACAAAATAATAATAATTAGCATGTATTTAGTACCAAATTCTATAGGTTGGTCCGGCGGCTGGTTTTAGTCAGGGTTCATACAGTGTATTCTGCTGGACTTGGGCCTGTTGTTGAATTGCTTTTTTCTCCTTTCTGACAGGTTGTATATCAAGACAGAGGAGCAAATAACCAGTTATAGACCCGAAGAATCATCATCCAGATGACTGGCCTCAATCTCAGTATATGAAAAAGTTTTCCAGGCAAAGCAAGATGGCCAACATTACGGTGTATATGACCTATTAATAGGACCTTTGCTTTTCAATGTCCATTGGCCAAATAAATGTCTACCTAGTATCAGAATGCATGGATACAAATATAATGGTTTTCTTCAGCTTTGGATTGACAAGTCATATTTTACAACCATGTATCTTACATACTACCCAATTTGAAATACGTAAAATTATATATCTTCTCTTCTAGAAGTACAAAATGGAGAGAGAGAGAGAGAGCAAGAGAGAGGGAATACTTTCTAATAAGCTATTCATGTCAAAATACTGAAATTCATCTATGATTACTACTTGCCCTTTCTTCAATATCCAGGCATTCAGGAATTGATTTAGCTTGTATCCTACTCAAGCCCTTTTTAATTCATCTACTCTCTTCATCTCCACAACTCACACTGAAATTCAGGCCACTGTCACCTCTTTCCTAGAAATGGAGCTCATAATTTGTAGTAGCTGTTAAAGTTGACTCTTTATATTTCTATCCACATCCTTTATCCTCCCTCAAAGTATAGCTGTATATTTTATAAAATATAAATCGAATGCATTTATTACTGTATGAAAATCTGTACTAGACACATAGATTTAAAAAACTGGGGCTAGAAAAATCAGAAAACAGGTAGAAACATCAGAAAACTTTCTGAGGAGAGCAGGCAGTAATAAATTCTGTGTGTGTGTGTGTGTGTGTGTGTGTGTGTGTGTGTGTGTGTGCATAGGTGTATGTATGTGTGTGGCCATTTTTAGGTGAGAAATATATGCATATATTTGTAAGAGATTCTTGGGACTAGGGTGTTTGCAAGTTAGTGGAGATTTTTCAAATTGGGATGTTTATAAATAGATTCTTGGAATGAGGATCAGGCAGTATCACAGGAGCAGCATCTAAGAGGAGGTGAGGAGCTTGTATACAGAACATAGGGTTGGACTAATGTTGATTGAAGTAATTCAGGCTCAAAAAGACAAAGGGTACATGTTTTTTTCTCACATATGGGTGTTAAATCTAAACTATACTCACATGTAAGAATACATAAAGGGTCATATGCATATATATAGCATCAGACTGACTCAAGGATATATTCAGGGTTAATTTTCATGATATGACTCCTTTGAGCCATTAACAGGAAGCTTAGCAAAAGACATAGCAGGAAGCTGAAATGTGTCTTGTCTGAAGGGGGTAGGGCTTAAAGGATAAGGGATGGAAAAACAGAAAAATTGGGCACAGATACAAAAGTAATACTTAATATATTTGTGTAAATCAGTGGAACTAGAAAACCTGAGGCAGATGGAAATGAGTTAAATGTGAGAGACACCAGACAAGATGTATTCTACTCATAAACTGAAATCCCTTTATACAACTATTTATAGATAGTAAAAATGAAGAAATGATTTTAATTATATTAAACTTTAAACAAGAAATCAAAGTAAAGGGACAAATGGAAATTTTAGAAGTGCAAAGTGCAATAATCACAACATTAAAAACCCAGTGGATTGGCTGTGACAATGATGTAGGGACAGGCTCTGAAGACAGAGTAACAGAATTCACACAACATGAGTAAGAGAAAATATTGATTGAAAAATAAAGAACAGATCCTCAGGGATCCATAATATAATAAGAGTAGAAAAAACATTCTTATCCCTTAAGTCCTAGTTGAAGGAGGAAAGATGAGAAAATAAAGCATTTGAAAAAAAAAAAGAAACAAAGGCTAACATTTCTCCAAGTTTATAAAAGACACAAACTAATAAATCCACAAAACTAAAAAAAACAATGTTAAGACATGCCATTATTGAATTGCTGACACTAAAGACAAACAAAAGGTCTTGAAAAAAGCCAAAGAAAAATGTAAGGAAATCACTTGTCACCTCAAAACCCATCGATTGCAAATTCTATATCCAGTGAAACTATCCTCTAGGAGTGAAAAGGTGATAAATACATTCTCTGACTAAAACTAGAGGTACTTGTCCCTAGCAGCCTTACCTTAGAAACAAGCTAAATAAAAGCTGATTTTTAAAAATACAGTGGGTCTTGATTTCTATAGCAAGTTACTGCCCATTATTGTAAATTCCACCCTAGTTGGTTACATTCTGATAGTTTTAGTAACAGAATGAAGTGAGACAACAGGGCACAATGGGAAGCAGAGAACAGGAAGCCTTAGGCTCAGCCATTGGCACTTGAAGGAAAGAATGCACAGGTCATCATAGTAAGGAGCAGGAAATGATCAGGAAAGAAAGAGGGAATAAAGGGTCCAGGGAACAAAGTCTGAGCAAGAGCAGAAATCAGATTAACTCATCTGCCAGGACGCTCAGCATCGCAATATGAGCAGAAGGAATTTCACAGTGGAACCACAAGAAGGAAGGTCCCCATTGTAGGGCTAGGACAGATTACTTAGAGGAAATGAAAAACATGCAAGTTGATTGATTTTCAAGGAAAGGTAGTCACTCAGTTATCAAGTTATTTTGCCTAGTAGAAAAATAGACAAAACCATTAGCTATTTCCCTTTGGATATCTTTTTATTTGTGTGATGACAACACTCTCAATTTCTTTCTGAAATAGTCACATGGCATCTCTTTTCATTTTTATTATTTTTATAAAGGTTGTGTACAGAGGGGTTATAGTTACATAAGTCAGATAAGGACTACACTTAATTTGAACAAGGTCACCCCCTCCCATACTCTCTCCCAGTTTTTCTCTCTGTCCCCATTCCCAAGTCTTACAGATCATTTTCCACGTAGTGTCTAGTGAGTATCACTGTTGCAGTGGTTCTCCTCTGTCCCTGCATTTCTGTGCCTCCCTTTTATCTCATTAGTAGTATTTGGTTACACTACTATGTTAGCTTTTACCTCCTAAAGGCAGATAAACTGATTGTTTAAAATAATGTTTATGAAAATGAACTTCAAAAATGGAAAAAAGAGGTCTTTTGGTTTGTTTCTGGTTTTGTTTTCTTTTTCTTTGTCTTGTTTTTTATTAACTCTTTTTCTTAATATTCAAATAACACATTTGAAGCTTAAAGAAAAAAGCGTATTAAAGAATTAGTTTACAATAGTTACTTTCTTCTAGTGTGACAAAGATTTATATGCAAAGATTATAGTGCTTTATAGTAAAACTTTTTGCAATTCAGCTACCAGAGGAATTTTATATTTTGCACTAAAAATGCAATGCATTTTGTAAGCTTGTCATTTTATATATAAATGTTTGTTTTCCATCAAAGTGAATATGTATCTGTCTGTAATATACACAATAAAATTTAATGAGAATATTTGAGTTTATGGTATTCCTGGTATACAACTTGTGGTACGTCAATAGGTAATGAATGACTACAAATGTTTCTGAGTCACAATACAATAAAATACACTCCCACATATGCTTGAAGGAAGTAGATCTGTAGGTAAGAAAAATTCATAAGTTTGTTGAAGTCATGTAAGTTTAGGAGAAAAGTTGGTTTTAGCTCAGCTTGTAAATATCTCTTCCTTATAATAAGATTGAAATCATTATTGTCTGTCTATCTTCTATCTATTACTTCTCTCCCTCTCTCTTTTCCCTCTTTCTTCTAATAAGCTATTTGGCACATTTCAATGGCATGTATTTATTTTTTCATATTTTTATTATAATTAATAAAAGGGTTACATTATATTTGCCAGACAGAAGGTGTATTACTTCACAAACATTGATACCATTTCTCATGTCTTGGTCCCCATTTCCCACACCCCACCCCCACCCTTCATCTTGTTTTCCCCCTTCACCATCTGATTTCAAATAACCAGATAAACATATATACAATATATCAGATAACAAGGTAAAATACTGTAACAATATGAGATAACCAAGGGACAGCAAAAGAGATGAGAGATAACATACTACATTAAGGACAACAATCACTCATTATATGGCTTTTGTTTCTATATCCTGGAGGTCATTTCATTTAAAGTCATACTATATGGCCTTGTGTATCTAGGTTTTTCTCTATTGTAAATCTCTGTTAGGAGAGCCCAGGTTTCTACTGATTATGACAAATGAGGGAAACCATTGAGCCTATGTTCCTTTGAGTCTGGCTTACTTCACTTAATATAATTTTTTTCTAATTCTTTCCATTTCCTTACAAATAGGGCGATGTTGTTCTTTCTGATGGCTGAACAGAACTCCCTTGTGCATAAATAACACATCTTGTTGATCCACTCATCGACTGAGAGGCATCTGGGTTGGTTCCATATCTTGGCTATGGTAAATAGTGCTGCAATGAACATCCTTGTGCTAGTGGTTTTAGTATCTCCTTGTTTCTGGACAATTAGGTAAATGCCAAGTAGTGGAATTGCTCGGTCATAGGGGAGCTCTGTGTTTAGTCTTTTGAGGAACCAATGGCATATATTTCTTAAATCGTCTATCTTATCTCATATTGCTGTAGTTGATTGATAGCCATTTGTTATCTTACTATCATGATATATTTCTGAAAACCCTAGATCTCTCCTATTAACCTTTAAACTGCCCCCAGCAAGAGGACTAAAAATTTAAGAGAGGTCTATTCTTACCCTAGTTGTTTTGAAATAGGATATTGATATGTAACCCTGGCTGAGATTGAACTGGCTGTTCCCTTGCTTCAGCTTTCTGCATGCTTAGGTTACAGACACGTTGAGAGGATCTTTCTGGAACAAACATAGGTGTGCAGGTGTCTCTTGAAGGTGCCACAGGATGATGGACAAGACGATGGACAAGACTTCACTGTCAGACAGGTTGAATGAGAAGAGCCTGGTCAGGAAAGAGAGACTGTTTGGAAGAGCAATACTAAGGAAGTACATTGTGGACCACAAAGGACAGCTGAAAAGTGTGTCGAAACAGAAATAGAGAAGAAAAAATGAGGAAAGAGTTTGCAGCTCCCACCTTGGTACCCCTAAAGAGGGAGAAAAACCTGAAGCCTCTACTACAAGGTAAGCCTGATGGGCTCTAAACAAACTCACCAATCTCTACCTCCCACAAGCCTTAAACCCTAAGATGGGATTTGGCGGGACCTTGAATCCCACAATGTGATAGGCTGGCATCAAACAAGACTACCATTCAGAGTTCCCTGAGGCCTCCCGTTGAAGGAGAGCCTCCTGAGGCAGACTGGAGTACTTAGGAAATCAGATTACCTTATTACATGCAACTAGTAAGGTTTGGAGACAGAAGCACAGCCAGATTCTTGGAAACCAAGAAACTATCAGTGACCAAGGTGCTGTGGGACACCCAGTCTTCAGGTGGAAGCTACCTTCAGAGTTGGACACTCAGAGCAGAGTTCTGATCCAGGACCAATAGCAGTCAGTGGTTTTTGCAATAGCACTAGCATTGTCAGAGCAACTTCATTGTCAAAGACCCATGTCACCAAAGAAGGCATATAAATTATCCCTCATGCTTGTCTGTCAATCCTAAACTATACTTTAATAATTTTAAGATAGAATACATGTAAAGGTAAGTTTGTGAATCTATATTCACAAATCCCCTAACATTCCACAAGCTGAGGAAGCATAAGTTTGCTTTCATTGTTTTACCTGAAATCTCTTTGAAACTTTGCAGTGTAGATATGAGTAGAGCAATGTACTAAAAGATACTACACATGGTATTTTCATAAAGGGTGAGGGGGAGTGTTTCCAATAACAACCTGATATGGATCAGGAAGATTATGGCAGCACTAAAAAAGGATCTAGGAGCAGTTTAGATGAGAATAAAACAAATTGAACAAGAATATAATCTGGTCATTTCTCCTCCTTCCTCACGATCAGACTCTTCCATTACAGAAAACAAGATAAAATACAAATTAAAACATTGGAAATCTCCTTTATCTGCTAACCTGTAAGGTCCTGTTTACCTAATTGGATTATAATGAAGCATAAACACTGAGTATCTGCCCACGGATATTGGGCAGATGTATCAATCAGCTGGGTTCCATTGCTGGGAAAACTTCCAAGAGAAAGTTACAAAGTTCACTCACAAGATTCTAATTCTTTCCCTGAGAAAGACAATATTTCTAAATGACAAATCCAGAATGATGAATTATGTTTCAAGGTTAACTCATTGCTCACTGACTTAAAACAGAGATGTGATCTACCTTTGGAAATTAAGGTCTACTACTACCTTATTATTTTTAGTGTTTCATTCATTTTGTTTACATTTAAGTACAAAAGGTGATGTCTAGCTGGGTACCAGTGGCTCACACCTGTAATTCTAGCAACTAAAGAGGCTGAGATTTGAGGATTGAAGTTCAAAGCCAGCCTGGGCAAGAAAGTCCATGAGATTGTTATCTCCAATTAACTGCCAAGAAACTGGAAGTGGTGTTGTGGCTCAAATTTCCAGAGCATCAGCTTTGAGCAGAAAAGCAGAGTGGCAGTGCCCAGGCCCTGACTTCAAGCTCCACAACTGACAAAAACATGAAGTAAAATAAGTTATGTCCATAAATTTCCTCTATTTATTCCCTGACAAGCACATTCCCTGACATGCTATGTGAAGCACATAGCATGTGCTTAGTGAGGAATATCAAAGAATGGATATCTATTTGGAAGTTTTATTTTTTAATTTCTCCCTTTTGCAAGTATTATACAATGATCATGGTTTCCAAGGCACTTCTAAGTAATATTTCCCCCATTCGTCCTTAAAACAGTACACAATATGAAATAAATTAGATGCCTGACACAGTAGCCATCTTAAAAATAACTAGGAATCATCTTCAAGTAAAGACCCTGTCTCCTGTCTCTCATCCTACCAATAATGGCCATGGGCTTTGTATGTCATGGAGAGATTTGTCTGCCCATCAGTAGGTGAAGTGCTAGAGACAGATGAAGCTCTGGAGAAAAATGTCTTAACCAAAAGTTTTTTTCTTTTCTTTTCTTTTTTTTTTTACTTTTTTCTATATTTTTATCTATTGTTTGAAGTTTTATGTTAGCTCACAAATTAGACTCCCTTTACCCATGTCAATGTGTTGTGTTTTTTTTTTTCGGTCACAGTGAAGCCTTTTGAAAAATGAAAATCTGATTTTGTCACTGCCCTTTTGGATTTAAAGGATTTCCACTGCTCTTAGAACAGATATCATGCCCAAAGGCTGACTATCAGAAACCTGCTCATCCAAGCCCTGCCTCTCACATCCTGTCTAGCATCTCACTCCATCCCCTGCACTCAGCCAGGGTGAACTTGGCTAAAATTGCATGAGCCTGATAAGGTCTGTGCACCCGAATCCCACCGTCCTTCATGGAGCCATTGCTCTGACCTTGCCAAATTGTCAGGTCTCAGCTCCATCTCTCTTCCTCCAGAAACCCTCCTACTCCTCAAAACTTGCATTATATTTCCATGTGAACTAGAAGTATTTCCTTTGGGAGTCAAACATATCCAAATTTGTTAGCAGCTTTCCCTGGTGTCCCTAGCATCACTGCTTGCCTAGCTCATCAGAAAGTGCCAAGTGTCAATCCTGTGCACATCACTGACTTGTTATGATTTAACTCTGTCACAATTTGGCCAAGGCTGAAGTAATGATTCTAGAAAAGATGGATGATGTGTTTCCTCTGATCTTAGATAACCTTCCTGTAGCCCCCAGGAAAAAGTATGAATACCAACCACGGAAAGTTGAATCCACTCCACTGTCCTCTCATTATTTTGCTCTCCTCCATAGATTTAACTTATTTTTTTTATCTGTTAGACTTGTTCAATATCTTTCTTCTCTTCCCTTTAATATTTGCATATTCTGGAATCTTGTTTGAGGCCTCCTTTTTATCTCTTCTGTTTTTGTTTGTTCCTATTAGGGATTTCATTAAGCATCAAGCTAGAAAGAATGTCATTTCTGTATTTGATTTTTGAGAGAAAATAGCAAATATTTATTATATTTTTAAATTATAATTACCTGCTATATTATGATAGTCATCATAATATACAGTCATTTATATACTCATAATATATATAGTCATATAATCTATGACTATAATATAGAATGGTGAAAATTATTTGAAATAAGCATGTATTCTTTGGTGAAGAGTATGCTAATATGATATAGTTTCCCAAATGTTATCTGTCAAATTTTGGTAAAATGTCATCAAATCATGAATCTCTCCTGAGAAGGGAAAACATGTAGCATTAGATGACAGGCTATTGATAAAGTCTCACTAATTCTTAAGATTTCTTTTTTTTTTTTTTGGCCAGTTCTGGGCTTGAGCTCAGGGCCTGAGCACTGTCTTTGGACTTTCTCAAGGCTAGCACTCTACCACTTGAGCCTCAGCACCACTTCTGGCTTTTTGCTATGTATGTGGGGTACCGAGGAATCAAACCTGGGTCTTTGTGAATGCTAGGTGAGTACTCTACCACTAGGCCAAACTCCTGGCCCCTAATTCT
The DNA here is from genome assembly GCF_031878675.1 of Megascapheus bottae. NCBI lineage: Eukaryota > Metazoa > Chordata > Mammalia > Rodentia > Geomyidae > Megascapheus > Megascapheus bottae. The sequence continues at coordinate 23,230,013 of NC_143519.1, forward strand.
TAAGATTTCTTAAATATGAACATTGCCAGTATATTCTTTAATAAAGTTCACGTACATTTAAGATTCACAATTTCTACAAGTTACACTTGTGTACTCATCTATATTAATTCTGGCCTCATAAGTGAGGCCATTTTTACAATAATTGAATCTATATAAATGTTTTATATTTTAAAGTATTTGACTTGATAGCTTGAGGGTAGGAAATGACATTTCATTGAAACATGTTATCTCTCATCTCTTTTGCTGTCCCTTGGTTATCTCATATTGTTACAGTATCTCACTTTGTTATCTGATATATTGGAAATATTTGTATTTGGTTACTTGAAATTGGATAAGGAAGGGGGAAAACCAAGACGAGGGGGTGGGGGGGAGCGTAATGGGGACCAAGACATGTGAAAGGGTATCAATGTATGTGAATTAATGCACCTTCTATCTGGCAAATATCATGTAACCCTTTTATTAATTACAATAAAAATATTTTAAAAAAATATGTCTAGTGTAGGTAATAAGTACTCGGGTTATTTTTTCTCTTTCAGAAATAGATTCTTTTTCTTTGAAAACAAATATGTTTTAGATGGTAACTTACCATTAAAATTACATTCAACGGGGCCGGGAGTTTGGCCTAGTGGTAGAGTGCTTGCCTAGCATGCATGAAGACCCGGGTTCGATACCTCGGTACTACATACATAGAAAAAAGCCGGAAATGGTGCTGAGGCTCAAGTGGTAGAGCTCTAGCCTTGAGAAAGGCTTGAGAAGCATTGCAATTACATGAGTTGGGTGAAGAGTACATTTCCTTTTTCATGCAGTGTCTTAAAACTCCTGTATCTAATATTTGACTGTTTTATTAGCATGTTTACCTACATGTGTAATTATTAGTTTAAAAATAATTGCACACCCTGCTAATTCCTGGGAAATTGAAGTCAGCCAGCTTTCTCTAGTGGCAAAGAGAATAAACTTTAATAATTTATTTGCTACAACATCACTTTTCAACTTATATTTGCCAATATATTATGCCAATTTCATAATTGGAAAAAGTTAACTTTAGATTTAAAATATAACAACTAAACAAGGAAACCCATACCATTCATCCATATTTGAAAAGGTTAACTGAAAATAATGACCACATTGTTCTTCATATATGACTTCCTTTCTTAAAATATCCCCCAAGAGAAACTCTCTGGGTGGAGGTAAATAAGAGCTACTCCTACTTCTAGGTACATTGTACTTCATGCACACAGGCACACAGCACACACAACAGGGTAGGCACATTCTGTTTCCATTACAACCATAAAATAGAATATATGGTGTGGCTGTGAAATCAAATATCTTCAGAACATCAGCTATCAAAAACAATACCAAACTAACCTTTTTGAAATTTATTTTCCCCATCTAAGAACTGATCATTGTTTGACTGTGAATACCTTGCCATTGGCTTAAAAGAGACCATATGGAATTCTGAGCTTGTAAGTGTTCCCAAATAATGAAAACAAGTGAAGAAAATCAGGAATTACTCCATGTATTACTCTGCCTATTAGATGAAAGAGCTAATATTTTTCTTCTTCAAATAAATCATTGAAGATAAAAATGGAAAGCCTATAATCTGTGTTCTGGTTGTTTTAATGATAGCAAAGAATGAAGCATTAGCATTAGCAAGTATTTGCCTCTGAATAAAGGAAAAATAAGTAAATTTAACCTTCTATCAGATTTTGGGAGCAAGTAGAAAATCAAGTATTCATCAGAATACTTGGGCACAGAATACATGGGCCCAATGAGAAAGTCACATTTTTGTGTGATGGAAAAGCCAAGGATTAGGTAGGCGGTGTGACTTACACCTGTAATCCTAGCTACTCAGAAGGATGAGATCTGAGGATCAAGGTTCAAAGTCAGCCTGTGCACAAAAGGACCTGAGACTCTTATTTCCAATTAATCTCTCGAAAAGGGGAAGTGAGATTTGACTCAAGGGTAGGGTGGAAGGCTTGAGCTGAAGAGCTCAGGGACAACACCCAGGCTGAATTCAAACACCATGACCCACACACACAGAATAAAAAGCCAAGGTTTAGGTTCTGAATTTGGTTTCTGGCAATAATACAAGGGGGTGTTTTGGTAGAGGAATGGGCACTTATTTCATTTGGTCAAGATGGACTCCAGGGGTCATTGAGAAGCTGTAACAAGGTTCTTAGGTGAGTGCAGGTAAAGAGAATGCCATTTGGGAATAGCCTCAGATGTTGCATGCAGCATTAACAAACTGCTTCCCATATACTGAAGTTTGTGTGTCTGAAGTATGATCCAACCTACAATAAATATTTAAATTTTCTCTTCAGTCTAATAACAAATTTTGACAGGTTTTATATTTTATATTAAAGAAGCAAAGCAATAAATAAAAGTATACAGCATGAGATGTGGAGGGATGTTAGAGGGCAGAAAAATTTGCAAGCTTGATATCTATAAATGGTTTGTGTTTGTATCGAGTCGTAGATATTAGTCTCTTAAGGAGAATGACTAGCCATAGTCTTTTTTCTCTTCTATAACTGAAAGGCCTCTCTATTTCTCTGCCTGCAAAATGTAGAATGTGGCAAAAAAAATACTTAACAAACTTTAGTCTAAATCTAGCCTTCATGTCTGTATGTATATGTCTATCTGCCTATCATGTATCCACCCAACCTTGTAGAATAGGCATAGTTAAAAAATGATAAGTAATAATTTTCACTTAGTAAGTACCTCCCACACAGCTAAATACCTTAAATATGTTACATTTTCAACATTCAAGATATAATGTAAATTCATTATGTTATCTTCATATTATACATGAAGTAAGTGGAGCTGAGTTTAGGGAACAAAGCTTTAAAGGATCATAAGTAGTAAAGAGCCAATACTCTCATTGGAATTAAAGTTTTATCATGAAGTGTTTCTATGTCTATGGTTTTTAAATTATAAATAAAATTTAATTCAGGAGTTGAAAAAGTTAGAGATTGTATATTACTTATTTTATATTATACCAAATTATATGTTTTTTGTTTTAGTATGTTAAGATAAGCTTCCATGCCTTATTGCAATAATTGCTAACATTTCATACTGGGGTTTTGGGAGAATTCTGATAACTGAACATAAGAATTACCCCTCCTTCTCATATTGTTACAGTATCTCACTTTGTTATCTGATATATTGAATTTATTTGTATTTGGTTATTTGAAATTTGATAGGGAAGGGGGGAAACCAAGACGGGTGGGGGGGTGGGGGGGAGGGTAATGGGTACCAAGACATGTGAAAGGGTATCAATGTATGTGAATTTATGCACCTTCTATCTGGCAAATATCATGTAACCCTTTTATTAATTACAATAAAAAATTTTTTTTAAAAAAAGAATTACCCCTCCTGTTTCAGGTAATTTTTTTTTTTTGCCAGTCCTGTCAGGGCTTGAGCACTGTCCTTGGACTTTCTCAAGGCTAGAGCTCTACCACTTGAGCCTCAGCACCACTTCCCGGCTTTTTTCTATGTATGTGGTACCGAGGAATCGAACCCGGGTCTTCATGCTTGCTAGGCAAGCACTTTAACCACTAGGCCAAACTCCCGGCCATCAGATAATGTTTTTCTTGAAATCTTTGTTCTTCATTCATGTCAAAACATCTATTAGAGATATTTCTTCTCTTTTTTTAACTGCATCTTATGACGATTCAGCCAGATAAGCAACTCTACAAAAGGCATTGAGTTAGGGACTATTTCCAAGAAATCTAAGCATGTTTAATTTGATAAATGTACAACCTTGGAAGTTGTCTGTCCAGTATCAGTATTGAAGTCTAAAGTTAGGATTATTGTGAAGTTGAACACAGGTCCCAGTATCCTTCATGGAAATAAATGAAGTCAGATAGGTTAGCTATAAGATCAGTTAAAAAGATGAGCATTATTATATCATTTCATGGCACATGTATACCACTTAACACATATCCAGCATGCAAATTGCCTTTAGCTATTATTATCAGCCAATATAATGTATATTCGCTAATAATATATCCAGAATGTTATTCAGTCTAATTGGGAAAATAAGATAGATCCAGAAACACAATACAAATGCGTTTTCCTTTTGTTCTGAGCCATAGGTGCCTGAATTCCTTCATTTTTTAAGCTTTAATAATACCTTATTTTAGCCAGGTGTGGTGGCTCATGCCTGTAATCCAAGCTACTCAGGAGGCTGAGATCTGAGGATCAAGTTTCAAAGCCAGACAGGGCACAAAAGGACCTGAGACTCTTATCTCCAATTAGCCTTTAGAGAATGGGAAATGGGACTTGGCTCCAGGGTAGGGCAGTAGCCTTTAGTTAAAGAGCTCAGGGACAGCACTCAGGCTTAGTTCAAGCCCCATGACTCTAATAATAATAATAATAATAATAATAACAATAATAATAATGATAATAATATCTTATTTTATGTCTATTGAATGTTTTCTAAAGTATTAATGTACTAATATATCACTTGAGTGACAATAATGTTTTGATCCATTATCTTCACTAATTATAAAACATTGTAAGATATAGGTTATTGTATGTGGAATTAAAAAAAAATGATCATCCACTAAGTGTGTAGGATCTATTTTACAAATCTACAAGACCAAAATTACATAACATAAAACTTCATTTTTATCAACTAAATTGACATTATCTTTTAATAATGGTGTTTCTCACCATTTTTTTTTGGTGGGTCATAGGGCGTTGTCCCTGAGCCAAGCCCCGCTTCCCCGTTTTCCAGAGGTTAATTGGAGATAAGAATCTCAGATCCTTTTGTGCCCAGGCTGGCTTTGAACCGTGATCCTCAGACCTCAGCCTTCTAAGTAGCTAGGATTACAGGCATGAACCATCATGCCCAGGTTCTCACTGACTAATTTTTTTAAAGAATAATCTGAGAGATTTAAAATGTATGGTTTGAGATGAAAAATTTCTTATACTAAGGCTACAATTTTAAATTATATAATCTTTAAAATAATCTTAAATTTAATTTCTACTTGTTCTGTCTTATTTTACAGAAAAATGTGTTCATTTTAATTAGCTTCATCAGTATTCAAATAATGTCAATCCAAATTAGGTAAAGCCATCTTCATGGTTCAAGGACAGGTGATGGTCCAAACTTCTGTGTTTAAAATTTAGAAACAATTCTCATAAGAAAGGGATCCATGATTGAGAATACAATCTGAAATGTTTCCAGCAATGCACAATTCTGAGCCCTTTGCCAAGTTAAGTGTATTGGCATGTCTGAGGGGGTGGGTGCCAAGAATCTATAGTTTAGATAACTAGGATATTTACACACCCCAAAATCAGGTTTAAAAGTTTATTTAGTCATTTATTTATTTAGTCAGTGGTAAGGCTTGGACTCTAGGTCTGGGTGCTGTCCCTGAGCTTTTCAGCTCAAGGCTACTGCCCTACCCCTTGAGCCACAGTGCCACTTCCCATTTTCTAGTGGTTAATTGGAAATAAGAGCCTCATGGTCTTTAGTGCATCTTTAGGGCTGGCTTTGAACCATGATACTCAGATCTCAGTCTCCTGAATAGCTAAGATTTCAGGCGTGAGCCACCATGCTCTGCAAGAGTTTATTTTTATACTCTTCAACTTGGAGATTTTGTGAGTGACTAGAGGCATGGCAACAGAAGGAGAAAGCTCACAATTCCCTCTCCAGGGGTTAGCATAATTCAATTCTTATCAGAGTCAGCAAGTTCTATTACTTCAAAATCCCTTTTAGCTCATTTCTCGAGGGCATGACTCTGGACTAAGATACTTAAGAGGGGATCACTACAAAACAGAAAGCATAAGAACAATGCTCTGAAAATAGATAATTTCCTTATTTAATTACTTCTTTGATATCTCTCTGAATTAGACAATGTTCCTGGGATGACCCAGTAAACAAACAGTTCTAATTAAATTAGATCATTAACAGGCCTATACAGAAAACCCTTTTATAGTTACACTATTTTTTCTCAATAACAGAGAAATAACTCAAAGCCTTGTCTGAGTCAATCAGTATCATCAAACTGAATTGCAAAGATATTCAACCAGTAGATGTGTAGATTGAGTGACCTCACTTCCCAGCAATTCAGGGATGCTTGTCTTATGAACCTGGCATTAGACTTTATTGGTAAGTGGTCAGCTACAAATTCAGACTACTTTCCTTTATTCTCCATACCACGGTTTTGTGTAATCATTTGCCTATGGGTAGAGGGATTAGAAACTTTTCTTCTGCCAAGGGCCATTTTAATATTTGTAACATCATTCCTAGTCTGTTACAAAATTATCACTACAGGCAAATGGGCCCAAAAAAGCCGAGGAGACGCATATCCTTTCCAGTAGCAAATGATTTCATGGGCCTTGTATTTGTCCACAGGCTAAATGTTTCCCACTTTTTCAAGATAGAGCAGATTGTACCACCTTCTTGAATTTTCTGCTTTAAAATCAAACAAGCAATCTGTTTGTTTCTTAGATGCTGAATTGTCAGCATTACGTTTCAGTCAATGAAGGTTGTATGAATCTGACCCTTAAAGTCACCTTATATGGTTTGTATCAAGCGTTTTATTTAAACTTATAAAAAGAAAACATCAGAGTGAATTTGAATCAGAAGCACCATATGACCACGAATCAGATCCTCCAGATACTGCGCTATAAAAGTGGGATCCCATTTATAATTGAGACAAAGGTAGCCTTGAAGGTAAGTAAAAGTCTTTTGGAAAGAATTGAATTGAAAAGCAGGTGACCTAAGAACTCTGCAAACAGAGGCTAGAAGACGTTTTGACATGAAAGGCAGATTAATAAAGGAAGAAAAATGATTTTAATTTATACCAGGAAAGACAAAGACCCACTTAAAAGGCTCTTGGTGACCATTCATTAAATAATCCTAATCACTTACTGACAGAGCACATCAAAGTTATCATCATTTAATACAATAAAACCTGGAATATTCTAAGAGGAAGGGGCTTTCACCAGAATTGAAAGATACTGAATGGCACAGGCAGAATTAGAGCCAAGTCTAACCACCAGAGTGGAATCTCAGTAGTATAGTCAGCATACAGCCCTAGGATTGCAGAGAAAAGCCAGGCCTGATAAGAAAGGATCAGATCAAAGCTACTTGAAAACCTAAATGAAAGGCAAAGTCCATACAAGCATGGCAACAAATGATATCTCTACCAAAGGTGCCATCTCTACCAAAGGCTTTGTGGAAAGAAAGACAGGCTTCACTTTCTCCTGAAAGGAAGAAAATGAGTAGTTGGTCCCAGAAAGGGTCTCCAGATTCCAGGAAGAGTAATAGAGAAGGATAAGATTAAAAAAGCTTTTTAAGTTGGTAATGCACATTTTCTCAGAATAATTACATCAGCACTTTGAAAACACATACGTCATTAGAATCATCACAAGAAAAGCCATTACAGTTTTCACAAAGTCAGAATGGGAGAAGAAGCTGCTTTCCCACAATGGAAGCTCAGAGCAGGTGAGCTATTTGTTCTTCTATTTCATAGTACCAACTAGTAAATTTCCAATCAACTCCCTGAGACAATGCTGTGGTAGGAGAGAAAATTAAACAAAAATTTGCTAAAACATTCAAATAGCCTTAGCATTTAGAAGGTAAAAACATTTTTTCTTGCTTTATATTATATTTGGATGGTAATTTCTTGAGAAGAAATGATGGATCACTAACTTGGAGCTAGATAAGTGACAGAGGTATTACCAATTTAAGAAATAAAATAAAAGTACTAGAAGAAAACATGATTCTGGAGACAGAAGGAAGAAGGTAGCATCTCATGGGTCAATGCCCTACCTCTCTCTGACCAAACAGAGAATTAGGGCTCAGGACACACTTTGCATCAAGAATCCTAGTCCAGAAAAGGAGGAAAAGTAGCAGGTAGCCCCTTGCTGCATGGGTACAAGCTGATCCCCAGTGCTTGCTGCTCAAAGAAAACCGGGGAGCCCCAGTCAAACCCGCCTGGAACACCAATGAGCTGTCCCTGCCACCTCCAGGTCCCACAAGGTCCCCATCGGCACCCGCTAAGGCCGCAGGATCCCCACGACAGCCACCATCCCCTTACACCCCAGCCCTTCCCATGCCCACCAATGCCACAAGCAGCCCAGACCCAGACCCAACCTCCCAATCACCTAGAGACGCTCTGGGTCTCAGAGCGACACAGCGTGATGAGCACTTCTCCAGGACCCAGGGAACGGGTCTCTGCCCTCCACACCGCCATCTTCACCACCTCACCAGCCCCCAAAAGGGCACCGAGGGCACACAAATCCCAGCTGCCTCCATCCTCCAGCCATCAGTCCTGAGGGCACAGTACTGGGGGTGGGGGCGTGCCCCACTCACCTGCCCGTCCTTAGGCCGGAACGATTTCCAGCTGCTTGTTGTACAGCACAATGCTATCCAGTCATCAGATGGAAACCAGGGGCTGGATAACGTACATGGGAAACCCAAGATCCCCCAAATAACGTGAAGAATCGTGTTCCTAACTACAATGTTTTTAAAAATTCGTACTACTTCTTTCATGATTTTCATTTTTATTTGTCCCTTTTTGCCCATTTTCTCATCATCTGGTTTCTTTTTTCCTTTTTTCTACTTCACCACCGTTCTAGAAACACAGCCAACAGTAATTAGTAGGCTTTCTCCTCTTTATTCAGACTATATTTTGATTCCTCAGCCTCCTATTTCTCAATCTTAGTGTGTTAATTTTAGTATTACTTCTCTAAATTCACATAACTTTTAAAGGTCTTTTATTATAGATTTCTTTTTTATAAATATTTTTTCTAATTTTTTTTAATTCATTCTATTTTCCCTTTCTCAATTCCCTTCCTTCTCTAAATTCCACTCCTCTTATCTCTTATTATACCTCTTTATTTCTGGTCCTCTGCTCCTTCTATGATTTCCTTCACTCCATGAGGTACAGTAGTTTCTTGTTGACCCAAACTGTGTTTGTATTCATGAGAGATCCTTTTGGTCCAGATTAATTTAAACCTCATAGGGATAGGGTTGGTTTCTGCTTTAAATCAGAGTTTGGGGGTGATATTGGATCTGTTATTAAATCCACAAAAAGAAAGAGGGAGAGTGAAAAATACCAGTCCAAGACTCTGAATCTGTAGATTTTTTGTGCAGCTATAGAGTTCTGAGTTGGCTCTTATATTAAAAATTGCTATCTTGTGTGGCATTAGATAGACTCCCACTCTCATTCCCACTCTCAAATGGGCAGAAAAAGCCATAAGAAACTCAAGAAAAATGGATAAAGAACCTCACCTCCCACTCAAAATAAACAAGAAATGGAGAAATCAATGATAAACTTTCAGGAGAGTTTTCAAAATGCTCTACAAATGCTACTGGTAAAAACAATGAATGAAAAGATTAAAAGCATGACTAAAGCTACATATGAGACTAATCAAAGATTAATAGAGGAATTTATGAAATCCACAAACAACATTGAATGAATTTCAAAAAACACCAATGAAAGCATAACTACTCAACTAAATCAAATCAAGGAGGTAAAGAAGTTTATGCAAGATGTAAAACAAGAGGTGGAAGCCATCAAAAATAACTAACTAGAAGGAGGGAGATTAAAAAAAGATATTCTAGATTTTATGGAAAAAGACCAGATTTTATGGAGAATTACTCAAAACAAATCCAAAAAACACGACAGATCTCTTGAGAAGCTTCAAGATGTAATCAGCAAGATTAATTTAAGGCAAAAAAAGTATGTAGGAGGGCCTGGAAAGAAAGCTAACGTAATATGAAATATATTTAACAGAATATCATAGAGAAGTTCCCAAATATGCAAAAGGACAAACCCATCCAGATACAAGAATCTTTCAGAACCCAAAACAGGAGGACATCTCAATGCCACATTATAATCTGTACAGGATCAATAGAGACCATGGAAAGGATCCTTAAAGCTGCCACAGAGAAAAGAGCAATCACCTATAAAGGAAAACCAATCTGAATAACCACAGACTTCTCAGAAGAGACCATGCATGCAAGAAGAACCTGGAATGAAGTATGCCATGCCCTAAAGACAAACAGCTACCAACCAAGACTATTGTACCTAGCTAAGATCTACTTTATATCTGAAGGACAAATAAAAACCTTACACAGCAAGGAAAAAATTTAAAAAATAAATACTGACCAAACCAATATTACAGAAAATTCTCAAAGATGTTCTTCACATTGAAAATCAACATGAACATGATATTGACAAGAAATGGCACATAAACAGAATACCTGCTAATTATAGCAAGAATTGACAAGAAGAAGTCACCATCCCCCAACAAAAAAAAAACAATCCTTAGCAGAAAGAACAATGCTGGAAGAATATCAATACCAAATCTCAAAATCTATTACAAAGCTATATATTGATTAAGAAAAAAAACAGCTTGGTACTGGCACAAAAACAGACCTGAGGACCAAAGGAGTAGAACTGGAATATTAATGAATTATGAAATAGAACTGAAGACCCAGAAATTGATCCACCATCTCTGGTCATCAAAGAAATGAAAATCAAAACAACTTTGAAATACCACCTCACTCCACTTAGCATGACCATTATCAAGAAATCTAATAACAACAGATGCTGGTGGGAATTTGGCCAGAAGCAATTGCTATTACCCTGTTGGTGGGAATGTAAACTTGTTCAACTACTCTGGAAAGCAGTATGGTGATTCCTCAAAAGACTAAACCTAGAACTCTATGACCCAGCAATCTCACTTCTTGGCATTTACTCAAATGTCCAGAAACAAGGTCATACTAAAGCTACCAGCACACTCATTTTCATTGCAGCATTATTTACCATAGCTAAGATATGGAACCAATGCAGATGTTCTTCAGTAAGTGAATAAATCAAGAAGATGTGATATATATACACACAATGGAATGCTATGCTGTCACCAGAAAGAATGCCATTGTTCTGTTCGTAAGGAAGTGGAAATAATTGGAAAAACTCCTAAGTGAAGTAAGCCAGACCCAATGGAATATAGGCTCCATGGCTTCCCTCATTTGTAATAATTAGTATTTATTTAGGATTTTCCTAGCAGAGGAGAGTAATAGCTCAAAAGCTATATGCATATGGCCATATGGGATGAGGTTAAGCAAAATGAACTCCAGAATGGGGAAACAAGGGATATATATCTGTGGTTGTTGTTTTTACTGCAGATGTGAAATTCTTTACTATTTTGCTTTTTTTTTTCTTTTCCCTTATGGTTTATCCCCTCTTATTGCTGTATCTTTGGTACCTGGTGTATTGTATATACATTGTTTCTTTGAATCAGGGAAGGGAAGGAGAAAAACAAGATGATGACACAAAGCCCAAAGGATGTGTAACAGTGATATTCACAAGATAATATACTGGAAGTGAAACTTGGTAGAGATGGGGGGGAAAGAAGTAATATATACACTACCTTTCGAATGTAATGGTAATCTCTCTCTATATTACCCTAACAATAAAATTATAAAACACATAATTCTAAATAAGTATGAATTGGAAAAATTGTTTAAGCACATGATATAGGCATAAATATAACTATTGATAAGCTATTTATGTAAATATACAAGGAATGTAATTTAAGTTAATAGGAGTACTTTGGAAAAACTTTATAGCACATCAACAGTATCATTAACATTATTAATGTACATAGAACTCTTACAAGTCAGTAACATAGACAAAATTCTTTTTTTATTATTTTTTTTGTTTTCTTTTTTTATTGTAATTAGTAAAAGGGTTACATGATATTTGCCAGATAGAAGGTGCATTAATTCACATACATTGATACCCTTTCACATGTCTTGGTACCCGTTTCCCTCCCCCCCCCACACCCCCCACCCGTCTTGGTTTTCCCCTCTTCCCTATCAAATTTCAAATATCCAAATACAAATAAGTTCAATATATCAGATAACAAAGTGAGATACTACACCAATATGAGATAACCAAGGGACAGCAAAGGAGATGAGAGACAACATAGTACATTAAGGACAACAATCATTCGTTATATGGCTTTTGTTTCACTATCCTGGAGGTCCTTTCAATTAGCTTCACATTATATGTCCTTATGTATCAAGATTTTGCTCTATTGCAAATCTCTGCTAGTAGAGCCCAAGGTTTCTACTGATTATGATGAATGAGGGAAACCATTGAGCCTAAGTTCCTTTGAGTCTGGCTTACTTCACTTAATATGATTTTTTCTAAGTCTTTCCATTTCCTAACAAATGGGGCGATGTCATTCTTTCTGACAGCAACATAGAATTCCATTGTGTACAAATACCACAACTTGTTGATCCACTCATCAACTGAGGGACATCTAGGTTGGTTCCATATCTTTGCTATGGTGAATAGTGCTGCAATGAACATTGTTGTGCTAGTGGGTTTAGTATATCCTTGTTTCTGGGTGGTTGGGTAAATGCCAAGTAGTGGAATTGCTGGGTCATAGGGGAGTTCTATGTTTAGCCTTTTGAGGCACTGCCACACTGCTTTCCATAGTGGTTGAACGAGTTTGCACTCCCACCAACAGTGTAGTAGTGATCCCTCCTGGCCACATCCCCTCCAGCATCTGTTGTCATTCGTTTTCCTGATCTTGGCCATTCTAGCTGGAGTGAGGTGGAATCTTAGAGTTGTTTTGATTTGCATTTCTTTTATGACCAGAGATGTTGAGCATTTCTTCATGTGTCTATAGGCCATTTTTGTTTCTTCTTCAGAGAAGACTCTCTTTAAGTCTTTGGCCCATTTTTTAATGGGATGGTTGTTACTTTGGAGGTTAGTTTTGGAGTGATTCAATTTTTTGAGTTGTTGATATATTTTAGATATGAGGCCTTTGTCCGTTGTTTGGTTGGTGAAGATCTTCTCCCACTCTGTAGGCTTCCTGATTAGTTTACAGGCCTATTTCAAACTCTGAAATAGAAATGGCAATTAGAGAACTTCCACCTAAGAAAAGCCCAGGGCCAGATGGATTCACAGCTGAATTCTATAAGGTCTTCAAAGCAGAGCTCACACCAATACTCCTCAAGCTCTTCAACGAAATTGAAAATGAAGGTTCCTTACCAAACTCATTCTATGAAGCCAGTATAACCCTCATCCCCAAACCAGACAGAGATTCATCAAAGAAAGAGAACTATAGACCTATATCTTTGATGAACATCGATGCAAAACTTCTCAACAAAATACTGGCCAACCGTCTACAACAACTCATCAAAAAAATTATACACTATGATCAAACTGGATTCATCACGGGGAGGCAAAGCTGGTTCAACATACGCAAATCAATTAATATAATTCAACACATCAACAGGAGCAAGGACAAAAATCACATGATTGTCTCAATATACACGGAAAAGGCATTTGACAAGATCCAACACTCCTTTATGTTAAAAGCTCTGGAGAAACTAGGAATCCATGGAACATTCCTCAATGTAATAAAGGCTGTGTGTGAGAAACCTACTGCCAGTATTACACTTAATGGTGAAAATCTAAAGCCATTCCCTCTAAAATCAGGAACGAGACAAGGATGCCCACTCTCTCCACTACTCTTTAACATAGTACTAGAATTCCTAGCCAGTGCAATAAGGCAAGAAGCAAGCATAAAGGGGATCCAAGTAGGGAAAGAGGAAATAAAACTATCCTCTTTGCAGATGACATGATTCTGTATTTAAAGAATCCTATAGACTCTACTCCCAAGCTCCTTGAGCTGATTCAAAGCTTTGGAAGAGTAGCAGGCTATAAAAATCAACCCTCAAAAATCAACTGCCTTCCTTTATGCCAACAGTGAGAGGAACGAGGCAATAATCAGGAAAGAAACTCCTTTCACAATAGCCTCAAAGAAAATAAAGTACCTAGGAATTAGCTTAACTAAGAATGTAAAGGACCTTTTTTATGAAAACTTTAAAACCCTAAAAAAGGAAATTAAAGCAGAACTAAGGAAATGGAAAAACCTCCCATGCTCCTGGATTGGAAGAATCAACATTGTGAAAATGACAATCTTGCCAAGAGCTATCTACAAATTCAATGCAATACCCATCAACATCCCAATGTCATTCTTTAAAGAAATAGAAGAGGCAATCCAAAATTTCATATGGAATAATAAAAGACCCCGTATAGCAAAAACACTTCTTAGCAGAAAGAACAGCGCTGGAGGAATTTCCATTCCAAACTTTAGACTCTATTACAGAGCTATAATTCTCAAAACAGCTTGGTACTGGCACAGGAACAGGCCTGAAGACCAATGGAATAGAACTGAGGACCCAGATATTAAACCACAGATCTATGGCCACCTAATCTTTGACAAGGGAGTCAAAAAAATAGAATGGAAGAAAGACAGCCTCTTCAACAAGTTGTGCTGGCAGAAATGGTTAAGAACCTGCAGAAAACTAAAGTTGGATCCTTCTTTGTCACCTTGCACTAGAATTAACTCCAAATGGATCAAAGACCTGGAGGTAAAAGCTGACACACTGAAAACTCTACAGGAAGGAATAGGAGATACACTAGGCCTCCTTGGCACAGGTCGAAACTTTCTTAATAAAGACCAAGAATCACAACAAATCAGAGAAAGGCTGGATAAGTGGGACTGCATTAAACTGCAGAGCTTTTGTATGGCAAAGGACATAGCTAGTAGACAAAATTCTTTAGAAATATTGAAACAGGGGCTGGGAGTTTGGCCTAATGGTAGAGTGCCTGCCTAGCATGCACAAAGACCCGGGTTTGATTCCTCGGTACCACATACATAGAAAAAGCCAGAAGTGGTGGCTCAGGGTAGAACACTAGCCTTGAGGAAAGCCAAAGGACAGTGCTCAGGCCCTGAGCTCAAGCCCAGGACTGGCACAATAATAATAATAATAATAATAATAATAATAATAATAATAAATTGGTCTGAGAGGAAATATAACCCATGACCCACCAAAAAAAGGAAAGATATTCAAATACTGAAAAATAATTAACCTCAATAGTAATTCAAGAATTTTTTTGCCAGTCCTGGGGCTTGAATTCAGGGCCTTGGCACTGTCCTTGGGCTTTTCCTCAAGGCAAGTGTCCTGCCACTTGAGCCACTCCACCACTTCCAGCTTTTCTATGAATGTGGTACCAAGGAATTGAACTCAGGTCTTCAAACATGCTAAGCAAGCACTTTACCACTAGGCCAAACTCCTGGTCCTCAAGAAATTTTAATTTTAAAATACTGAATACATATATGATACAGAAATTAATTTTGCAAAGAGGAAAATAATGTTATAAGTAATATTAGCATGTAGATGCATAAAAGTCACACGCTAAAAATTGAAATGTTAATTAGTAGTAGTTAGCTAGTAAAATAAGTTTATTCTTAAATTATCAAAGGAAAATCTAAGGACAAGGATTCTTAACACAACCTTAAGTACAATATTACAGATAATAAATAAAATGGTGCATAGGTTACTTCGGAATAATATGTTAATTAAGTGAAATGCAGAATTCATCATTGAAGTCAGATCTTACTGTGAATTCTCAGGTGGTTAATTTGACATACATTGCTAATTTATACTACTGAAGAGAAGGGAGGGAGTTTGAGATTTTCTGTCTTCTATAAATAGGATTGTTCTGGACTTCAGTTGCTTCCTTATGGAATTTTATTTTTTGTATAGGTGATGAATCACTAAACATGTGCAGTGTGATTCATGTTGCTTGGTGAAAATGATGAGGCTGATGAGCCCAGATGGCCTCTAGCAGACCAGGCAGAAGCCCAGAAAGGTTTCAATTGTGATAGGGACTTCTAATCAGATTCACGTATTGAAGGGTAAGTCTGAGAACTTTCTCACAATCAGTCATTCATTTACCAACTTGTGTTGTGTGCCTGTATGTGCTGTACTATGAATTTAAACTTGGGACTTAGAGATTAGTAAGACTCCTAGACTTCAAAGGACTTACATTCTATTGTACTCCAGTTTCGCTTCATAAATTTCCATTTTTCATTGTGGGAAAATGCACGTAACAAACTTTATTATTGCAACCATTCCAAGTAGGTAGGTCAGTGCTACTGAATACATTCATAATGTGCAACCATTACAATCATCTATTTTTTGTAACATGTTCACCAGTACAAACTAAAATTCATCCCTCCTTTTACCAGTCTGACAAAATTACTTCTACTTTGCCTTTTTTATTTTTACTACTTAAGTTTTTCACATGAAATGATTCAGAGAGAAGGGAGGAATGGAAGCATGGAGAATACATGGCACTTATGTGACATACACATTTTGGTCTTGCTGGTTACAGGTTTTAATTTAGATAATGAAAAAAAAAAACAAAAAACATTTCCCTACACAATAGGTGGTAGTTGAACAGAAATCTTTCCAATACAGAACACTGCTCTTTCCAAGTATTAAACATTCAATTAAAATTAATGACTCTGGAATACCTTTATTTAGATATTGGGACTTATTATAAGAAAATTCTACTAATTGCAGATCGATCCCTCAAGCAAACTAGAATTTACAAGGAAAGAATCATTATCATCATCCAGGATATTCCCATTGAAAATATTCACCATTATGTTCATTTATTTTATTACCATTTTTATTGTGCAGTTGTGGGCTAAGGTGTGAGATTTCAAGACAACATAGCAAATGCTGGTGAGGAGATGAAAGTAAAGGGAGTTGTTATGCACCACTGGTAGGAAAATAAATTAGTACAGCCACTACAGAAATGAACATAAAGGACCCTCCAGAAACAAGCTCTCCCACTTCTGAATATATATTCAAAGGAAATGAAAGCAGTGTACCAAATAGATTGCTGTATGCCCAACTTTTTACAATCATTTTTAAATTGTTTAACAGAGGGGTTTCTGTGTGCCAGTGTGTGATTACAATGAATTTTAATCAAGGTCACCCTTTGTACCATTCCCCCCCATTTCTCCCAATCCAATCCATCTCTCAATTTACCTGGCGCTTATATCATTGTAGCACTATTCACAATAGCTAACATATGGAAGCAAGTGTGATACCCAGCAGCTATAAATGGAATAAGAAAATGTGATGAATGGAATGGAATGTTATTCAATGATCAACTAAATGTAATAGCCTTTCATGCTAACCCCCTGTGTATGATCTTAAGAGTATATGTCCCAAAACAGGGGTCCTCCCTACATAGTTAGCAGATTTGGTGAATACTTGCAGGCTAGAAATGATTAAATCTAAAATACATCAATCTCCAAAATTTTAGTCTCATTTTTGCCTTCATTAGACATCTTTATGGGGAGTTTTCTTATAGTAACCCTAAGGTACTTTATTTTCCCTAAATGACAAGTTTAGTTATCAAAAAAAAGTAGAGTATTTCTTCTCATTGATATTGAAAACATTTAAATTTTTTTTGCCAGTTCTGGAATTGAACTAGGGACTGAGCACTGTCCTTGGACTTTCTCAAGGA